>NC_143514.1:57267943-57567943 GCF_031878675.1 Megascapheus bottae | reverse complement strand
GAGAGGAGAGATGATTAACAGAGTGGGTCTTTGATTAATTAATTCTGGCCTTCCATGGTAGCAAACTAGCTTCAACCAAATCTTGCTGCCCTTCTAAGTGAAAGCTTATACTTCCCTATCTCCACTGACTACAGTTTGGGTTTGGGGCACTTGTTCTGGAAAATATGGGAAGATACGACAGGTGTTAAGTACAAGGCTGACGTTGTATTAAGAGCCAGTTTGTGGTTCATCATGACTTCTTTTCTACTTCTTGAGAGGCCCAGCAATCCTAACAGATTGCTCTATTGTACTGCGTTCAGTTGTGTGAAGAAAACCTAAAGGATAGCCAGGCTATACTGCCAGGAACACTTATGGTCCTATGATCGTTTATCTTAACAGCTGAACCCAGCTCATAACTGATACACTTGCCATGTTGACATCATTATCCAGGACCATTGCATGTTCTCCCAGTATCTATTATTTATTCTTCCCAAGACAATGCCAACTTTGTCTAGGTATTTACTTGCCTCTTCATGGCCACAGCTTAGGAGAGGATATCACTATCAAGCTACAGGATGAATAATAATCAAGTCATTCATGAGATTTTCTTCTTCTATGCTCATGTGAGCTGAAGTTGTCTGAAGAAGCCACATCTGGATTAAAGATTCTACAGACCATTTGACCTTCAAAGAGTAAAACATTGTGAATGTTAAGCAATGGAATGTTGTAGGTTGAAAGCCAAAATTATATTGGGCTATATTAGTTTTTAAAAAAAAAAAAAAAAAAACCAACATCGGTTTCTGCTGGGAGTTTAGCCTGGTGGTAGAGTGCTTGCCTAGCATGCATGAAGACTGGGGTTTGATTCCTCGGTACCACATACATAGGGAAAAAAATCCGGAAATGGTACTGTCAGTCAAGTGGTAGAACTCTAGTCATGAGAAAGCCCAAGGATAGCACTCAGGCCCTGAGTTCAAGCCCCAGGACTGACAAGAAAAAAAGAAAGATTGATTTGCACCTTTTTTTATTTTGGCCAGTTCTGGGGCTTTTGGACCTGGGCACTGTCTCTGACATTTTCTGCTCAAGGCTATCATTCTATCACTTGAGCCACAGTACCACTTCCAAACTTTTGGTGATTAATTAGAAAGAAGAATCTCACAGACTTTCTTGCCTGGACTGGCTTTGAACCACACTGCTCAGATCTAGCCTCCTAAGTAGCTAGGATTACAGGTGCGAGCCACGGGCACCTGGCAACCATTTGCTTTAAACCTTTGCACCTGACCTAAAATCTTCATGACTATTAGGTAAACGTGTAGGAATGTATTTTTCTAGATTTAACAGATTTCTAGCGACCACTAACTCTAAAGCTAAGACTAATCTAACAGTTGAAATCCACTAAAATATATTTCTGATTTCTTATAGCACACCTATATAGGACACCACCAATGAAGCTGGTTGCATGTTTTGATTCATTAACAGTCTGTTCTGTGGCTATAAAAATCTCATGTAATCTCTTTTATCTGTGGAGAGCATGCCATTCAGAGTACATTGAATCTGTATTTCTGGACCACGATCATTCATGTTTGCCTCAAAATAATTGTTTCCCTTTAAAGGAGAATTGTTATATCATATTGACTCGTTTACATATGGATATGAAGGACTAGGAAATCTACTCAGTGGTTTCTGAGTTAGGTCTTTCTTGCTGCTAAACAGACATAGAGAAGAAAGTCCTCATTTGTGCTGAATGATGTGTACTTGTGCCAGCTGACACTGTGGCAGCCGTTTTGTATTATGGGGCAGTGGGGGTGGGGTGGGTGGGTGAAGACTAGCCTAAGGATTTCAGAGTGAGGAAATGGCAAAAGTCTGGACTGATATTATTAAGCTCTTAGTGGTACAGAACCCTTTTTTTCCTTCCAAAGGCCATTTGGATATTTATAACACCATTAGAGGCCATATATTAGTGTTAATATAGGTAGATAACCAGGAAGAGCTGACAAGTAAGATTATGTGTTTGTCCTATCATGTGCCAAACTATTTCTCAGGTAGAAGCCTTGTAGGTACAGGGCTAAACAAAATACATACCAGAGGACTTCAAGGGAAATTTATTCAGAAGAGACAGACTCCAGAGTCCACGTGTATCTGTGGTTAAGAAGCAGTTTTGGAGATTACTAATACTATTATGATTTTTTGTCTGTCGTGGGACTTGAACTCTGTTGTCCCTGAGCTCTTCAGCTCAAGGCTACCACCCTATCCCTTGAGCCACAACACCACTTCTGGTTTTCTGGTGGTTAATTAGAGATAAGAGTCTCACAGACTTTAGTGTCCAGGCTGGCTTTGAACCATGATCGTCAGATCTCAGCCTCCTGAGTGGGTAGGATTATAGGCGTGAGCCACCAGGCCTGGCATTATTATGAATTTTTAAGAAGCTACATTTAAAGGGCTGGAATATATTGTGTGACATTGATTTACTTAATGATTGCTTGAAAAAGAATTTTTTACTCCTGTAATCCCAGCTATTTGGGAAGTAGGAATTGAAAAGATTCCCCAAGCCAGCCTCCTCCACCCCCCACCTCAGTCAGTGAAGCTGAACATAGTGGTGTGAATCTGTCATCCCAGCTACTCAGGAGGCATAAATAGGAGGATTGTGCTCCTGTTTGGCTCAGGCATAAATGACAATACCTAGGCGCTGGGAGTTTGATCTACTGGTAGAATGCTTGCCTAGCATGCACAAAGACCGGTTCGATTCCTCAGTACCACATACATAGCAAAAAGCTGGAAATGGTGGTGTGGTTCAAGTGGTAGACCTCTAGCCTTGAGAAAGTCCAAGGACAATGTTCAGCCCTGAGTTCAAACCGCATGACTGTCAAAAAAAAATACCTACAACATAAAAGGCTAGGACTGTGGCTCAAGTGATAGAGTCCAAGTGTGGGCTCTGAGTTCAAACTCTAGTTGTGAAAAAAAAGAATTAATTTTTGAAAATTTATCTACACAGAACTTTTCCAAAAGCATAACTTAGTGAATTCCCTAAGACATAGTCCATGTAAAGACAGATCACATTCAAATTTTCACTTGTTAGTAGCCTGTTCAGAATTTGGAATCCCTTGCCACAGAAAAGTCACAAAGTATGTGCCCATTTAACCAGATATGGCTGAAATAATAATGAAAAGCATGCCAAGAAGTACTTTGACCCAGGAAACTCCTTTTGGTCCTGGACTCCCAAAACCAAACAGCAAACCAGGGGTTGTGGGAAGTCCTGAAGTCATGGATTCTCTCTCGTGTTAACAATAATTAAGAATATGTGAAAACATACTTAACCTTTTCAGGTCTGGGTCATACCCCAAAATGTCTCTTGGACATAGCAGTAGAGAGATGAGTAAGGTCAGGATACTGTGTACCTGAAATCCTGGCTGTTCTGGAATCAGAATCCAATACTTTAAGAAAAAAGGAGGGGCCGGGAGTTTGGTCTAGTGGTAGAGTGCTTGCCTAGCATGCACGAAGACCCGGGTTCGATTGGCACCACATACATAGAAAAAAAAAAGCCAGAAGTGGTGCTGAAGCTCAAGTGGTAGAGCTCTAGCCTTGAGAAAGTCCAAGGACAATGCTCAGGCCCTGAGCTCAAGCCCAGGACTGGCAAAAAAAAAAAAAAAAAAGAAAAAAGGAATCACTGGCTCACAACCCTGCTGTTTGGCAGGCAGAGTTTGCCAATGGCTCTGATCAAGGACAGAGTTTCAACGTGACTCAGTTGTGTGGCCTAGGGGAGGTGAGATCAGAAGTGAGAGAAGGAGAGCAGGGGACACCAGTCAGCCAGCGGTCCTTCTAATTGAGAGGATTTTTGATCTTGATGATGATGATGATGATGATGAGATGGGGGTTACAAAGCCTAGAGCTTGTGCAAATTAAGGTATCTAATATATCTTTTAGAATCTCAGTCTCTGAGAGATGCACCTTCAAATGGTCTCAAGGAGAGGCTGGTAACGTCCCGGCCTTCACATACACACACCCCGCTTCGGTCTTGAGGCCAGGATTTGGTCAGAGAAACCTCTCTCGTCTAAATGGGGTCCTTGCCGTGTGACCTTCGCCGGGCCTGGGAGTCTCCTTCGGGAAATCCCTGAGGCCGGGCGGGCGATTCTGCCACCGTGCCACCCCAGCCCCCGGCCAGAGCGCTCGGGATCGCCCCGGGGACGCAAGCACCGCTCGCCGAGCTCCGCAAGTTCCCGCGCCCAGGCAGGCTCCCTCTGCGCTCCACTCGGCCGCCGCCCGGGTCGCCCCACCCCAAGCCAGCCAGCGGCGCCACGCCCACTGGGGAGGGGGTCTCCACCTCTGGCCGAGATGCCCTCCATCCACCTCGCCATCCCGGCCGCTGCTGCAGCTCCGTCCCCCGGGCCGTGATCCGCAGCCTGGCTCCGCCGCCCGGGCCGCCGCAGCACCCGGGCCCGCCGCCTCTCCCGGGCACCGCCCGCCCGCCGGGGCATCCTCTGCAGCCGGCCGCCGCGCGGCTCGCGCCCACCGGCGCGCGCTGATTGGCTGGCGGGCCGGCGGCGGCGCCGAGCGGCGGGGCAGATTCGCTGGGTCAGGGCTGCAGAGGCGCCTGGCGCACTGGCGGGAGTGGAGCTGCGGTGGCTCGCCCGGGAGTCCAGACGCCCGCCCGACCCCAAGCGCTGCCTAGGGGGGCGTCGAAGGGTCTGTGTCGTGCGGGCGCCGCCGCCCAGGCCGCCATGTGCTCCCAGATCTGGTTCCTGACGGACCGGCGCATCCGCGAGGACTACCCGCAGGTGCAGATCCTGCGCGCCCTCCGGACGCGCTGCTCCGAGCAGGACGTGCGCTTCCGGGCGGTGTTCATGGACCAGCTTGCGGTTACCATCATCGGTGGCCACCTTGGTGAGCAGAGCCCGTGCCCGGGGTCCCCGCGGGGGACGGGGTGGCGGGGGCGCACTCTCCAGGGCCTCGCTTAGCCAAGTCCCCTCATCCCCGTGCACATGCCAGTGTTATCTTTCGAGCCCCCCCCCCTTAGGGTGGAGAAAGCCCCTCACCTTGATGAAAGGTTACTCTTCTAATGACCACCATCTGTCCAAGATTTGAGAACGCGATTTAATTTACTTAGAGGACTTTGCTTTCTGAGGAATCCAAATTCAACCTAAAAGTCACCTAGATACCAGAGGAAAATCAAGCGATAAAGCCCCAATTTGCAAATTGTACTCGTACTGATAACCTGTCAGCGTCGACTCTGAGATTTAAGAGACCAGCAATGTATTTGTAAAATTGTTATTATGATAGATGCTTTCGGAAACTTTTCCAGCATTGTGGATGCCTTCATCAGTAATGGTCTGCATAGAAGATAATTCCCAAATGGTGTGGGGATATCTGAGGGCTGCCACCTGCCAATGCGATATAGTAGAGGAGATCTTAGGTGAATTTCCTTTTACTCATCTTCTTTCCTTAAAGTATTGGATTCTGATTCCAGAACAGCCAGGATTTCAGGTACACAGTATCCTGACCTTACTCATCTCTCTACTGCTATGTCCAAGAGACATTTTGGGGTATGACCCAGACCTGAAAAGGTTAAGTATGTTGTCACATATTCTTAATTATTGTTAACACGAGAGAGAATCCATGACTTCAGGACTTCCCACAACCCCTGGTTTGCTGTTTGGTTTTGGGAGTCCAGGACCAAAAGGAGTTTCCCGGGTCAAAGTACTTCTTGGCATGCTTTTCATTATTATTTCAGCCATATCTGGTTAAATGGGCACATACTTGGTGACTTTTCTGTGGCAAAGGATTCCAAATCCTGAACAGGCTACTAACAAGAGAAAATTTGAATGTGATCTGTCTTTACATGGACTATGTCTTCTGTAGATTTTTCATTCGTATGTTTGTCTAAACCTTTAATATGTCACTATCAGATTGTATAGTTTATTATAGAAAATATGCTATCAACATCTGGAGCCTTACAACTACTCTTAAGTGTCATCTTTCACATGTAAAGGGAACATTTTCCCAATCTTTGATCTGCTAAAACTCTCCCAATTAGTTAATCTGCAAGAGATTCTAGAACAGAGATTCTGTGGATCTGGATTGTAATTAGAGTGTTTCTGTTCATGAATTTTGGCGTCCTTCTGGATCAGTCACTTTGTCTTTGAAGTTCAAGTTTTTTTTTTATTTATGATACTGAGTTGACATTCTTTCAGTTTGAAAGTTCCATTTCAGTGTCATATTTAAATAGAATAATCTGTTATATTTTGTCAGTTCTGATTAAATAGCCAGTATGTAAATTCTTCATCCATACAATACTTGCTTATTCATTTTACGGCTTGAAAAAATGTGTTTTTTTTGAGATATAGTAATCAGAATTTCATATCATATTTGTTTTGTAGAGGCCCCTTTAAGTCCCACCCATTATGAATTCTGTAACAATAGGTAAATGTTCTCTGTTCCTAAAACCTCACTTTAAAGACTCAGTTCTAGAAAAACAAAATTCTAGTTACTACTACAGAAATCATTTCAACACTTTTTAGTGTCTTAAAGTTGACTGAAATTCAAGTGTGAAAATATCTGTCTATTCACAAACCAGGAGTTACTTCTATTTTAACTTCAAGAAAATCTACGCAGCTATCTGCCGGGCAAATAGAGAGATTGAAGATAGGCATTTTTTTTCTTTTTTTTTTAAATTTTTTTTTTATTGTAATTAGTAAAAGGGTTACATGATATTTGCCAGATAGAAGGTGCATTAATTCACATACATTGATACCCTTTCACATGTCTTGGTACCCATTTCCCTCCCCCCCCCACACCCCCATTGATAGGCATTTTTTATGCAATTTTTGTTGCTGTAAATTCAGAGTTAGCCATGACGAAATCACAGCTATTAGATAATCATTTCTGCCATTCAAAGCTGTTAAAAGATTTATTTGTTATGGGGATGGATGAATTAAAGCACCAAAACATGAGTTCTGTGAGAAATGGGACTGCTTGATCTGTCCAGTGTTGTGACTGAAATAATGAATGACATGTAACTGGTGCTCAGTAAATACTTCTGAATAACTGACACATAGTAGGTGTTCAGTACATACTTCTGAATCACACAGAGTAAACACTTCAGTAGCACCCAGTAAACACTTCACTAAGATAGGTCTGTTTCCAAGATTTGTCTAGAATCAAACTATAGCAAATTCTTAGTGATTTGCTGAGTCAAAGCATTCCTCTGGGGGAAAATAGAAATCACAGAATTCACTAGCTTTGGAATTTAGAAATGTATTGTTACAATGATACAATTCCCCCATTTGAGAATTGTAGATGTGAGATCTGGGGGAGAATTTTGAGATCATCCTCTCTAACTACTTCATTTTATGAAGAAGAACCTGAGGGTCAAAGAGATGAAGTGACTTTGTCAATGCTTTCAGGGCACGAAGCACCAAACCCTCAGTTCAAACCCTCACTCCCAGCCTCCTCACAGGAGACAAGCATGCTATAGACTTTGGCAGCCCATAGTAGCTTTCTCAGTAGATGTGGAATTGAACTGTATCAAATCAAACTGAGGCTAGACAATGACTTAGCAAAGTCATTTTACAGTGTAAGAATGAAGGCACTACCTTTGCCAAGCCTTCATGCCTTCACCCCTTTCCATTGCTTCTTTATATTAGTGGGGGACTACGATGAAGGAGGTAGTATGGGGAAAGTATAGCTGTGCTCTGCCTCAGCCACTTGCTTAAATTCATTCCTGAACCCTTCTTCTTGGAGGGTAGTGGGAACCCAAATCCAGGGATTACAATTTCACAATGTATCTGGAAATAATATTCAAATGGGAGATTAAAAGTTTTGAATTCAAAGACTGGAATTATCTTTACCATGACTACACATATAAACTGAGAATTTTATACAAATGTAAGGTTTTGTGATTATTTTTAATCCACTGGACTACTCTATCCAATACAAATTTGGAGAGGGCAGCTAATTAGAGAATGGGGAATGACCTTCAGGTAACAAGTGATCCTCTAGAAAACATCCTCCTTTCACTCTCTGAAGGGTGTGACAAAACCACGCTTACCTCCATTTGCTTTAAGAAAGTTCACATTCTCCACTCACTTGCTCACTCATTCATCCAAGTAAATATTTATTAATTATCCTCAATCCTAGACATAAATGGTGGAGGCAATCAAAATGCACACTAGTAATGATGAAAGTTAGGGCAGCCAATAAACACCAATAAGAGTCAGTGAACTCATAGTATTGGCTGGTTAGAACCAATGCTCAGTATTTGTAGTCTGAATCACTAGATCTCATCTCTTCTGTTCTGCCTTCTGCATGAACCTGCAGTGACTGGATCATATGTACTCCAGGCCTTGCACAATGTCCCTCTGTCTCAGATGCCCTTCTAGTTCCTCTCATAGGATGGATTTTATTTGTGTGTGTGTAAGTGTGTGTAAGAGAGAGAGACAGACAGAGACAAAGACAGAGACAGAGACAGACAGACAAGAGAACTAGTGCTTGAACTCAGGGCATGGACACTGTCCCTTAGCTTTCTTGCTCAATGCTAGTGCTCTACCACTTCTAGCTTTTTGGTGGTTAATTGGAGATAAGAGTCTGATGTATTTTCCTGCCTGGGCTAGCTTTGAACCATGATCTTCAGATCTCAGCCTCCTGAGTAGCTAGGATTACAACACCCAGCTTATTTCCTCTTGAAACTTCACACAGGTCACTCATTTCTATAAAGCCTTTTTGAACTCCCATCTGTGTCCCCAAGTAGTCAATCTCTGTCATCTGTTGCCAAATAACATTGTTCAGACATTTAAAAATAGCACTCAGTATAACTTATTGGAATTTTTATCTGCCTTCAAAGTTTATATCCCTTCTCCCCTTAAATAACTGGGGATTTTGCTGTAATCAGCATGTAGTAGGTCTTCATGTTTGTTGGATGACTGTGTGAAGAGCCATAAAAGCTAATTTGGAGCATATGAAGCTTTTATTATAAAGCGTAGGAGACTTTTATTTATCAAGTAGTTAGCATCTGTGTTTGGGAGCTGATGATTGAATGTGTAAATAAATGTGTTTGTGATGAACCATTTCATGAGAACAGATTCACTAGTGAGAATTAAGTTCTTTGATCACGCACAGGTCTGAATCATTAACTGGCTCCAGAAACAAGTCCACTCACAAACCCAAGGACAGAGAGAAAACATAAAATGAGTCCAACCTGAGAAATGAGGTTGTGTTACACTTTTTGCTTAAGAGTGGAATGACTCAGCATTCTTACTTTCAGAGTTAAAACTTTGGTGTTCCATATGGCATTTCCCCCCAATGGTGCTAGGGCCTTGAACATCAAAGACAGCTGTCTACCACTGGGCAATATCCCTAACCCTGTATGACAATTCCTAGGTCAGATTCCCCCTCTCTGTCCCAGAAGTACTGAGGATTGAATCCAGCTCCTCAAATATGCAAGACAAGTACTCTATCACCAAACTACATCCTGGCCCTTTCTACTTTTAATTCCGAGGCAGAGTCTAAATTGCCCATGTTGGCCTCAAACTTGAGATCCTGTGCCTTAGCATTTCAAGTAGCTGGACAAGCGTGCTTAACCTTTAGTCTTGATTTCTACTAAAAGTCTGTGTTTAACACCTGCTAATCCCTGCAACACTACCATATAGTGTTAGTAGAAAGTCAAAAAGGAGTGGAAACATCTACCATCAAATATCCCCCAGAGAGATGTGGGTTCTGTATGGATTCCTTTACTCCAGGGCCCACAGTTAACATCTACAGGCTGACCTTAAGGATGGAGGATGGGTTGACGGTTCACATTATGTTTCTACGAGTTCTTTGGAGATGTGTTTTAGAGCTTGTAAATTGGACTCCTCTGTGGATCTCAAAGCCCTACTTATAGATTTCCAAACCACCTGTCAATACCACTGTAACCTTTCACCAAACTTCTTAGGTTTTCCTGGTAGAAGGGCTACCCCCATCACTCAGAAATGTTTTGTCACCCTCACCCATCACAGCTCCCTGTCACTCTTCTCATTAACAGGGAGTCCATCAACATCCAAGTATGTCAGTACTGGTTTCTCCTTACTCCAGCCACTTCCCTGGCTGACCTCTCCCACTATCCCAAAGGATTCTTATTATTCAAGGTATATATTGATCAACACAAACCCATATAATGATCTGAAGCTCTGGGCCTATATCTATGTGATCTTTTACTCTCCAAAAGTTAACTCGGCTGAACACTGGTGGCTCATTCCTAGTACTTAAGAGGCTGAGATCTCAGGATTGAGGTTTGAAGCCTGGGCAGGAAAGTCGGTAAGACTTATCTCCAATTAACCACCAAAAGCCACAAGTGGAGCTGTGGCTCAAGTGGTAGAGCACAGCATTGAGGGGAAAAAGCTAAGGGGCAGCACCCAGACCCTGAGTTCAAGACCCAGTACTGGTATAAAAAAAGTTAACTCAAGACTATTATGAACAAGTAATAAATTTCAATTACTTTGTGTTGTTACTAATATTTGAACACATCTTAGTCTTTACAACAACTGTATTTCCTCATTCTTTTAATTTGTTTCATTCAACAGTTATTCATTGAGAATCTACTCCATGCCAGGCAGTGTGCTAGGCACTAGGAGATGTAGAGGCAGAGAGAATAGATGTGGTCTTGTCCCTCATTATTATAATATTATATATTTATTCATTAGCTATCAACAGAAGTCTGTTGACTGCCTACTGTTCTAGGTGACAGAAGAAAAGATCCAGCAATCTCCACCTGTCCAGATTACATTCTAGGTAGATGAGATAGGCTATAGATAAGACAAATAAAGCACATATAATCTATTCGCAAGAAAAGCTAAATGAGAAGAGGGAAAGTTTTGTCTGAAAAGAAGAGGGTTGTAACATTAGGGTGGCTGGGGTTGTTCCCGAGGTAATATTCTGCTAAAGACCTGAAGGGATTATGAAAGCATGCCTTTCAGCTGTTGGGAATAGAGTGGTTTAGGCTGGAGAAGACAGAAAAGCCAACATGGCAACAGACTGAGTGGAGGGGCAGAGAGCAGAGGAGAAGTCCGAGTGGAGTGGGAGGTGAGCACATTTGTAGGACCTTGTGGGTCACTGACGGATGAGAGTATAATGGGAGCTGGGCACAGTGACATGATGAAGGGATCCATTTTTGATCGCCCCTGGAAGAATCCACAGAGGCCGTGATTCTGCTAAAAATGTAATAGTCTTCCCGTGAGGTAGGGAGGTAGCTCCTTGTTTACTCTCCTGCACATTCATACTCTCCTGCTACTTTCTTATTATTGGTACTTACTTTGTACATGAAGGGCTCCCCCCTCCCCCAGCATATGGGAAACCAGTTTAGTGTTAAAGCTTTCTTTTGTGAAGCTGAGGATGTTTGTATGTCTGCAAATGAGTGATGTGTGTACAGGTTTGGAAAGGCAGTTGCCAGCTTGCATCAGTTTTATATCAATGTCAAGGCATTTATAGTCAAATATATTCCAATGATCTGTGTTCTAAGAGTCCTCTAAATGAGAAAAGGTGTGTAACTTCTTATCAAAGTACCTAAAATATAACCAGTACTCAAGAAAAATGCTATCAAGATGAAATCTGAATCACAGTATCATTTACTGCCATGCTCCTATATTCCCACTATCAAATGATTAATAATTTTTTAGAGCTCTGTTTTCTAAAAATGACTTATATCACACTGAAGTTATTTCTCTTTACTATAAAGTGCTTTCTTCTGCTATTATAGCTACAAATGCAAAAGTCTGATTTTATATTACTTGATTTATCCTAATATATGAGTTATAAAAAACAAAAAGCAGGGCTGGGAGTTTGGCCTAGTAGTGGAGTGCTTGCCTAGCATGCACAAAGACCCCAGGTTCGATTCCTTGGCACCACATACATAGAAAAAAGCCACACCAGGGGCCGGGAGTTTGGCCTAGTGGTTAAAGTGCTTGCCTAGCATGCATGAAGACCCGGGTTCAATTCCTCGGTACCACATACATAGAAAAAAGCCGGAAGTGGTGCTGAGGCTCAAGTGGTAGACCTCTAGCCTTGAGAAAGTCCAAGGACAGTGCTCAGGCCCTGAGCTCAAGCCCAGGACTGGCAAAAAAAAAAAAAAAAAAGAAAGTCCAAGAAAAAAGCCAGACCACATACATAGAAAAAAGCCAGAAGTGGTGCTGAGGCTCAAGTGGTAGAGCTCTAGCCTTGAGAAAGTCCAAGGACAGTGCTCAAGTCCAGGACTGGCAAAAAAAAAAAAAAAAAGCAAGCAGCTAGGTGTTGGTGGCTCATGCTTGTAATTCTAGCTACTCAGGAGGCTGAGATCTGATAATTGCCAGCCCAGGCAGAGTCCCTATAAGACTCTTTTCTCCAGTTAACCACTAAAAACTAGAAATGGTACTGTGGCTCAAGTGATAGAGCACAAAGATGCTCAGGGACAGTGCCCTGGCCCTGAGTTCAAGCCCCACAACTAACAAAAAAAATAAATAAATAAATAAAAAGCAAACAGATCCAATTCTGTAGGGAAAAAAAAAAAAACTTCTTTATTTTTGGAGACAGAGTCTAACTCTGTAGCCCAGGTTGGTGTCAAACTCGCAATTTTCCTCTACCCTCCGAGAGTGCTAGGTATGGGTTACCATACTTAGGCATATTTCTATCGTGTTTCCAAATAAAAGAAATATACAAATGTAAACAGAGAATTCAGAAGGAAATCAGAGAAAAACTACCCATAAAAATAGATTATTCTGGGGGCTGGGAATTTGGCCTAGTGGTAGAGTGACTGCCTAATATGCACAAAGACCTGCATCTGATTTCAGTACCACATACATAGAAAAAGCCAGAAGTGGTGCTGTGGCTCAAGTGGTAGACCTCTAGCCTTGAGAAAGTTCAGGCCCTGAGTTCAAGCCCCAAGACTGGCAAAAAAAATAATAAAGTATTCTTGTTAGAAGTGATATGCAAAAAATATTGATTTGATTTTCTTTCAAAAAAAAAGAGTTGATTTAGACTAGATTGGTCATTTTATTGACTCGTTTGAAGTCTAATCTTTTTCCCCTACTATCTGACTTCTTTGGATGCAGAATTATCATCTTCAGGTTTTTGATTGGCTGTTTTAAAAAACAAAATAGTTTGAGGCCAAACACATTAAATCTCAGATTCAGTCCAGGAGTTTGGTGGTGATCCATCATGCATCAGTTTTATGTAACTACCATAACATTTACAGTCAAACCCTCAAGAAGTGAATATCCCCAAAGCAGCTCGACTTTTCCCTCCTCCCCAGATTCAAGTGAAATCCCTTGCTGTTTGAAGGCAAGAACTACTCATTGCTGGGGGTCTCCTCGGATTCACTGTAGTCAAACAGAACCCTGTTCTCCTGTCATGCAGCCAGCACTTCATTCCCTTGGCTTGAAGACTGCAAGTCACAGTGGAGTTGCAAAAAATTCTGGGAAAAGTGATGTGTTAAGTAAGCTCCATCCTGAACAAATCTTCCCTTCCCTGAAAGAAGATGCTACTGTGAAGGGAGGGCAGAAATTACATAAGCTGTTTACCATCTCAAAATCCAGAAACAGGCCTTCCTAAGGACCAGTCTTTAACCCACATTATTCTTGGCCACATGTGGGTGATGCTCTCCCTGACGGCACCATGAAGATGGATGTAATTCAGGTCCCTTTGCACAAGACTAGCCAGCAGCACAGAGTCAGACACCAGACCTGTCTTACTGCTTAGTAGAGCCTTTTGGGCTCCACTTTAACCCATTCCATTCTTCATTTATTAAAGGCTTCAGTTGGAATGAGCCAGGCCCAAAGATTTACCTTTGGAGAAGAGAGACAAAGTCCTGGTAAGACTTCCTAGGTATATGTGAACTTGCTTGTTGAGGCTGAGCTATCTCTGTGCACTTGTGGTTGGTATTTCTAGAAGTGGATTGAACATTTTTTTCTCCCCTGTAGAAGTCTGTTTGTCTGTGGCCTTGTGTTGGGATTTGAAAGCTAGATGTTTTTTGCTGCTTCTTGCTTTTCCAGGTCACTTTTCTGTTGCAAAGCTGTTTTTACTCATTAGGTGGTTAAAAAACAAAACTACTCCATAAAATTATTGTCCTACCTTGCTTAGTAGAATGTCTGTGTAATAATAATGGCAGTGCCTTGCATATGTATAGAGGTTTATGGTTTTCAAAGCATCTCTCCATCTATAATCTCACTGTGTGATGCTGTCCTGGACATTCAGTATTGACTCATCATGTGCATCAATCTGACTACTTTCCTTTTTTTTTTCCCTACAATTTGGAGGATACTACATAGAATCAACTTCCCTCACCCTCACTACTTTTATTATATTATTTTCCCCAAAGACTATAAACAAAGAGCTTTTCAAGACCAACATGATCATGTTTGATGGCAAAGTGAAGATGGCCAGAATATTCTTTATAAATCATGCCTGAAAATTAGGTTCCACTTCCTTCCCATAGTTCACACTATCAGCATGTAATTATGAACCACATATCTTAATACCCCCACCTCTGTATCTCAGACACTTTTTGTACATGCTGCAATAACCCTCAAAATGGGCAAACTGTGTTAGATCTCATTTGTCATTTTATGAATATTTTGGTTTTCTTTTTTATTTGTCTAGAGTTTTTCTTTTTTTCTTCTTCCTTAACTGAGAGCTTTGGTGTTGAGATTATTTATCTCTGATGGAGAAATTGTTCACTTCATTAGCCTGGGTGTGCAAAATACCCTTTATGAAATAGAAGACACATTAACTTAAAGCCTATAATGGGATTTTGTCAATTATTTGAAAAGTTTGCTTCAAGCTCGCAGAGTAGTAGGATCCTTGCCTAGCAAGTACCAGGCCCTGAGTTTAAACTTCAGAATTGAAGAGAGAGGGGGAAAAAAAAGACTTCAAAACATTTTGGCAACTCCTTTAAGGTTCATGAAAAGAAACCAAGAAAAGCGTTTCTTGTCCTCCCTCCGTCTTTCCATCCCCCAGTGATTACTTTAGGATTAGGCATGCCAGAGATGTGAGGGGAGGCCTGAGTGACACCAGGCAGATTGCACAGGTGCCTCGAGTTCTTGCTTCCCCTGTGCCATTGAGTGACCAGTAAACTTTGGCCATTTCATTTTCGGACAATGGAAGAATGTCCCTTTTATTGAGCCCACATCTTTATTCTTACAGCTTCTGTTCAACTCAACAAACACAGTGCTTACCATGCACTGGGCACTGTTCCAAGAACTGGATTCAACAGACAACACACAGTCAAAACAATGCTCTTAGGGCTATCCCTACCTCTTGGAGTCACTGAAGACAAGCCAAATAATTCTTCCACACAGAAGTCCTTCAGTAGCTTGAAGGGCTACTAGGCTCAGATTCTTCTGAGTCTTCACATCAAGCTAATATTTCCAGTGAGTCCAATGTAAAACAGCTTCTTTTTGCTGTAAATATGGTGATAGCCTCCAATTAATCTTATTTAATTTTGTATACTGAGTACAATATTTGTTAACTATTGCATTGATTTTTAGTTGACTGGGTTTTTTTTTTTCTTTTTTCTTTTTTTCATCCATTGTGGAGCTTGAACTGTGGGCCTGGACACTGTCCCTGAGCTCTTCAGCTCAAGGCTAGCACTCTACCACTTTGAGCCATAGCATCACTTCCTAGACTGGTCTTTTTTTAAACTTATTTTTGTTATAAAGGGAATATGAACTCAAAGAATTTCTGGAAAATATAGATGAATATAAAATATAACAAAGAAATAACTGTAACCTCATTATCCACTATTAAAATGTATATTCTAGCCTTTTCCAACTTGCCTCTGTCTACATAGTTGAGATCATAATACATTATTTGTCATTTGAATCATATTTTTCCTATTAATATTGTCATTTATACATGTGGTATGGAACAATATGTTCCTAAAATCATTTAGCTAGTGTAGTGGTGCATGCTTATAATCTGAGCACATGGAAGGCTAAGGCAGGAGGGACCTCAAGTTTGAGGCCAGCCTGGGCTACATTATGAGACCTCACTTTAAAATAAAATCATCACCAGGCACTGGAGGCTCATACCTGTAATCCTAGCTACGCAGGAGACTGAGATCTGAGGATTGCAGTTTGAAGACATCCCGGGCAGGAAAGTCCCTGAGGCTCTTATCTCCAATGAACCACCAGAAAACCAAAAGTGGCACTGTAGCTCAAAGTGGGAGAGCAGAAAAACTCAAAAACAGTGCCCAAACTCTGAGTTCAAGCCCCACAACCAACAGAAAAAGAAAAACATAATAGAATAAAATCATTACATGGTTGTATACTCCTCAAGTCATTACACTTTTTCCCCAAATGTTAAATTCTAAAAAAGCGACAGGGATACTCAAAGTAGATGACACTGTTGTCTTTCCATAAAACCTTTTCAGACTTTACATTGGGAATACTGCTGGTTCTGTATGGAAGAGGGGAGTGTGATTGCATCTCTCCTGTGGATTCTTCTAACATGCATTGTTCTTGGTATGCTGCTTTCTTTTTTCTTTCTTCCATCCTTTTGTGTTTCCTCATAACCACGCTCTGCCATTTGTTTGGAGATAGGCTGACTGTCAAGCTCTTTTGCGACATCCTGGGATGTTCAGATAGCTGCTCTTGAGGCCCTGTCCCTGCCACATGCAGACTGAGGACTCTTGGAGGCCGGTCTTCAGGTAGATTGAACACTGACGAATGCTGAGCTCACTTCCGTCCTTGATTGCAGGCTTGCAGCTGAACCAGAAGGCCCTCACCACATTCCCAGATGTGGTGGTTGTGAGGGTGTCCACACCCTCCATACAGTCAGACAGCGACATCACTGTCCTGAGACACCTAGAAAAGCTGGGCTGCCGCTTGGTCAACCGCTCTCAGAGTATCTTAAGTTGCATCAATAAGTTCTGGACATTTCAAGAATTGGCTGGACATGGGGTCCCCATGCCAGACACTTTCTCCTACGGTGAGTCAGTCCCCTTGAAATACAGTTGGAACTATATCCAAACTACCTGTGGCTCTTGGCTTTTCCCCTCACCCACCCCCAGAAATCTTCCAGTATCTCTAGCTTTTCAAGGAGGTGATAGAGTGTCTTGAATCTTCATGCTAGCTATGCCTGCCAATGGAAATCTTATCTTCTTTCTTTCACTATATGCCAGAAATCAATGAGCCCCTGGGGCTATAAGATTAAGAATCTTGTCCCCAAGGCATACTATACTAAAGTCTATGTCCTGAAAGAGTTGATGGGCCTGGCTAGTATAGGAATACATAGGACAACCCTTAATGTAGTTTAGAATCCTTCCTAAAAGGCAGATAATCAACAAAGCTGAAATTAACTCAGTGAAACAAGGGATCCTGAAGCAGAGAACAGATTGTAGAAAGTCCTAACAGTAAGAGAAAACATGACCTGTTAGTGTTGCCAGTAGCTACAGACCAGAGAGAGGCAGGGGAGGAAAAGAAGAGAAAGAGGGAGGGAGGGAAAGAGAACTGAGAGATGTAAGACATGAGATGGGAAAGGTAAGAAGGTGCCATATACAGTATGTGAAGAAGAGTTAACGGAAGTGAATAGGAAGTTATTAGAAGGTTATAGTCAAGGGAGTGTCTAGCCAGAGTTACAGTGTAGATCATCTGGGCCATTTTATTGAGAAGAACATGGCCCGGGAATGGGGACCTCATTTGTTTAAGATGGGAGAGAACTAACCCTGTGTAAAATATTGATGGAATTGGAATGAGGTGCTTGAAGGTCCCGCAGAAAAGGAACCTTTTATTTATTCATTTAAATAATTTTAATTTAAATAATGAGGGAATTTTTATGCCAGAACTGGGACTTGAATACAGGACCTGGGTGCTGTCTTAGTGTTTTCGCTCAAGCTTTTTGGTGGTTAACTGGAGATAAATCTCATGGACTTTCCTGCTTTGAACCACAATCCTCAGATCTTAGCCTCCTGAGTAACTAGGATTATAGGGATGAGCCACCGACACTGTGCTTGAAAAGGAACCATCTAAGGTCCCTAAAATGATGACAGAGAAGGGGTCTAAGGCACAGGGGCAGAGAGGGTCTTAGGATTCCTCTCCACTGTACTATGAGAAGACAAAGATGCATCGAAAGAAATTAAATGTATCCATGAGATACTTCTTTTCCTGAAGATTCCCGTCACCAACAGTGCACCCTCACTTCAAAATAAGACAAGTCTTGTTATTCTTCATGTGGTGGGCAGAATAACCTCCCAAACATGCCTATTTCTTAGTCCCTGGAACGATGAGCATGTTAAGTTACAATACAAAAAAGAATTAAGGTTGCAAGTGGGATCACAGGTGGTTCATGCCTTTAATCCCAGCACTAGGGAGGCTGAGGCAGGAAGATCATGTGTTCAAGGATAGCCTGGGTTCTACAGTAAGATGCTGTCTAAAACAGCAAAAAAAAAAAGGTTGGAAATGGAGTTAAGCTTGTTAATTAATGACCTTAAAATAGGGAGGTTAGCCAGGCACCTGTGGTGAACACGTGTAATCCTAACTACTCAGGAGGCTGAGATCTGTGGGTCACAGTTCAAAGCTAGACCAGTCAGTAAAATCCATGAGACTTTTATCTTCAGTTAACCTCCAAAAAGCCAGAGGTAGAGCTGGGCTCAAGTGGTAGAGCACTGACCTTGAGCAATAAAGCTCAGGGACAGCAAGCACCTCAGCCCTGAGTCCAAGCCCCAGGACTGGCATGTGCGCACACACACACACACCCCAGTAGGGAAATTAACCTAAATTAGTTGATGGGCCTAATGTAATGAATGTTCTTAAAGGTAGAAGAAGGAGGCAGAAAAGAGGATCAGAGGGAGATGTACTTGTGGAAGGAGGAAGAAAAGATAAAATATGAGAAAGACTGTCATTGCTGGCTTTGGAGATAGACCAAAGAATGAGCCCAGCCTGTAGAAACTGGAAAAAGAAAGAAAACAGATTCTCCCCTAAGACTGCAGCCTGCTGGCACCTTGATATTAGGGAAACCCATTTCAGACCTGTAACTATAGAACTGTAAAATGATAGATTTGTGTTGTTCAGCCTGCCAAGTTGTAATTTGTTACAGCAGGAACAGAAAGCTAATATACCAGCTAATGTACCTATAAAGTTCCATCCGGCACAATTTTGAGAACTAGAAAGTAAACTGAAAGGGCCTCTGAGCAACCCCAATATATGTCACAAGTCCCAACACAGATTCAGTGTCACTCACTTAATGGACAGGAAAGCCCTTCACACTGTAATCCAGGTTCTACTTTCCCCTGTGTAGGAAAAACAATCTGTTCCGACCTTTGTAAGTCCTTTGGCGGGGGTAAGTAGGAAGAGAGGCTCCCACCCTGTGCTGACAGCAGTGACTAGTATGGGTCAGTGTCTCAGCAGCCAGAAGACTGATGATCATTAAAACTAGATCCACATTGGCTCATGCCTGTAATCCTTGCTACTCAAGAGGATGAGATCTGAGGATTTAAGTTAGAAGCCAGCCCAGATAAGAAAGTTGGTGAGTCTCTTATCTCCAATTAACTAGCAAAAAGCCAGAAGCAGAGCTATGGCTCAAGAGGCAGAGTACTAGCCTTGAACAAAAAAATTCAAGGATAGTGACCTACGACCTAAATTCAAGTCCCAGGACTGGCACACAAAACAAAACAAAAACAGATCCAAGAACCAGCAAGTGCCAGCCACGCCTGTAATCCTAGCTACTGCAGAGGCTGAGATCTGAGGACCAGGGTTCAAAGCCAGCAAGGGTACAAAAGGACCTGAGACTCTTATCTCCAATTAACTTAAAGATAATGGGAAGTGGGGCTTGGCTCAGGGTAGGGTGGTAGCCTTGAGCTGAAGAACTCAGGGACAGCGTTCAGGCCAAGTTCAAGCCCCATGACCCACTAAAAAAAAAAAACCCAGCAAGTATGCTAGTTGAGTACAGTTAGAGGGCAAATATGTGATATCTTAGGGCTTTCATTATGACATAGTTGTTAATATTCATGATGTTGACACTAAGTTATCAAGGAAACAGAATGCTCAATATAGTATGTACAGGAAGCCAAGGAAACATATAGAACAATCTAGACAGATTTTCATGCACATTATTATTTGTATTATGACATTAAGGCCAGTTCAGACTGTAGAGTTATCCTTCCACTTTGGGGGAAGCTAGTGTCCAGGCTTAGTCTCTTTGGGTTTTAGTTTCTTACAACCTCCTAATAACTATTAAACACTTAGTGACTTAATAACATTCACTGATTATGGCACAGACCCTAGGTTAGAAGCAGCCACAGCATGGCTCCGTTCTCTGTCAGGTTGAAATCAGGGAGTCAGCTGGAGCTGCAATTTGGAGATTACCTTCAAGCTGTCTGTTGGCATTTAGCTCCTTGCAGTTGCAGGTCTATGGTCATTATTTCTTTGCTGGCCATCACCAGGGACCAGTCTTAGTTTCTAAAAAAAAACATCCATTGTTCTTGACCACACGGCTTTCTCCGCAGCATGACAGTTCACTCCTTCATGGCTAGAAGAACAGTCTCTGATGCATTACTATCTTTTTTCCTCATGCCTGTGTAGGTTCTGTGGCTTGCACTCAGGGCCTGGGCACTGTCCACTTAAGGCTAGTACTCCATCACAGTGGCTTTTTCTTTTTGAGTGGTTAATTGGAGATAAGAGTCTTGTGGATTTTTCTCCTTGGGCTGGCTTCAAAATGTGATCCACAGATCTCAGCCTCCTTTGTAGCAAGGATTATAGGCATGATCCACTGTCACATGGCTGAGTTATTATCTTTTAAATGGATCCCCTGATTAGGTTAAGCCTCCAAGAATCATCTTCCTATGGATGAAGTAAGTGGATTATTAACAATCACAGGAAAGAGTCCTCCTTATAATTACTAGTCCTACCTTCCAAGAGGGATGTCAACAAGGAGTGTTCCTAGGAGGTGGGACTCTTGGAACCAGGCTAGAACCCTGATTCCTCTAGTTCCTAGGAAGAGGAAGCTGCCTCTTATATCATTTTTATCAGGGTTTTAATGGATGTGGAGCAGGTAAAGCCTTTAGAAGGTGCTTGATAAATGGTGGTCTCCCAATGGAGAAGTGGCTCAAGTGGTAGAGAGCCAGCCTAAAGAAAAAATAAAAGCTATGCATGAGCACAAGGCCCTGAGTTCAAGCCCCAGTACGGGCACAGAATAGTGGTCTTCTCTGCATGGTTTCCACAGGGAACGTTGAGTCAGTAGAGCAACTCCAACTCCATGGAATACACACCAAGAGCAAATCCTAATGTAAACTATAGGCTCTGCGTGATAACAATGTGTCAGTTCTGAAAAATGACTGCTCTGGTTGGAGAAGCTGATCACGGGGGAGGATATGCTTGTATGGGGACCATGGGAATATGGGATAGCTCCCTATTTGATATGCAGTTTTGGTGTGCATTGTCAGTTGCCCTAAACATTGAATTCTTTAAAACATTTTTTAGTTGATTTCCTTTCCTTTGTGTAAGGAAATGGATTAAACAGATTAAACCTTTGCATTAAACAGAGACACAAGGCAGTCTGGAGACTTTTTAGAGGGGGCAGTGTAATACCTAACTAGTACTAACTGTACTTTACCTAGTACAGGAAGGAAGGGAGGGAGGAAGGAAGGAAAGAAGGAATGAAGGAAGAGAGGGAGGGGTGGGAGGGAGGACAATATCACTGTTGCATAAATTGTCAAGTAATCCCAATGCCCTTCCTTCTTTCCTTTTTAAAAGTCTCCTGGCCCTAATGCCTTCATGACTCTTATCTTCTCTTGGTAGGTGGACATGAAGACTTTTCAAAAATGATTGACGAAGCTGAGCCCCTGGGCTACCCGGTTGTGGTAAAGAGCACACGCGGCCACCAGGGTTAGTGCTGTGCCTGGGTCTCCTGGGGAATCTTTTACCAAGAGCTGCCACATTCACCCAACCCACAAGAGTGCGGATGAGGTCTTGGCAGTGTTTGCACTCTCTGGGTTCCCTCTGTCCTTGCTTCTGTTACATGTTCTCTTCTCTCCTTAGATGATTACAACAGACTCCTAACTTGACTAGTTTCCTTTTTCATTTAATTTATTTATTTTTGCTGGTACTAGGGCTTAAGGCTCAGAGTCTCTTGCTCTCACTTGGTTTTTTTTTTGTTTTTTTTTTTTTTGCTTACAACTGAAGCTCTACTACTTGAGCTACACCTCTACTTCCAGCTTTGTGCTGGCTAGTTGTGTCGGGACAGTTTTTTAAAATCTTGGTTTTGTTTGACTGGCCTGGTTCCAAAGCATACAATGCTCAGCCTCTTGAGTAGTTAGGATTATTAGGCATGAACCTCCGAAGTTATAATAATAACTGTAAGGTTTGTCGAAAGGAAATGCCACGCAGTTCAAGAGGCGAGGGTTTATTGAGAGAGAGAGAGAGAGAGAGAGAGAGAGAGAGAGAGAGAGAGAGAGAGAGAGACAGAGAGAGAGACAGAGAGAGACAGAGACAGAGACAGAGAGAGACAGAGAGAGTGACAGAGAGAGAGAAAGAGAGAGAGACAGAGACAGAGACAGAGAGAGTGACAGAGAGAGAGAGAGAGAGAGAGAGAGAGAGAGAGAGAGAGAGAGAGAGAGAGAGAGAGAGAGAGAGAGAGAGAGAGAGAGAGAGGGAGAAAACAGACCGCCAGCCACACAAGATGGAGTCAGGTGGAAGAAGGACTTACGACAGGAAGTGAGAGATTATATAGGGGGAGGAGTGTGGCCACAGCGAAAGGGGATGTGACCTCAGAGGATGAAGAAATACTTCAGACTGGGGGACCTCCCACTGCCTCCGGACATGCCAGATGCCAAGGTTACAGTCAGGGTGGGGATTTCCAGGGTGCACAGGAGAGTGCCAAGGGAAGGAATCATTTCTCCCAGGCAGACTTAGGTTATTAGTTTATGACAACTGTCAGCACACCCACTCAGCACAAGGTCCTGTGTTCAAGTCCCAGTACCGACAGAAAAGAAGGAAAGAAGGGAGGGAGGAAGGAAAGAAGGAAGGTAGGAAGGAAGGAAGGAAACAAACAATGTAGCGGTTGCATAAATTATTGTCAACTAATCTCTGTGCCTCTCCTTTTTTTTTTTTAATCTCCTTGTCTTAACTGTATAGTTCCTTTATTACCTGCTAAGCTCTATCAGACTTTCTGTGCTTGGAGCCAATCCCTAGCCCATCTCTACTGAAAATCCTACTGCCGTCCACAGAAGCCCTGAGTTTCAACCATCTGCTTTCAGATTCCAGATCTGGTGCCAAATACCTAACTATTTACCTCTCTACTCATGGTTGAGACTTGGAGCAAGTCAGATGTTGCAATGTGCCCACTTACTGAGCCATTCCTGTTTGCCCTGTGCCCAGTGGGATCCTCTCCAATAGACACTGACTGTCCACTTGGCTGTACACATGCCCTCCCATAACCCACCACTTTGGACCTCCTCTTTTGTTCCCACTTCTCTGATTTTGTTGAGTGTCTGGGGTCCAGTCACTTCAGAAATGAATGCACACTAGTTATGATATGTTTGGAAGTTACTTTTCAGTCTTCTGTCACAAGGGACTGATGCCCATTGCTGTTTCTTTAAGACTCTAGAAGACTTCTTTCTACTCCCTTTTTAATGGTAACAGGCAACTTGAGAAAATATCTCCTTGTTCCACTTTTACTGAAAAGAATGCTCATCCTGGGCATGTCCATGTCATATTTGTGAGCAAAACTATTAGAAAGTTCTCTCTAGCTCTGTCATCTAATATGCAAATGGAAAAAATGCTGAAGAACTCAAAACATAGGTGATTAGAGCAGAAAATAAAAGAGTTGCTGGGTACTGATAGCTTATACCTGTAATCTAACTACTAAAGAGACTGAGATCTGAGGATTTAAGTTGAGATCTCAAGATTGAGGTTCAAAAGCATCCTGGGCAGGGAAGTCCATGAGACTTATCTCTACTTAGTCACAAAAAAAGGTAAAGTCAAGAAGGAATGCTTTCTCAAAGAGCAACAAAAATATGGGCTTTGTAATTAATGGCCAACTAAGTTTCTCCTGCTTAAAAGAAAGGCATGTGTCATTAGTTCCCTCCTTTGAGCTCCTACAACATATTGCTTAGACCTTTTAAGGCCTATCATGTGGTTGTGTTGTTATCTTTTTTGGCTCTCTCTCCACTCATTCTTAGGATTCTTCTAAACCATGTTCAATTAATTACATTCTGTAAACACTGATACGTGTTTGCCCTGCCCTGTGTATTAAGCCTAGTGTAAGGTTTGGGGAATTTTTTAAAAAAAAATTGAGCTAGACATGAACTTGCCTGATCAATGTCCTAAGGATGATAAGAGATGCTAATTAACTTCTTTGGGAACTTAATTGATTAGATCCTTGGAGTTTCATTTTGGCCCATTCTCCATGTTCCTGGAATGCATTATTAATTCTTAAAAAAAAAAAAGCAGGGAATGGTGTATACACCTGTAAGCCCAGCTTTTATGAGGAATGAGTTCAAAAGAAGGGAAGGGAAGGGAAGGGAAGGAAGGTGAGAAGGTCAATCGTATTAAAACTTGAGGAGCATCAAGAGGGAATAAGGTTCAGTGGCTACTTGATAAGAAACAAGAGTCTCATCAGAGAAATAAGGGGGGCCAAAGCAAGGCATAAAGAAGCTGGTTCCTGTTTTGGCACAGAGAGACAGTGTGGGTATGACAGAAGCCCCAGGCTTCCCTAACCCTTTCTTCATCTTTCTTTTTGAAGGAAAAGCTGTTTTTCTGGCCAGAGACAAGCATCACCTCTCCGACATCTGCCATCTGGTCCGCCATGATGTGCCCTACCTGTTCCAGAAGTATGTGAAGGAGTCCCATGGGAAAGACGTGCGGGTGGTGGTGGTAGGAGGCCAGGTGATAGGCTCCATGCTGCGCTGCTCCACAGATGGACGGATGCAGAGCAACTGCTCTTTGGGTAAGACTCAAAGGGTAGAAGAGTGGGGCTGTTGGTCACGGAAGGCCACCAGGACATTTCACTAGGCTGTTGGACTTCTGATCTTACCAGGCTCTGCTATGCACCAGGATCTCACAGAGAAGAATGAGAAACAAGCCCTTTCCTACGTCAGCAAGCAGTCCACAAGCAGGGAGTGTAAATGTTGTGACAGAGGTGAGGGCAGAGGCAAGACACTGAGGTGTGAACCCTATCCTGTAGGAGTTAAGGCTTAGCAATGAGAGTTGAGCAAGGGTGTGCTGAGACTGGCATTTGAAAACATCACATCTGTAAATGATGGATCAAAGGCAGAAAAAAAAGAGGCAGGAAGAGGGGTTGGAAGCTGTCCAACAGCTCAGATGGAATTCTAAGAATCAAAAAACCAAAGCTGTAGCAAGAAGAATATCAAACTTGCCTATGCATTTTAATCAAAAATTGTATTTTTCTTAAATGCGTGATGCTATTAGAAAGGCTGCAGATTATAGTGGGGTTGAATGCATAATGTCATCCCTTGAAGCAATTGATAAAAACATTCTCTCTCATGGAAGTCTTCCTGGACTGAATTTGTATGTTGTTAACACGAAGGGAAAACTACCTATAGTTATTTCCTAGCTCAGCAGATGTAAATACTAAGTCCAGTGACTACAAAAGCGGCATAGACACTGATTTCTCTTCTGCTTCACTCTGCTTCACTGGTGTCTAAGTCCCACAGAAACTCCCCAGTGGGCTTACTGTATAGAGATGAGTCTTTGCCATCTGGCCATACATGACTCCATAACTGTTGTAAGAGGATGCAACTGCAGGGTATGTGAGTCAGTGCTAGATTCAGCTTGACACAGTACTCAGTACCACAGTACTCAGGACCTTAGTACTCAATCTCAGCTTATTTGCACAGTAGACATACATACTGGTTAATAGCCACATGGTTTTGTACTGTTTCCTTATTGCTTTTCTTTCGCTTTAAAAAAAATTTTTTTTTGCCAGTCCTCCTGGGGCTTAAACTCAGGGCCTGAGCACCGTCCTTGGGCTTTCTCAAGGTTAGCACTCTACCACTTGAGTCACTTGCAGCTTTTTCTGTGATACCGAGGAATCGAACCCAAGGCTGCATGCATGCTAGGCAGGCGCTCTACCACTAGGCCATGCGCCTGGCTCTCCCTATTGCCTTTCTTGATAGGATGTTTATAAACTGTTTTATAGCCTTTTCCTTATAGCCAGGATAAGATAGTATTTACGCAAATTTGCTAGACTTAAGAATTAATTATTAGATCTAAGAATACAAGTTTAACCCTAGAAAGATGAAAGGGAGCTAGTGAAATCTAGCTTTTTAACAGGTGAGGGTAATCAGGCCTTTTGTCTTGAGTACAGGATTTTGTATCACAATCCTCTCTATTTTTTTTTGGCAGTCCTGGGCCTTGAACTCAGGGCCTGAGCACTGTCCTTTGGCTTTCTCAAGGCCAGAGCTCTATCACTTGAGCTCCACTTCCAGCTTTTCTATGTATGTGATACCAAGGAATCAAACCCGGTTCTTTAAGACTAGAAAGAAATGACCCTATTGTTTTTCCAAAATGTGGCTTGATTTCCATTTATAACTCTGTGTGTGTGTGTGTGTATACGCGGGCAAATGGTAGAGTAAGTACTGGGGCATGAACTCAGGGACTGGGTGCTGTCCCTTAGCCTTTTCACTCAAGGCTGTTACTCTACCACTTGAGCCACAGCTCCTCTTTCAACTTTGTGGGGGAAGGGGGGGCCGGGAAGCGCTAGTCCTGGAACTTGATCTCTTGGGCACTGTCCCTAAACTTTTTTTCCCTCATAGCTAGCACTCTGTCACTCAAGCCACAGTTCTGCTTCTGGCTTTTTTGTAATTAATTGGAGATGGGAGTTTCATGGACTTTCTTGCTTAGCTGGCTATGAACCATGATCCTCAGATCTCAGCCTCTTGAGTACCTAGAATTACAGATGTGAGCTTCCAGCACCCAGCCACCTCTAGCTTGTTAGTGGTTAATGGAAATAAGGGTCTTACAAACTTTCCTGTCCAGGCTGGCTTTGAGCCATGATCCTAAGGTCTCAGCCTCCCAAGTAGCTAGGATTGCAGGCATGAGCCACCAGGACTCAGTCTGGTGAGTCTTATCTTTATAGGTCATTGGACTCATTCATCTCTGAGAATCTGTCTTCACCTTTTAAATCACTGTGCTTTCCCCCTCAGGTGGTGTGGGTGTCAAGTGCCCACTGACAGAACAAGGCAAGCAGTTGGCCATTCAGGTATCCAATATCCTTGGCATGGACTTTTGTGGCATTGATCTTCTCATTATGGAAGATGGCTCCTTTGTGGTGTGTGAGGCGAATGCCAATGTTGGCTTTCTAGCTTTTGACCAGGCATGCAACTTAGATGTGGGTGGAATCATTGCAGACTATACTATGTCCTTACTGCCAAATAGGCAGACCGGGAAGATGGCTGTCCTCCCAGGACTGTCGAGCCCCAGGGAGAAGAATGAGCCAGATGACTGTGCTTCAGCTCAGGGAGTTGCAGGCAGTGTCTACACCATCAATAATGGGTCTACCTCCAGCGAGAGTGAGCCTGAACTGGGAGAAGTCCGGGATTCCTCAACAAACACAATGGGGGTTCCACCCCCCCATGCTGCCCGAACCTGGCTACAGCATTAACAACAGGATGCTTCAGAATTAAAACTTAAGTGAATTCCTGCTTTTTGGCAGCATTTAAACCAAATCCTACTGCTTCCCTAGTAGATTCCAGTGAAGAAAATGTGGACTCATGTGATTTCATTTGCACAGAAACGAGAAATCCCATCTGGGCACTCAGCATTTTTTCTAATGATGATTTAAGCAAATGGCCTAACTTTGTGGTTTTTACAAAGACTAATAGAAAAATACTCACCAAGAACACCGTCCCCGTTGATGGATTTGAGACCAGTGTCTGCGGTAAACACTTAGGCATAGTAGCACCCCACTGTCTGGGGCGGGCTGCTGTTGGCTGTAGCAATAGCAAGCATAGACTTGGAGTGACTCCTGGAAATTCTAAACTCAGAAACTACTTCAAGATGGAGGCGTGCACAGACAAGGAGGATGGTGACTGCAATAATACATTCTTCACTCCGCATGCATGGGATGCTCCAAGAACGAACCTACAGTTCAAGCACTACTAGAGGATCAGTCTCTCTTCCTCCTCTATCACCATCTTGATGGTATTTCTCTGACACTCAGGATAGGGCATTCTAGGGAGCTTCCTTCTCACCACTGAATGAGACTCAACATTCTTTCACCTCACTCCTTGGCCTATGTTCTGATTACAAACTGCTTTGCCACTGGGAATTTATACACCTGCTTTAACTAGTGCCAGCTCTAGCAGCTTCCTGCACCCTTGCTGCCTTTGGCCTCAGCTGGAAATGCACTTCAGTGAGCTAATGGCCATATACTTTGTTTCTTAAACGTGTACTAGACTCTAGCACTAGGGGCTTTTTTTTCTAATGGGCTCTGTTCATTTGTTACCTAGAGCCAGTGGTTTGTTTGTTTGTTTGTTTTTAAACCACAAAAACATACAGAAAGATAATCATTCTTCCCCCTCTACGATGAGCGCCTTCATGCTCTGCTTAGCTGCAGGAGATTTTGTGGCTGAGTTGGTATTGGCTTGTTGGGTTAGATATGGCCACTGGAAACACGTTCCATCCCCTGGCCATTTGACTCCAGGCTCCAGAAACCCATCCTTACCCATTTTCTTCTGAGGAAACTGAGTTATCAATAATTATTCATTGTACATGTTTTGGTGGGGGGGGCTAAAATAGAAATGACAGCCAACTGCTTCCAATTTCAACTCTTTAAAGCACTAGATGAGATCCTTCCCTTGGGAGAAATCATGGAGACAGGATTTCCTATCTCTGTTTATATGAACTATAACTAAAAACAAGCAATGACCAAATATACGAGAACACATGTATTCAAGTTATCATCACTCGGGGGGACCTTACTCTTGAGCTATGATGTTGCATCTGCCAAGAACATTTTGAATTCCTCTATAGGGTTTTCTTTGAAGCCCTTGAAAAAGGCCTCAACACTTTATAGTCAGATTGTTTTTTTTGGTTTTGTTTTATTTGTTTTTGTCCTGGTACTGGAGCTTGAACTCAGGGGCCTTGTGCTCTCACTCACCTTTTTCACTCATAGCTAGCACTTAGCTACTTTTCCAGTCCAGCATTTCCCTCTCCTCTCCCCCACCCCGCCAAATAGGGATGGAGCCTCTTAGACCCTTCTATCCAGGCTAACTTTGAACTACAAGCCTCAGATCTCAGACTCCTGATTAGCTAGAATTGCAGGTGTAAACCACCAGTACCCACTGCTTTTTTTTTTTTTTGCCAGTCTTAGGCTTGAGCTCAGGGCCTGAACTCTGTCCTTGGGCTTTCTCAAGGCTATAGCTTTACCACTTGAGCCACAGCACCATTTGTGGCTTTTTTCTATGTATGTGGTACCGAGGAATCGAACCTGGGCCTTCGTGCATGCTAGGCAAGCACTCTACCACTAGGCCAAACTCCCCGGCCCCCCCCACTGCTTATTTTTAATGTCTTCTAACTTCTGCTGCCTGTTGCGGCAGTGACAAGTTCTATCTACCACTTTATATGTCAGACTTTTCTTCTCTTCCTCCTCCTCCTCTTTTTTTTTTTTATTATCTCTTGAGACAGATCTCAAACTCACATTCCTCCTGCCCCTGCCTCCCCCAACTGCTGGGATTACAGGCATGACCCACCACATTTGGACTATTAAAATTTCCTCAAAAAATAGGTTTTTGCTTAGAGAACATAGATTTACCAGCCAACTCTGAGGAAACTTACTACGAAGTTTCTCAAAATATTCTGAGTAAAGTCAGCTTCACTGAACTCAAACATCCATTTTCCCAAGGTAACATCTTAGAAGGCAGCACCACCCATTGGGGGCATCATTCTTGTATTTATTCTGCTGTAAATATACAAATGTGTATCAAGTCAAACTTACATTTTTCACAGCACATTTCAATAGAAACTGGTTCTTAAGTACTCTAATTAAAATCAGATTTCACAAATAACAGTTGTACAACTAAAAAAGGTTTGATGTGGTGTGATAGAGATGTCACGCGACACAGTTGTAATTTTAAATGTGATGCAACATAGGGTGCATGCTACTGAACTGTAACCAGGTAATGCGTCTTGTACAATGCGTCTTATAAAAAAAAATAATCCTTCACCCTTCTTTAAGAAATGTACCTTATCATTACCACTCGGGGTGACATTAGAAGGTGGAGAGTTTTAGGTTTATTTGCTAGAATTAGATGTGGAAACATCTGAAACAAGTCTTGATCTCCCAGAAGCTGTATTTACACTTTTCCATTTCCTTGTCTTTCCCCTTGAACTCAAAGGGCCCCATTCTGACCAAGAGCTGCCAGAGTGGTTCCATATTCCTTTGCCAAAGGAGGCCCGTTTTTCCAGCTGGTAATGGCATCTGTCATCATTGACCTCACTGCTAGAAACAAGCCCTGTGTGAAAGCAGAGAATGCTGGGTCATAGCTTGATTCCAGCCCTGCTCCAAGATTGCCCAAAACTCTGGGCCTCAGCCAGGTGGCCTGGCTACACTTGCTACAGCTGCCCACACCTGCTGGAAAGAACATGGAATACAGAGCCAGAGCATGCTGTCTTCTTAGACAAGAGATGACGTGAGCTCTATGCCTCCATTTTTCCGTTCTTCAGGCAGGGGAAAGATGCATTACATTTACCTCTTGGGAGTACTTTGAGGTGAAGCAAGTTAATAAATGGGGTTGTACATTGTGTGGAAGATGATAACAGATACCTCCCACACCTAGTGTCATAATAGTTCTCATCACCACCCTGAGAGGGTGAAGAGGCCATGACTTCTTGGCTTCAGCAAACTAAACAATGCTAGGGGACCTAATATGGAATGCAGCATCTTGGGGGCCTTCCTTCCAGTTAGGGAACCTTATAATCTGAAAAGAGGTTGGCTCTTGGGGTTTTCAGAGGCTTCTGGATGCCTCCAGTACAACTGCTGCAAGTACCTGGCGCTTATAATTCAACTAACAAAGTCTTCCTTCTGTAACATAGATTCAATGTTTGTATATGGTCTTCCTATTGTCTGGTAGTAGCATCTTGAAACTGGTCAAAACTTGAATGTTGATAGCTCAGTCACTCAGAATATATATAATTCTGCACTTAGGAAAAATGTCTTCATGATATCTTGTCTGATTCTGTCCATGGGATGGACAGAATGGGGACTGGGTGTTTGAGGGCTTTAGAATGACTTGACAAATAATGAAAGTGGGTCATAAGCCATTACTGTAACAATGGCAAACGCTGTGCTCCCAGCTGAAGAATTCTGTGACAAATGGGACAAGGTGAGAAGAAAAGAGAAAGGGGGAGGGTTTGAGATAATTTTGTGGAAGAAATATAAAATTAGGATCATTTGAAACTCCTGTGGGGAGGTGGAAAAATAACCCACCTAAGGATTTATTTGTTAATTATTAAGTAGTTGTATCGAAGGGCTGCAATGCTTCTGGGTCATTGTCACCCCATCTTCTAAAGATTAATGAGAGAATCGGGAATATACTGAAGCTATTCCTTTTTTTTTGGTTATTGTTGGTTGTGGGGCTTGAACTCTGGGCCTGAACGCTGACCCTGTGCTCTTCAGCTCAAGGCTACGGAGCCACAGCCCCACTTCTGATTTTCTGTGGTTAATTGGAGAGAAGAGTCTTGCAGTCTTTAGTGCCCAGGCTGGCTTTGAACCTTGATCCTCAGATCTCAGCCTCCTGAGTAGCTAGGATTACAGGCATGAGCCACCTCACCCGACTTGGAGCTATTCTTTATGAAGACAGAGGCCTAGTCTTGAGAAGTTAGAGGGGTGTACTTATCCTTCAAGGCCTGAGCTGTACCAATGAGACCATTCAGAATGTAAATCCCACAAAAATGGGAGCTGCTTTGAGGTAGGAAGGGAAATTCCAGGAGCACCCAAGTAACAGGTGATCCCCTAAAAGGCAGATGGACTAGCCACGTGCAAATCCCAGGGCCACAACCTGTGGAAGGGAGCGGCTCCCACTCCCATCCATCAAGTCACTTCAGCAGAATGCTGTCCTTTGAACCTGTAGGTGAGGCTCCTGTACTCTGTGCAGATGTCCTAGGAAAGGCCCTGACAGCAGCTATTTGTCACTGTCCCTAAAGTTAATGTTCTTAGATGTTGGACTATATAGCTTAATAGAAAACCTGGTACTGCTTTGGATTGCCTCTGAGACTCACGGTCACTACCGATCATTCCTGCAAAAATGTTTCTACCTGGAAGATTATCCCTAAGGACATGCTGTTTTCATTGTTTCCTCAAACTAGGTTATTCCTCCATTCTAAATGTTATGGATCAGCTCCTAAAATTATTACGGCTTAGCCTGAACTGTATTCCTTCTCAGCTCCCAATTTCCTCCTTCAGATGCAGTTTTGGAGACAACATGCAGCAACACTCTCTAGAGCCCTAGACTGGCCTTTCCACCTGGTTTTGTAATCTCATTTTGTGAAGATCCTATTCTCTGTACCTCCAAGGCAACATGAGGAAAATCACTCCCGAGGGCCAGATGGGAGGCCACAAGAATCGAAGCCCTCAAACACCAGTCCCCTCCCCATTTTATAAATAAGGAATTGAGTTCCAAGACCACACTCACATAGCTAGTTAGCAGTGAGAAGACCCAGCACAGTGTCCAGTGGTTGTATTCCTTCATGTGTCTGGCACTTACTGCTATCCTAGATCCCACCCTCTGACATCCCTGTTGTGTGAATCTCTGCCAAGGGGTCAGCACTCACGTGGATCGGTATGACAACCCCAAAGGTGCATGTGAGACATCCAGGATGCAGGCTGGCCAACATGCCCTTTAGACCAGCCATGACCATTTCAATCCCCGCCCCCACACACACACCCTTGGCTATTCCATGATGGGATGTAAGGGAGAAGGCCCATACCAAGCAGAACAGAGGCTAAGGGTTTGAAGTTCCGGTACCCATCAAAAACACCCAAGTTGACTCCATATGCTCCACTGCAGTCAGTAGCGAGATCCAAAATGTCTTCCCACTCTGTGTGTGTGTGTTGGGGGGGGGGGGTTGTGAGCATGTATGCATACCAGTACTGGGTCTTAAACTCAGGGCCTCATGTTCCTGCTTGGTTTTTTTTATCACAGCTAACACTCTACCACTTGAGTCATACCTCCATTTCCAGCTTTCTGCTGATTAACTGGAAAAAAGGTCTCAGATTTCTTTGCTCAGGCAAGCTTCCAACTTTATCCTCAGATCTCAGCCTCCTGAGTAGCTAGGATTATAGGCATGGGCCACCAGTGCCTGGCTCCTCCCACTTCTTATCCTATAACATGCCTCACTTGTGATCAGACACAGGCACAGATTTTTCCTGTCATGGCCCCTTATCCCTTGGGATCCGATAACTCTGGAATTCTGTTCTGGACTCTGAATTGTGATTTCTAAGACACTTCTGTTTTTTGCAACTACTGCTGACTCCAGACTTCTGCAACCTCATTTTCAGCAACAACATCTCATCTTGGCACTGTATCAGCTCACATCTGAAGCTTCGTTCCCACCCTGTTTCCACACACAGCAAAATGCAAGTGAGTGTGTATACATGTCTCAATAGTATAGGAGAAAACTGCAGACACTGCAGCATTGCAGGCTTGGCACCACACTCTAAATATTCTTTTCATGTATTGCAAAGACATTTCCACTCACTTTCCCACCATGTGGTCCCTGTCTGCCTTCCTTGGGACAAGACAAACCTATTTATGTACTCACATAAATTGGTTTTGTTTCTTCTTCTTCCTCCTTGTTTTTAGAGGCAGGGTCTTACCATATAGCCCAGGCTGGCCTTGAATTTGCTACCCTCCTGTCTCCATCCCAAGTACTAGAATTTAAAGCATGTACCACTATCCCAGGCTTGCTACACATTTTCTTTCCTTTTTTTTTTTTTTTTTTTTTGCCACTCCTGGGGCTTGAACTCAGGGCCTGAGCACTGTCCTTGGGCTTTCTCAAGGATAGAGCTCTACCACTTGAGCCCCAGCACCACTTCTGGCTTTTTCTATGTATGTGGTACCAAGGAATTGAACACGGGTCTTTGTGCATGCTAGGCAGGCACTCTACCACTAGACCAAACTCCCAGCCCTGCTGTACATTTTCTTTTAACACCTCACCTTCAGGATTTCACCCTTTTTCCATTGTTGGCAGACAAAAGGGATTTTCCTAAAAGAACTATTCCCTTCTCAAGGTTAACTCAAATACCATTCCTGAAGGTGATATATTTTTCATTCCCACTACACTAGACTGACATCTTGTAACCAACTAGCCGTCAGGGTTCCCCCTGTGGGTTCACATCCTGACTCCTAAAGCACTCACTTCATCTCACTAAATTTTAGTTTTGTCACCTATCAATGTGATCAATAAACACAATCTTCAATATAAAATCCTTAACTATATCCTGGCTTTCTTTGGTTTCCTTTCGTTTTTGCTTTCCCTGCTGTGAGCAATCACACAAAGTGCCCTCCTGTGGCTGTGGCGCTGAGCCAAGGGATAAAAGCAGCAGACAGCCACTTTACAGCTAGGAAGAAGAGACACTGCGGGGAGGGCTGGCGGCCACTCAAGCAGGCTGTGGTTCAGGCTTAATGACTGCAAGGTCTCATCCATCCTTGAGATTCAATGATGCTGGAGTTAAAGATACAGGGAATGTATGCAGTTAAAAAAAAAAAATCCCAAAGGCTGGGACAAGAGAGAGGCTGGAAACTCAAGAGCAGCTTGGCTTTGGATGATTTAGCTACTGATTTTTTTTTTTTAATTTTCTCTTCTTTTGGGGTATTTCCTTACTGCCTTTGCAGCAAATGAAAGAAGAGGTGTCAGGGGCTTAATTCAACCTGTTAAACAGAGGGTGATAGGTGTATAGAAGGCCAGAGGCGGGGCTGGGGAATGAAGCAAACGACAGCCCCATATGGACTTGGCAGGATGCCAGTCATTGAGATCAGATGCTACCAGCCAATGAGGCAACTAAAATTCTGCTCTCCTGGCACATCCACACTGGGACTCCAGGATCTCCTATTTAGAGGAACACTGACTTCTAAACTAGAGGAGAGGCAGGGAGCAGGAATCATTTCACAGAACCCCGGACCTCATTCAGTTTTCTTACTAGCTAGCATTCTACTACTTGAACCCACACACGAAAAGCTCTGGCTTTTTGCTAGTTCATTGGAGATGAGTCTCTCAGATTTGTCTACAAGAGCTGGCTTCAAATCACAATCCTCAGCTTCTTAAACAGCAAGGATTATAGATGTGAGCCTCCAGTCCCCAACCTATTATTCCTAAACTTGAGGTTATTGACCTTGCTTGTATTTGTATGGTGAAATACTATCTTTTCTCACCTCCACCAATCGGTCACATCACACTAGTAACTGGGAAGTATTTACATCACAAAGATGAGCAATCCCAGGTCAAGTTTATTCCCAGGGTCTTAAATGCGTATCCGCATTTCAGTGCCACTGGGTGACAGAGAAAATAAATCCATTAGTGAAAGAATTGCAACATCTTAGTTCCAGAAGAAGAAGCAACAGTTTTTCTCAGAAGGAAGTACTGTGGTAAAATGTGCCCAACTTCTTTGAAGTCTAAGAAAAACTCTTGAAAACACTTCTGTTTGCTCTCCTTGCTTTGTCTAGTTTCTGGTTTTCAGAGGTGGGAAATACATTTCCTTTGCTGAGAAGCTTATAGAATGATTGATTAGTAAATAAAGTCGAGTCTCAGCCAGGGAAGGTGCTTTAGCTAAGCTTCCCCCAGGAAAGTCCATTGTACTCTTTCCTAACTGGCAAAATGAAAATGTGCCACAAAGAATTGATCTGAAGCAGACACCAAAATAGCTGATTTCCAAGTCATTTCTACAGCAATAACAACGTTAACTCTTCCAATAGAAAGGAAATCATGTATAAATGATTGTTTTACTATTTTTGCTTTGTATTAAAATTATTACTGTGGATCAGAATGCTTTGTTTGCCTTTGTTCTCCAAACCATGCCTTTTGGTTGTTCTTTTAAAGAACCACATGCTGAATCTCCATTTTCTTATTTTCATATCATAAAGGGGAGGGAAATGCTTCATAGAAACTTCAGCCTATTCACTTGTGCACCAGCTGCATCCTGAAAAACCATAATTTTCCTTTCAAACACTGAGTGCTGTCTGAATTGTAATATTGCCAACTCTCAGCTGTCAAGATGATGGGGGAAAAATACTGCTGCAGATGGCAGGAGCTTGTCAGGGACCTGCACAGCTTGCTCTCCCCTACTGACACTTGAATTTAGATTCAAATGGCAAGTGAGAGCTGAAAGCTGTTTAAAAAGAAAAAAAGCCTATGAGATGTACTCAAGAGTTCCAGGGAATGGAAGGAATCTATACCCATCCACAAAAACTTCAAACTCTGACAGCTCTACCGGGCCCATCAGTCCTGTAGTTGTCAGATATTTCAAGAGATGACTTTGGAGAAGCAGTAATAAGAACTTTGGGCCTGGCACCAGAGATTCACATCTGTAATCTTAGCTACCCAGCATGTTAAGTCCTGGGGATTGTGGTTTGAAGCTAGCACAGGTAGGAAAGTCCATGAGACTCTTATCTCCAATTAACCACCAAAAAAAAAAAAAACTAGAAGAGGTGCCAGGAGTTTGGCCTAGTGGTTAAAGTGCTTGCCTAGCATGCACGAAGACCCGGGTTCGATTCCTTGGTACCACATACATAGAAAAAAGCCAGAAGTGGTGCTGAGGCTCAAGTGGTAGAGCTCTAGTCTTGAGAAAGTCCAAGGACCAAGGACAGTGCTCAGGCCCTGAGCTCAAGCCCAGGACTGGCAAAAAAAAACTAGAAGAGAAGCTATAGCAGGGACAGCACCTAATCCTTGAGTTCAAGCCCTAAAACCTATACAAAAGAAAATAACAAAAAAAATTTTCTAAGTACCAGGTATTAGACTATTAAACTAAGGCTATTTCTTCAACAGAGAATTGGGAAGCCCAACCTAAGGTAGGAGTCATGAGTGGTTGTGAATTGCTAAAACCACTCTGAGATTCCACCTCATCCCAGTTAGAATGGCCATTATCAATAAATCTAATAAGAACTGATGCTGAGGGGATGTGGGCAAAAGGGAATGCTAATACACTGTTGGTGGGAATGTAAACTAGTGTAAACTGGAAAGCAGTTCCTCAAAAGGTTAAACATAGAGCTCCCTTATGACCCAGCAATCCTACTCCTGGGTACTTACCCAAATGTCCATAAACAAGGACATAGTAAAGCTACTAGCACAACCATGTTCATTGCAGCATTATTTACTATAGCTAAGATATGCAACCAACCCAGATGTCCCTCGGTTAGATGAATGGATCAAGAAGATGTGGTATTTATACACAATGGAATTCTATGCTGCCACCAGAAAGAATGGCATCTCCCCATTTGTAAGGAAATGGAAAGACTTGGGGGAAAAATAAAACACATTAAGTCAGATCCAAAGAAACAGGCTCCATGGTTTCCCTCATTTGCAATATGTAGTACACATCCAGGATTCTCCTAGCAGAAGAACATAATAGATCAGTAGCAATGTGGATATGGCCATATAGGATGAGGATAAGTGAAATGAACTCCCGGATATGGAAATAGCTTGATTTTTGTGTTTGTTGCTCTCAACCTACTGTGTGAGGTTATTCCTTCTCCCCCTCTCCCTCCCTTTTTGTTTTTGTTTGGTTTGGTTTCTTTCCTTATGGTGTATCTCATGTTGCCACTGTATCTGACTTTGGTACCTGGTATATTGTATATATGCATTTATTTGTTTATTTGAATAGAGAAGGGAAGGGGAAAAACAAGATGATTGGGAAGGGGTAGGGGGAGGGAAACTGGGAGAAAAACATTGGAAGGGGTATCAATGTACAAGAATTAATGTACCACTACCTGATGAATGTAACCCCTCTTTACATCACCTGGACAATAAAATAAAATTGAGGGAAAAAAAGGAGTCATGGATATAAAAATGTTTGATGGCTACAGCTAAAGAGAATTTAGGGCATGTCACTAAATCACACTACCTATAATGTACTACAACCCTAACATTGATTGAATGGCTTGGTGAATGCCCTAGATTCTAAAACTACCAAAACATTCTATTATTACTTATCTACCTATTTGTTCTTAAGAATAATACAGAAAATTGCATACATCATATTCTGCAGGCATTTCTTTTTTTCAAAAATAACAAAACAGGAGCCAGGAGTTTGGCCTAGTGGTAGAGTACTTCCTTAGCATGCACAAAGACCCAGGTTCAATTCCTCAGTACTACATACATAGAAAAAGCCAGAAGCAGGGGCCGGGAGTTTGGCCTAGTGGTAGAGTACTTCCTTAGCATGCACAAAGACCCAGATTCAATTCCTCAGTACTACATGCATAGAAAAAGCCAGAAGCAGGGGCCGGGAGTTTGGCCTAGTGGTAGAGTGCTTGCCTAGCATGCACGAAGACTCCAGTTCGAAGACCTCGGTACCCCACATACATAGCAAAAAGCCGTAAGTGGTGCTGAGGCTCAACTGGTAGAGTATTAGCCTTGAAAAAGTCCAAGGACAGTGCTCAAACCCTGAGCCCAAGCCCAGGACTGGCACAAAAAAAAAAAAAAAGCCAGAAGTTCAAGTAGTAGAGTTCTAGCCTTGAGAACACCCAAGGAGAGTGCTCAGGCCCTAAGTTCAAGCCACGGAATTGGAAAAAACAAAAACAAAAAAAAACACAACCAGGACATATCCTGGTGCCTTTACCATGCATGACAAAATTAAGAATATTACTAGAGAGCTGGGAGTTTGGCCTAGGTGGTAGAGTGCTTGCCTAGCATGCACAAAGACCCAGGTTTGATTCTTCGGTACCACATACATAGAAGAAAAAAAGCCGGAAATGGTGCTGAGGTTCAAGTGGTATAGTTCTATCATTGAGAAAGTCCAAGGACAGTGCTCAGGCCCTGAGCTCAAGCCCAGGACTGGGAAAAAAAAATATTACTAGATATCACCTAATTCCCAGTCCATATTCAGAACCCTCAATTGCCTCACAAAGACCTTCATATAGGTCCATGGAGACTAATGGATTTGATGGGACAGAATAGTGAGGAAAGCTACCCTACCACCTTGACTGAAGCACTGGTAGAAGCCATTCAAGAAGGGTGCCAGAAAATAGACTATTAGAGGTCCCCTTCCCTGAGTTGATGGCTCAAGTATTAAGCCTAAGAAACTTCCTTTTCTTCCCAGGACTCATGATCTTTCTCTGGAGTACTCCCAGCCTTCTGCTGCTGGTGATTACATGTCTGTTGCAGTGATAGCCAGTGCTTTTTCATGGGCTGCTGCAGAGATTTCCTAAATCAGGAGAGGGGCTTATCCAAGGATTGTTGCTGTTCCACTGGCCTTGGGTCCATGCACTCCTGAGATTCTCAACGCTTTAGATCCCCCAAGGGCCTTCACATCTTCATTAATTACAAAGTTACAGCACATTTGAGTAGCAGCCAATTATGTCACATCAAAGGCTCTCTCCCTTACCACAGAGACAAGGCAACTGGATGTACTGCGTACCCAAGGATGGATTTTTTTCTTATCAAAAAGGACAAATGGTTACACTGCTGAAATCTGAACATGGTTTGTATTGTATCATCTGATGGTATCATATCACTGTTAATTTCTTGATTCTTATGATTGTACTCATGAGAATATGAAAGATGGCATCCTTAAAAATATACATTTAAGTGGGCACGGTGACTCACGCCTATAAGACTCTTATCTCCAATTAACCTCTAGAAAATGTGAAGTGGGGCTTGGCTCGAGGTAGCCTTGATCTGAAAAGCTCAGGGACAGCGCCTAGGCCAAGTTCAAGTCCAATGACCCACAAAAAAAACACATTTAATATTAAGGGCTTCCACATTAATTATTAAGGGCTAAAATGACATCTTCAACTTACTTTCAAAAGGTAAAATATCTGCATGGGGGAATCTGAGTGGAAGGTTCTATAGGAGTGCTTTGAGTAATGTGTTTACATCTGAAATAATGTCAGTCTCTTCTGCACAGCTGCCTTTGCTCCATCACATGTTGTTTCCTAGGGCATTGTGTTCGGTTCCTTTTCCTTCCTTAGGTAAATTCCACACCTGGGCGGCCTCCTCTTCTACAGTATGACCATCATGAAACTCTCAGGCTTCTCACTGAAGTCAAGCTTGCTTTCTTGACTGGATTGCATATCCAGTTGCCTTTCTCTCTCTCTCTCCTTCTCCCGCCCCCCCTCTCGTCCCCTAAGTATGTTAAAGCCACCCAAGCCCAAGAGAGCTCACTCCTGGTCCCCTCCCCCATGTGCCCCTCTTCTGATTCCTCACTCGAGTGCATAATTCCAGCCACTTACTCAAAATAGAAAAATAACTCTAGTAGCCATTCTTGTCTATTGTCATCCTCTACCCTGATGTCTAATTTTGTTTCTTGTGATGAGATTACTTTTCTCATTGAAAACATTTTTTCTTCTTTGGCTGTGTTTATTAAAATCTTCTTGAAGATCTATAAGCCCATTAAATGTTCATAACCAGAGGATGTGATCCTGGCTTTATATCCTAACCCCAGTAGTAACTTTGTTCTAATGGTTTTAAAATATGATATTGCACACTTCTATAATCTCAACTGCACAGGAGGGAAAGAGAGGAGGACCATAAGATCTGGGCTAATTCTAGCAAAGTCAAGGGGACACTATCTCAAAAGCAATACAGTACCCACCCTCCCCCCCCCCAAAAAAAAACACCAAAACCTGTTGCGGGAGATGGCTGGATCTAGAGCAAATCATATTAAGTGAAGTAAGCCAGGCTCAAAGAGACAAATGGTGCACATTTCTCTCATTTGTGAAAGCTATTTGTAAAATACAACTAGGCATGATAATGCAACTAGGGCTTAATGCATATACATGTGAACAATCTGACTAAAAGAGGCCTTACTAGGGAGGAATCAAAAGGTGATTCCTCTGAACCACTAATGTAATATTAAAAAAAAAAAAAACAACCCAGGAAATGGAATGTGGAGGTTTTTAGGGGGTGGGGTAAGAGGGGAGCACAGGAATGGAGGGAGGAAGAGTGAGTAAATGCAGTCATATTTAATGTACACCATGTAAAAAATGAACAATGTAATATGGGTAGGGACAGGAGGGAGAAAGAAATAATTTAAATATATAAATCAAAAAACATGATGATAGCTGGGTGCAGTGGCTCACACCTATAATTCTAGCTACTCAGGAGGCTGAGATCTGAGGATTGAGGTTCAAAGCCAGCCTGGGACTAAAGTCCATGAGACTCTTATCTCCAATTAACCACTAGAAAACTGGAAGTGACACTGGGGTTCAAGGGGCTGGGTGGTAGCCTTGAGCTGAAGAGCTTGGGGACAGTGCCCAAGCCCAGAGTTCAAGCCCCACAACTGAAACACACACACACACACACACACACACACACACACACACACACACACACACAAATGATGACAACTAGATATGGAATCAAATACAAGGGATTGAGTCTATGGAAACTGATTAATATAAAAATGATCAAAGCTGTCTGTCTGAACTGGGCACCAGTGGTTCATACATGCTACTCGGGAGGCCAAGATCTGAGGACCGTGGTTCAAAGCTAGCTTGGGCTGGAAAGTCTGTGAGACTCTTATCTCCAATAAACTACTCAGAAAAAGCTGGAAGTAGCACTGTGGCTCAAGTGGTAGAACACTAGCCTTGAGCACAGAGAGGTTCAGGAATAGAGCCCAAGCCCTGAGTTCGAGACCCAGGGCCAGAAAAAAGAACAAAAAATAAACAAAAAAGATACCTGTCTGGATAATGGACAGACAGTAACTTAGCTGTCAAAATAAAACTTGGGTAGCTTATCTATAAGAAAAAGAACACTGCTGCATATTTAAATATATTTATTAGTTACTGAATATGTATTTTATTTGTGCATATATGTAAAATAATTTTCTTCCATATCCTTGTCACTGATCTTAGTGAATATTAGGAAGGGTACACTTTTCTCAGTGAAATGATGGCACAGCTCTGTCACTCAAATAATGCTTCACCATCTTTTTTTTTTTTTTTTTTTGCCAGTCTGGGCTTGAGCTTAGGGCCTGAGCACTGTCCTTGGGATTTCTCAAGGCTAGAGCTCTACCATTTGAGCCTCAGGACTACTTCTGGCTTTTTTCAATGTATGTGGTACCGAGGAATCGAACCCGGGTCTTTGTGCATGCTATGCAAAGCACTCTACCACTAGGCCAAACTCCCGGCCCATGCTTCAGCATCTTTATTGAATTTTTTACACTGCCAAATATTACTTTTCTGTGACCTACTGTGCCTACCTCATAGGCATTGTGAAGGCACATGTATCTCATTTACATGTGTGGCTACAGTGAGACATGGTGAAGCCTACTGAAGGTAGAGCAATTTGATGCTAATAATTCTGGTCATCTAAGGACCCATTGACCAGGACAGACCTATAACTTCATAATGATATGTATCATAGTAGAATACAGACTACTCAAAATGAGTTCATAGGCCGTAAGTTTGACCTAGTAGTAGAATACTTGCTTAGCATGCACGAAGACCCAGGTTGGGTTCCTCAGTACCACATAACATAGAAAAAAGCAGGCTGGGAGTTTGGCCTAGTGGTAGAGTGCTTGCTTAGCATGCACGAAGACCCAGGTTCGATTCCTTAGTACCACATACATAGATAAAAGCCAGAAGTAGTGCTGTGGCTCAAGTGGTAGCACTCTAACCTCGAGAAAGCCCAAGTATAGTGCTTGGGCCCTGAGCCCTAGCCCACAACTGGAAAAAAAACAAAAAACAAACAAACACACACACAAAAAAAAAAAAAAACAGAAAAAAGCTGGAAGTAGTGCTGTGACTCAAGTACTCAAGTGGTAGAGTTCTAACCTTGAGAAAACCTGAGGACAGTGCTTAGGCCCTGAGTTTAAGCCCAGGACTGGCCAAAAAAAAAAATTAGTTCATAGACAGCATGTTATAATTTCTAATAGTGTACACATGCTTGCAGCAGAAGAAATTTGTCTGGAGATACAACTCATTGACTCTCAGTGAAGAACCCAAGAACTCCTGCTTCTCTTCAACCTGTGTTTTCTTTCTTTTTGCTGTAGTATGGGAATTTGAATTTAGGGCTTCATGCTTTCTAAGCAAGCATTCTACCCAAGGGCCATGTTTCGGCCATGTTTTGATGCTGTTGATGTGTTTTAGGTTTCCTAGCATACATTAGTTGTAGCAATGGGGATTTGTTGTGATCTCTCCACACCGATGCAAGGTACCTTGTCCAACCTCACTCCCTCTACCACTCTTCTTTATTCCACTTTTCCTTTCTTAAAATAATTTCAACAAGTTTCATTGTTCTACTTTCATACATGTAAATAAACTGTTTCAATCACAGTCACCTTTGTTCAGCCCTCTGCTTCCATTGGTACCCAAACTCATAACAGAACCTGTTTTTACTGTTTCTGTCATTCTTTTTCCCCCCCTAGTCTTGGAGCTTGAACTCAGGGCCTGGGCACTGTCCCTAAGCTTCTCTGTGCTCAAGGCTAGTGCTCTACCACTTGAGCCACAGTACCACTTCCAGCTTTTTCTGTGAGCGTGGTACTGAGGAATGGAACCCAGGGTTTCAACATGCTAGGCAGGAACTCTTCCACTAGGCCATATCCCCAGCCACATTTTCTTTTTTTTGTATTTAGCTTTTACTATGTATTGATTACAACAAAGGAATTCATCATGGTATTTCACATACCCCTAATACATACACATATACATATATAATTTTGCTCAGAATAACCCTCCCTATCGCTTTCTCTTTCTGCTTCCTCTACCCTCCTATTGATCAACAGCTTTCATTAATATTTCCTTATGTCATCTTTATATATAGTGGCAATGTATTTCAAAATTATTCACCCTCCATCTTTCTCTTTACCTCTACCTTTCCCCCTTGTCTTCCTAATAGTACCATTGTTAGAATCAGAGCCCCAGGTCCTGAGTTCAAGCCCCATGACTGAAAAAAAAAATTTGTTAGCACTGTCACTTCAATATCTTTACATGAGTCTAGAGAGAAAGAATGTGTGTAAATGATGTTTTGACAATCTAGTTATACCAGGTAAAGTGTCAGTGATGAGGAAGGATAAAGGATAAGGGAACCAGCACAGAAGAAAATAGTTTTACTTGTAGATAGAAGAAAGTATAAATGAGGAAAGGCTGTAGAAAGGGGACAAAAATATGATTTAAAAATTGAATACCGAAAGGCAGATGTTTGTGGTTCAGCTATAACGACTTTGGAAGGAGACACAGAACTGAAAAGTATATGGGAGTGGATAAGAGTCCTGGAAGGTAAAAACTATAAAACAAATAATATCCATACAGCTAAATGAATAAAAAGTATAAAAACCGCCAAACCAAACTAGCGAGACAGATGCAGAAAGCAAACTGTAAACTTTTGATTATTGTTGTGTGTCTCTGTGTGATGCTAGAGGCTATGGAAATCACCTGAGTGAGAGGGCTCTGCCTCCCCTGTGGTCAGCGCAGAGAGCCAGGGGCAGGCCCTGGACGAAAGCATTTCACAGACCTCTGACTCAAAGGTCTGCTGCTGTTCCTGCCTCAGGTGATGAGATTCTTTCCTTGCTTGAGACAACTATCAAGTCTACCACTGCAGAGTCCCTGCTGTCTCAATGGTGCCTCTGTGGTGTGGCTTGATAGGGGATCTCTAGACTCATTCACTGCCACTGTCTGGAGTGTCTGCCTTTTGGCTCCATTGCCTCTACTAGTGGTGTGGCCAGGTGTTAGGAGTCACTGCTCCATTCCTTTATAGTGACCAAATGGCCTCCAGACAAGTGCCTCTGCTATGTGACCCCACAATGAACCCGAAGCCTCTTTCACACAGTAAATAGCAGGGCTCCCAAGCCCCTAGCATCGAAGGTGACAGTGTATCTTCAACTGCCTCACTGATCTATACCCAAATTCTATGGCAGAGTGTCCTCTGAGTCATCATGATTGCACCTTATCCCCAAGTTACCACAGTAACTCAGTTCTGAAATCGGGCAATCTCAAGATGATGACTCACTGTCCGTCTCCCAGATAGGGAAGTCACAGAAAGCTTTTCTTCACCAAGGCCAGTCCTCCATACTGGAGCAGTCACTGGCTCATAAATCCCTGAGCTAAGGTACAGGTTTGAGGGCTACATGGGTTGCTTCCTGCAGCTAGAGTTAGCAATCTATTGGGGAAAGTCTGTCTTACGTGGTGGTCTTCAATGTTTCCTCCCCCAAACAGAGATCTGGGTACGAGCTAGAAACTCCTTGCTGCCTTTCTTCTACAGGGAAAGGTTCTCTGTAGTCTTTCTCCCTCCTGCCCTCCACATTATGGTTTCTGATTCCTTTCATCTGTTACTCACTTTAGAATCTAGCCCTTTCAGGGACGCCAGAGTCTATTCATTCACAGAATGAAAAATAGCATCTTGTCTCGCCTCCCTTTTTGTTGGTTTTGAAATTCAGTCTCACTTCCTGCCCCAGTGTGTGCCTGGGCTGCAATCCACCTATGTAAGGCTTCCCATCACAATGTGGATGACAGGCACATATCATCAGTCCAAGGTCTTAGTTGAAAATGTATCTCAATAACATTTTCTGGTCAGGCTGGTCTTTAACTACAATCCTCCCAATCTCGGTCTCCCAAATAGCTAAGATTACTGGCACAAACTGCCTGCATCCAGCTCTGCTTATCTACTTTTCAGAGTCAAGTAACTCACACTTCATAAAGCCTTTTGGAACTGAGACTGTTTCCTGTATCAGTGATTCGTGTATGAAAATGAAAGATATTTTCGTTGAAGAATAAAGAACAAGGGAAAAACAGAAACATTTTTAATAAAAGAATTTGCCATTGGCAGATGGCATTATAGGTAACATTAAAAGATTTACATTCTACACAGAATCTCATTTGTAGTAGTCCAGGATGGCCAGGGGTGGAGCTGATATCCCATTGAGGCGCATCTGGCTCTGGGCTTCCTTTATCTTGAAATCTAATTTCAAGAATGGGCCCTGGATGAGAATCCACACTGCGTGTGTCCCTCAGGCTGTCTAGAAGACAATACAAATGCTGAACTGCCCTAGCCAGCCTCTCCTCCAGCCCTGGTTATCACATGATCTGCTCTGGGTTAAATACTTATAGGATGATCTGTGACCTGCAGGGGGAGTAGGTCAATGCAATAAACTCTGAACCCTCACCTCCCAGTAAAGAAGGAGATAACACAATAAACTCTGAACCCTATTTCACAATCTACAGATACAGTTTACCTCACTTGGGCTTGGGAAAATGATCATTGCAAAGGTAGAGCCCTGGAGTTACACCTCTAGTTCACTCTTGCAGGGCTGCCTCCCCCCCCCCCCGCCCCTGCACCACCACCAAGGTATGGTCATAGTATTCTTGCCACCCAGGAGGGAGGGTAATCCTGAAGCCTATGCCCCATCTTGAGTCCTTTCTGGAGTAATCAGATGGAATTTAAAAAAAAAAAGAATGGAGGGGCCAGGAGCGCAGCCTAGCGGTAGAGTGCTCACCTAGCATGCATGAAGCCCTGGGTTTGATTCCTCAGTGCCACATACAAAGAAAAAGCCAGAAGTGGTGCTGTGGCTCAAGTGGCAGAGTGCTAGCCTTGAGCTAAAAGTGTCCAAAAATAGTGCCCAGGCCCTGAGTTCAAGCCCCAGGACTGGAAAAAAAAACAAAAACAAAAACACTATTTATTGAAGTTAGCTCCAGGAAATGAAAACATGGTTTTTGTTGTTTGGTGGTATTTGTTTTTATCCGTCGTAAGACTTGAACTCTGGGCCTGGGCACTATCCCTGAGCTCTTCAACTTGAGGACTACTGCTTTACCCCTTGAGCCACAGTGCCACTTCCAGTTTTCTGGTGGTTAACTGGAGATATAAGTCTCATGGATTTTTAGTGCCTGGGCTGGCTTTGAACCAGGATCCTCAGATCTCAGCCTCCTGGGTAGCTAGGATTAAAGGTGTGAGCCACTGGCTAGTGTTTGTTTTTTACTTGGATATTTTTTTCTAAGTGGGTAAAAGCACAAAAGGAAGATAAGGAAGGTGAACACATGCAATTGTGCTATTCAGTATACACTATATGGAAAATTACCTATGCAACTTTGTGGGAAGGGATGGGAGGGGGAAACTAGAGGAAGGTAAAGGAAGAAGTGGCATTGTCCAAAACCAGAAATGTCCTCATTACCTGACTTACAAAATGGTAGCCCCTCTGTACAACACATTAATAATAATAAAATTATTTTAATGTAAATAATAACTTCTTAATTACACTCTGTACAGAAAGATCAATGAAAAGGACTTCAGATAGAAGGGAACAGAAACTAGAAAAGAGAAGGGATAAAATTGAACAGGACCAATAACTATGGTACAACAGAAAAAGTTCAGCCTCCTAGGCACAGTGGCTCATATTGTAATCCTAGCTACTCAGGAGGCTGAGATCTGCGGGTCAAGGATCAAAGCCAGTCCGGGCACTAAAGTCCATGAGACTCTTATCTCCAATTAACTACTAGAAAACCAGAAGTGTCTGCTGTGGCTCAAGGGGTAGGGCGGTAGCCTTGAGCTGAAGAGCTCAGGGACAACACCCAGGCCTTGAGTTCAAGTCCCATGACTGACAAAGTGGGGGGGGGAGAGAAAGAGAGGGGGGAGGGAGCTCCATTATGATCACATGGGCACTTGAGAATGGTTTTCAAATGGGAGAGTTCTAGTATCATCTTTGAACTCATATATTGAACAATTGGTGCTTCTTTTACTTTTCACCCATTCATTCTTCATAGAGTTGTTTGAAAAGGTTAGGAAATAATCATGTGTCCTGAAGAGAAGGAATGCTATGGGGATTGTGGTGGGGCAAGTTAGAAAGTATGAATTCAACTGACGCTGAAAAATCAGGTCCAGAGATGGGAAGGACAACTATGCCTCTGAGATTTCATAGCCATCTTGGAGAAGTGTAAAGGATGCCCACAGGTTTGGAATAAAAGTTCCAGAAGATTTTACCTGCAGGAACAGAATCCCTAGTTGGCATTATTATAAGCCATTATTATAAGTGATTTACAGGGAAGAACATAAACTCTCTGGCGGGTTCTTGGCCTGTGTGTCTTCTTGCTGGATGAAGATGTATTCAGGAAGAAAACGGCAGTTTGGTAAGTCTAGAGAGTAGCTTGGGAAGAAAAGAAAAATGATGGGATAAATGTCCCAAGTCACCAGAGATGGCACATGCTGATACAGGTGAGGCTACATCTGGGCACTTTTACAAGAGTTAATGAGGCTGTTGGGAGTAGGGAATCAAGATGACAGAGCTATTTTGTGATAGTGCTAGGATTTGAATTGAGGCATATCGGGGTACATGGCTTGTGCTCTGTCCCCTTCATCCAAGGGGCCTTTCAGTGCATCTCTCCCTTAAGCAGGACAGTCAGCTCACATCTGCTTCAATTTACCTAGACACCAACATGGTATGGTGTCTAAGCAATGCATCCTAGGGCTCCTTTGGCATGTAAAGAAAGACTTTGGTCTTGTTCGTGTTTGCATTTTGCTATTTATTTTCTATATGCTCCATGCCCTTTTTGTTCTGTTTTTCCTTTGCTGTCTTCTTTTGTTAAGTAGACATTTTCCAGCATGCCATTTTAATCAGTTTGTTAAACTATTTTAAGTTATTTTCTTAGTGATTGATCTAGGAATTAGCTACCTCAGCTTAATGCTGACATAATTCTAACTGAACAGAGATCTCCTCTGCTCCAATGTATTCTATTCCTTTTCCTCTTACTTGGCGAAGCCCTAAAAAAAATACATCACTGAGAGGCTTCTAGGAAATACAACAAACTATTAACAGTTTAATTATAAGAACCAAATGAGTGATCCAATTATACATTACTTGAAGACATAGAGTCATGATAAACCAAGTATCATGACAAACGTTTTACTGATATCTACATCTACGGTTGGCTATTCCCTCTCACATGTGCTAATTAAATCACAGCTATGTATGCAATTGCTGGAGTGGAGGATGAAATGTTAGCAATCCAGAGTACCTACGAGCAGTGCACAAGGCCCAAGCATATCAGACCTTTGATAGCCACTTAAATAGTCCCTGATGCAGAGCTTATAGGTCTCTATTAGCAAAACGATCTTCTTCAGCTGTGATGACATTTAGAAAATCCTGAACGTTTTTTTGCTCGAGGTCATACTGCTGTTCTTGGGCTAGTTTGAGGGCTCTGGAGGCATACTCCTTTGCCTGAAATACAATTGCAATACAAAGAGCTGTCATCACAGGAAATTCTCACATTGAGGAGTCCTATTTTTACCTGACTCTAGAGACATTGGAGAGCACTCACTGCCTCACAGCAGCCGTTGAGCTCTCCCTGATAACCCAGCAGTAGGAGCAGTGCTCCTCTCTGAAATGGTTGTAGGGATGATTAGGGAACAGGGAAATAGTTACACTGAATTTTCAAATTGACATGGTTGAACAAAATCTCTTTTCTATAGGGCAGCTAGAAAATGAAAGGTTCCAGGGAACACACAGGGGGCCCTTGGAAGACTCCCTCCCTCAGCCAAAACCCACCTGACTCTGCAAACCTAGTACAAATGGGCAGACTTTTTCAGCTGTAATAATTTGGCAGGCTTAGCTGCAAAATTGTTTTTGTAAAAATGCTTAACCTGCTCCACCGCCTGTGAGTGGTTACGGCCACCCCAGTGTGCTTTCATCCTTGTGGTTGACTATGGTCATCATAAGGTGACGACCACCTGGGTGTGATATTTACCTTTAAAAGCTTGGCCCTGCTGAAGGTCAGGGATACTCTCTATCAGTCCAAAGGTAGAGAGTAGCCACTGAGCTGCTATTTAAATGACTCCTAGCTTGGTTCATTGAATGCTGATGACACTATTGCTGGTGGTTCAGGGCTCCCCAAAATGGCTGGGATATTACATCAGCAACATGAGATCTCTGTTGGATATTAATCAGGGCCCCAGCAGTCCTGGGGACTTGGACAAAGACTCCATAGCATATCTTGGGGACAATCTGTGGCCCTCTCTCCCTCTCTTCTTTCTTTCCTTCCTTCCTTTCTACTGAATGGCTGCTATGTTCTGTGACTATAGGCAGGTACTGTGACTATAGCAGGAATATCTGGTCCCTAAGGAACTTACAATATAGCCAGGTTATAAAAACAACAAGAAACATGACAAAGAAGTAAAACGTGACAGTATCTTAAACAGTGATACACACTAAGGAATAAAGTGAGGATCAGAGGTCCTAGAGGTTAAAGTGAGGCTTCCCTGAATAAAAATTTCATGGGGGAAACAGAGACCAGAAGGGAGGGAAGCCCCTGTAGATTTATCAATAAACCTGAAATGGGCCACTTACCAAAATAAAAGATATGGGTCAGATAATTGACCCTCTTTGTGCCCTGTTCCCACTTCTGTGAAGAAGGGACAGTAAAGTATCAACTTTATAAGATGGTTGTGAGAATTAACATGATGGTTAGGTAAAGAGCTTAAGCCAATGACTGTCAAATAGTAAATATGCAAAGGGGCCAGGAGTTTGGCCTAGTGGTAGAGTGCTTGCCTAGCATGCACGAAGACCTGGGTTCGATTCCTCGGTACCACATACATAGAAGAAAAAAAAGCCGGAAATGGTAAATGGTGCTGAGGCTCAAGTGGTAAAGCTCTAGCCTTGAGAAAGTCCAAGGACAGGGCTCAGGCCCTGAGCTCAAAGTCCAGGACTGGCAAAAAATAAATAAATAAATATACAGAAATGGTTACCTTTTTAGTCATTTCCTGGCAACTCAACCCTACCTAAAACCCTGCAGCAACAGGGACCTTGGTAATTGAGTGTAGAGTGATCACCTCATTTTCCCGGTGGCTACCCAGAGTCCTTCTGTGCTGCTAGCATCCCATGGGGCTCAAGGCACAGTTCCCCTGTGCAATCATGGGAAGTCTCCCTTGAGAAAAAAACTGTCCTGCTTCCATTTTGCAGGCTCTTCTAAACTGTTTTAGAGTGAGGGCTTGGAGGAGGTAGAACCCTGTGCTTAAGTAAAACACAGCTGAATTCAGCTAAAGTGTATTTCTAGCTCTGTTTCAGACAGACTGCTTTTCTAAGTAAACTTGCCTTTGAAGAATTCATCATCAGGTAGAAAAGCATTGCCAGGGTTTGCAGAACTAAGATAATGTTTTTTGGAGTTCTGACAAAAGAAGATTCCCGAATGCTCAAGACTGAAGTCAGGATCCGGATGGCTTCTGCATCCTGGGCTTCATCTGTGGTGAGGGAAGATAGAAACACAGGTCTGAAGCCCCGGGGGCGGGGGGGGGGGGGGGGGGGAGGGAGTGGCTCATGCCTGGAATCCTAGCTACTAAGGAGGCTGAGTTCTGAGGATCCCAATTCAAAGCCAACTCAGACACTAAGGAACACGAGACTTATATCTCCAATTAACCCCCAGAAAACCGAAGTGGTGCAGTGGCTCAAGGTGTAGGGCAATAGCCTTGAGCTGAAGAGCGCAGGGATAACGCCCAGGCCCAGAGTTCAAGTCATGACCGAAAATAAAAGAAAGAAAGAAAGAAAAAGAAACACAGGTCTTAAGCTGTGCACGCACAGCTTACACCTGAAATCCTCGTTACTTGGGAAACTGAGACCTGAGGAAAGAGATTTAAAGCCAGTCTGGGCAGACAAGTCCAGACTCTTATCTCCCATTAACCATTACAAAGCCAGAAGTAGAGCACAAGTGGTAGAGTGCCAAAAAAAAAAAAAAAGCCAAATGAAAGCCCCAGTCCTCACAGCAAAACTAAAAAACAAACAATAAATAAACCATGGGCCCTGGGAAGCTGCATCTGCAGTTACCAGCTGACAGGCAGCAGCCTTCTCTAAAGGGGCTCAGGTAGAAAGAGCCCATATGTCAGCAGGCTCTCCACAGGCAGGAGAACTCTCTCCTCATACACAGCAGGAAGTAGGACAGCTGAAGACACCATGCAGCGTTGTCTACCTGTCATTAAAGCCACCTACAATGTGCCCTTCCACAAGTCCCAAAGTTGCTAAAGTCTTTCAGACCCTGAACTCTAAATGTAAAGACAAAGAATCTGTTACAACCAGATTCCTTGTGTCCTGTTCAGCCTCCACTGAAGCTGTAGTACCACAAATCCTTTCTTCAAATGATCACCTGTCTGCTTCCCCATGTGAATCTGTAATAAGCCAACAAGCTTAACTGCCAAATTCTGTTTTTTCTTTTCTTCTTTGTAAAAATGTTTGACCTGTTCAACCACCAGCAGGTGGCTATGACCACCTACATGTGGTTTCATCCTTGTGGTTATTGACTGTGGACATCATAAGGTGACATCATATGGTGACCACCACCTGTGTGGAGTTATGATTGCCTGCATGTGGTGTTTGCTAAGTTTAGACCCCTGAAGTCCAGGGCTGTTCTCTATCAGCCCAAAGGCGGAGAGTGGCTGCTGCGCTACTATTAAATTGATTCCTAGCTAGGTTCACTGAGTGCTGGTGACTCTATTACTGCTTACTATTGTCCTCAGTGGTTTCTGTTCCTACATTAGGCATTAGTTATTGAACAATTATTATAGTCCACAAACTTAAAAGCACAGATCTGATTTCCTAGTTTTCTGCTGTAACATGAATCATTTCTATAATGAGAAAATTCAATAAAGCTACTAGCTTTTTAAACCTTAACTCAAAACTTTTTCTTTAAAAAGTCATCCTTTTTCACCACCCACCCGTCCTCATCTGGCCTTTCTGAGACAAGTGCTATAGTAGAATCTGTGTTTGTAGAAGCCTGCTCTGTGGTTACACATGGGTTCTGCATCCCCATCTTGCACTGGAGATCTCTTTAGAGCACGAACTAGATCCCCACCTTTAAAAAACATGTTTCAAAGGGCAAGGCTCTGCACTGTGCTACTCTCAGCCTTCTGCTGATTCTGGAGATGGAGGTGGATCAAATTTGGCCCTGTCATTCATCAGAATGAATCCTGCAGCACAACTTCTTTGTAGACTCTAGATTGACGTATGAGCCCTGGAGCGGTAACAGAAAAATGAGAGCTCTGCAGAAACCACAGGGGCTCTCACTGGGACTTTTTCCTCCAAATCAACTTCTGTGTTATGCCCGTGGAGGCTAGGCATGACAGAACTGAATTCTTCCTTGTAATATACAAGCCAATTTGGAGGGACTTGAAACCCCCAGTAATAGAATCACCAGCACACAGTTAACCCAGCTAAGAGTCCATGTAATAGCAGCACAGCGACCATTCTCCACCTTCGGACTGATAGCATCCCTGAGCCTCAGTGGGGCTGACTACAGGCACGTGGTCGAGCAGGTTAAGCACTTTTTTACAAAAACAAAAACAGAATTTGGCATCAAAGCTTGCCAGGCTATTACATTCCTATCATTGGTAAAAAGCTCTCTAAACTCCACATCTCATTTTCCCTGCCTGTAAAATGGTAAAGATGTACCATGACCAGAATAGCTTCTCTTCCTGTAAGAGGTAAGATCTGTTTATGGGAGATAGGTACATATTCTATAGAACCACATCTCTATTCTGCTTCCCAGGGAGAACTGCCACTTACCCAGGCCAGTGTCGTTCACAAGTCGTTGGCCCAGTAAATCTGGTTTTTGAGCCCGAATCTGTAAGAGGGTTTGATAATGATCATTCACATAATTATACCAGATCTCTGAGACCTGTTGGGAAAAGAGACAGCAATCAGACAAGTAGGATCAGCTAGATGGCAGCACAGCATGTATGGCTAGGTTCTTGAGTTTAAGACTCCTTTATTTGCTGTGTTTAGGGGCAGAGGAGTCCCAGAAGCTCCCAAAAAAAGGCCCATCAAAATTATGTGCAAAAGAAGTTGGGTGCTAGTGGCTCACATCTGCAGTCCAAGCTACTCAGGAGGCTGAGATCTGAGGATTGTAGTTCAATGCCAGGAAAGTCCATTAGAATCTTCTCTCCAATTAACCACCAGAAAACCAGAGGTGGTGCTGTGGCTCAAAGTTGTAGAGCACTAGCTTTGAGCAGAAGAGCTCAGGGACCAAAAAAAAAAAAAAAAAAAAAATGCATATGACAAGAAAGGGGCTGCAAAGCACCGATAGCAGACCAGGGAGAAGGCCAAGAAGAACCTAGTAATAATTTCTACCATTTGCAGAGCACTTTCTTACTATCCTTATTTTATATGACATAACTGTACAACAGTAACTGACACAGGTCATATTCAAATTTGGGGGAATCTGTTAAGTAGCTCTGGCTTTAAATTCAGGTCTGAGCCAGGCATGATGGCTCACGCCAGTAATCCTAGCTACTCAGGAGGCTGAGGGTCAAGGTTCAAAGCCAGCCCAGCACAAAAGGACCTGAGACTTGTATCTCTAATTAACCTCTAGAAAATGGGAAGTGGGGCTTGGCTCAAGGGTAGGGTGATAGCCTTGAGCAGAAGAACTCAGAGACAATGCCCAAGCCCAGGGATAGGGTGGTAGCCTTGAGCTGAAGAGCTCAGGGACAGCACCCAGGCTGAGTACAAGCCCTACAACCCACCAAAAAAAAAAAAAATTCAGGTCTGTCTGACTCCAAAACTTATTTGTCTTCCAGTTCTACCAAAATGCTACTTTCTAAGAAATGGATCTAAAACACAAATCATTCACAGCTTGTGACATATAAAGAAATAGTTGCCGACCAAGTGAAGTGTTACTGAGTGAACGTAACTGGCATTTTAAAAACAATTTTAAAATGTTTACATATCAAGAGGGAATGTTTAATGTACTGCCATGTTCTTCAGTCCTTTGACAGGACACTGCAGCAGTAAAAGACCACCAGAAAATATTCCTGCTCTGCTGCACACCCCAATATGTCCACATTGCCTTGCCCTTTGGATATTGGTACTCACTGGCTCATCATTCAGTATTGGCTAATCACCCTATAGGTGCTAAGAATTAGTCTGTTTTTGGAGTAAATAAATAAGAGGGGAAGAAGGTGAAGCATATCATGTGTCAGGCTGTATAACTTCATCTTTCTGAGCATCTCATGTTACGTGTCTCATGAATGGTCTATGCCTGTTGTAAGATAACAAAGCGAATGCTCACATTCCCCTGCTCACCCTAGTGTACAGTGTGTCTGCCACGTCCATCTTTTCAAGTCCATAGAAGATATTAGCCAGATGGAAGTAACCTCCTGAGGTCCTGATGTCCTCTGTTCCAAAAGCACAACTCGCATAATAAATCTATTGAGGGAAGAAAAAGAGTGCTTGACTTCTCTTTGCAAACCACAAGTCTGATAAAGGACTCAAAGAGAGAACATTTACAGGAACCCAGTGGAAACATGAGCTAAGGACCTGAACAGACACTTCTCCAAACAGATATATAAATTGAACACATGAAGAATCACTTAACAATAATAGTCATTAGAGAAACACAGATGACATTGCAATGATTTCTTTCTACTTCACTCCCAGTAGCATGGCCTTCTTCAAAAAAAACAGAAAATGACAAGTGTTGGCAAGGATGAAGAGAAAATGAAACCCTCATAAATTGCTAAGGGGAATGTAAAATGGTATAGCTTTTATGGAAACAGGTTGGCAGTTTGTCAAAAATTTAATCATAGAGTTATTATATGACCCTCTTCTAGGTGCCTAGCCAACAGAAATAAGAATGTGTCTCTATACAAAGACTTACACACAAGTGTTTGCTGGAGCATTATTTTATAATAGATAAAAAGTAGGAACAGCTGAAATGTCCTACAACTAACAAATGGGCAAACAAATTGTGGGAAAAGGGATGAACCATTATCAATATGTGCAATGATGTGGCTGAATCCCAAAGTAATTAGAAGTGAAAGAAGGCAGATGTGAATTGTCCATATTATTCTGTTTATATAAAATGTCCATAAAAAAGCCAGGTGCTGTGGCTCACACCTGTAATCCTAGCTACGCAGGAGTCTGAGCTGTGAGGATCAGGGTTCAAAGCCAGCCTGGGCACCAAAGATTATGAGACTCTTATCTCCAATTAATCTCTAGAAAAGGGGGGCTGTGACTCCAGGGATAGGGCTCCAGCTAAAGAGCTCAGGAACCACACCTATGCCCAGAGTTCAAGCCCCATGTCCATAAAAGAAATCTATGGAGATAGAAAGTAATTTCTTAGGGGCAGGGGTGGGAATGAAATGACAGAAAATGGATATGAGGACATATGGGGTAATGGCAATGTCCCAGATTCGACTGTGCATGTACTAAATGTACTAAAAGCCATAGAATTGCACATCTAAAGGGTGGTGGTATATAATGATAAAGGAATATGTCAATTAAAAAAAGGCCAAGCATGGTAGCACATACTTGTAATTTCAACACTTGGGAAGCTAAGGAGGAAGAGTATGTGTTCAAGGTCAGCCTTGGCCACATTTAAAAGGAGGAGAGGCTGAAAATTTTGGTACATGCTACTCTGCGGCAGAAACAAGACAACTGCCACCCAAGACTGGCCTGAAAAAAAAGTACAAACACTTCCTGAAACAAACTAGAAACAAAAAGCATTCAAGTGATTGAGTGCTTGTCTAACAAGCACAAGGCTCCAAGTTTAAGTTGTTACTTCTAACAAACAGAGAAAGAGAGAGAGAGGGAGAGGGAGAGGGAGAGGGAGAGGGAGAGGGAGAGGGAGAGGGAGAGAGAGAGAGAGAGAGAGAGAGAGAGAGAGAGAGAGAGAGAGAGAGAGAGAGAGAGAGAGAGGAACATAACTCAGGAATATGAGCTTTACCTAATTCCTAATTGTATGGTTTAGCTCGAGGGAATATTTCTGTGTTTAATTTGTTAGAGGATGAAAAGGACAGAAAAGAAGCATAAATAGAGAATTGTATTGTGCAGTAACGCAGGTGGAACTATACGGCTCCCTCAAAAGGATTACTCAAGGATAGTTTGGTGGAACAATGATGAGATGTGGAAGTGTTAAAGAACCAACAAGGACTAGTGAAGCTCCCAAGAGAAACACCAACAAGAGACTACCAGCATCCTACAACTCAGCAAGTAAGGAGAGAGGGGGGCCCAGACAGAGATGGCACTATGGAAAGATGCCACTCAGCAGGAGTCGTGTCCAGATGGCAACACTGACCATGTTTCCAGAGCTGGGCTAGGGTACAAAGGCAGCAGAGAGAATATCTCCCTTGTTAGGTCTCTCAATGTCAACAGCCAGACAGCAATGAAGTCCAAGTTTTGAAGTTCCTGGTGCTCAGCCTCCCAGAGCAGGAAACAGATTGGAGTATGGGGATATGAGCAATAAGCAGCCTCAGAATGAATTCACTAGGACTGTATAGTTGTAGGCAACCAGAAATATTGTTTGGTGGTAAGGCCAGTACTGTAGATTCTAAGGAAAAAGCCAGGCTACATGGAGATTGCAGATTTCAGGCTCAGGAACTCTCCCATCTGACAATATCTCCCAATACAGAAGTTCTAATAGGTACTTCATAATTTTGGAAGATCAGCTCAGTTATCACACGCATCATCCTGTCTAAAATTTGTACAGAGTTTTATAGTTTGTAAGTGCTTTCTTATAGACGTAGCTCATTTAAGTTTAATAACCATACGATGAAATAGAGACATTGTGATTTGTTTTGGAAATAGCCAAAGTATATATACACTTTTCTTTTATTATTAATGTTTTCAGTGACAGATTGTTTTCTGCTTTTTATCTTACAGGTGAGGAAAGAGGTTAAATAATTGGTCTCAGACTGTGACTAATGAACCATAGAGCTGAGGCTTGAAGTAAAATGTTCTCTCAACCTGTGCGCTCTTCTGTCTTCTATTATCTGCAGAGCAAACAGGCCTGGGGGAAGCTGTGACCTGGTCAGGGTTGGACAGCCACCAGGTGGAAAAGCTTGGACTCAGGTCATTAGATGGGTTCCCGCTAACATCTTGACTAAAGGCTCACTTACAAACAGAAAGTTTTAGAGAAGATAGAAGAAGAAAAGAAAATTAAACAGCTGTCCTCAAAAACACCTGGATGTTCCAATTTAGTGTGTTTACATCATTGGCCAGATGATAACGGGCTTCCTCAAAGTTCTTCTTGGCTATGTAGAGAAGTCCCAGGTTCCGATGCAGCAAGGAGTGGGTGGCATTGCTACAGTCCGTTGACTTGAGCACTGTCCACTGGGCTTGAGACAGATATTCCTCAGCCTGTACAGTCCGGCCCATACCTGCCCAGAAGCAGTGAAGATGGTTATAATAATAACACATGGTAAAATATGAGTCAATTACATATTCATTTACTTATTCCAATATTTATTTGTTGTGTACTTGAGTTTAAACTCAAAGCCTTATGTGCCTTGCTAGGCAGACATTGTACCAGAGGAAATAGGTAAGAATGCCTAACAGGGAGTGACTGTTAAGAAGCATAGAATTTTGGGCTGGAGTTTGGTCTAGTGTAGAGTGCTTGCCTAGCATGCATGAAGACCTGGGTTTGATTCCTCAATACCACATGTGTAGAAAAAGCTGGAAGTGGTCCTGAGGCTCAAGTGAGCTCTAGCCTTGAGACAGTGATAAGGCCCTGAGCTCAAGCCCAGGACTGGCCCCCCCCCCCCCAAAAAAAAAAAAAAAGAAGCAGCACAGAATTTCTCTGGAGTTGATGAAAATATCCTGGAGTTAGATAGTAATAATGATCTCACAACCTTGTGAATATACTTAAAATTACTGAATTATATTTTAAAAGAGTAAAAGAATGAAAGTGATGGTATGTTCTGGGTAATGGTGGTTCATTCTATAATTCTAGCTACTCACAAGGCTGAGATCTGTGAATTATGGTTCAAAACCAACCTGGGTAGGAAAGTCCGTAAGACTCTTCAATTAACCAGCAAAAAGGCCAGAAAATGGGCTGTGGCTTAAAGTGGGAGAACACTAGCCTTGAGCACAAAAGATAGCACCCAGGCCCTAAGGTCAAGCCTCAAGACTAGTATAAAAAATAAGTTATGGTATGTAACATATCTAATTCAATACCTTTTATGTGTTAGGCCTTGGATTAAGTGATAAAGATTTAAACATGAAAGAAAGCTGTCACTTTGGAAAAAGTCACAAATGGATTGGCGATAAAAATAGAAGCATAAAGTTTATAAGTTTGATTCTCTTAAAGGGGAGGAGAGGTGAGAGGGCTAGTGGAGTGGAGAGGCATGTTGAGCTGAGGCTGAGCCGGGCTGTAAGGATGACTAGTTTCCTAGTTAGGTAAGAAGGGAGGGAGGGAGGGCAATCCAGGTCAAAGTAGAATGTACAACGTCATAGACTATGAAATCATAGTGTACTATGTGTGGTGGGCTATCGTCCTACAAGATTAGAGCATGAAGTGTGAAAGGCAAAATGGCAGGAAATAAGGCTAACAATAAGGCTAACATGACCTGGGAGCCAGGTCATGGAGGGCTTAGGCAGTCAAGCCAAAGAACTGGCCGCATGAGAACAAGGAAGAGAGGATTTGCAGAAAGGGAGAGAGAACCAAACTTAAATTTAGAAAGATCCTCTGGAACCAGTGTGGAAGGAGAGAACAGAGGAAGAACTGTGGAGCACTTACTAGACTTCTGAAATAGGCACAGGCTGAAAAATAATTGAGCCAAGTTGTCCAGGAAAAGGCATTCGAAGAGAGCACATTCAGAGACTGGGACAGAGCAAGGCCAGAGACTGCCCGCCCTGGCACTCAGCATGAGGATGTTCATTTGGTGCCCACAGTGTGGAAAGGTATACATCTTACACACACAGTGCTTTGAGGCAACAGAGATGCAGGAGGGGTAGCAGAGATGTTCAGTGCTGAAAAGAGTGAGGCTTTCCATATCAAGGATTTGAATGTACATGGAATAGAGAAAGACACCTGGGAACCAGTGGCACATATGTGACTGGTGAGGCAACAGTCTTCTCTTAGAGCAGATCTGAGTGACAAGATGTGGGAAAGACAGTGCGGATGAAAGTATGAAAACAAAGAATGTAGCAGTCACAGCCAAAATGAAGACTGCGGCTGATAGGAGCCCAGCAGAGAAAAAGAGCCAGAATTTGCCAGGAAGGAGCTGCTACTGGTCCCACACTGAGCAAGTCCACTTGCTCCTCTGATTGCATCTGATAACAGTCCTGAAATAGTGCCCAGGGAGGAATTCACAGGGGAGGAACCTTTATTCCTAACTTACTGAGTTTCCATCACTGCATAGATGCTCAGTGCACAGTGAGACATGGTCCCTGACCAAAAGGAGCCTGCAACCAGGGAAGCAAGTTTATAAACAGCAAAGTAGGAAGTGCTGTGAGGAAATGAACCCAACCATGTCCAAGTAGAAGCAGAGCAATTAGGGAGTACCTCTCTGAGCTGACAGGTAAGCAGATAATTGAGGATCAAATAGAAGTCAGGCATGTGTAAGGAGAAAACTGTAACCCTGACATCAGAAGGAGCTTGGTGTCTAGGGTCAGCCAACCAGTAAAGCATGTGCAGAGTTAGAAGCCAGTTCCTTCTGCTTCCAAAGTGCTGACAATAGTGTGCCGTAACTTCTTCTGAAGTGTTATTGAAAATACAATGTCTAGTTGATTAAAATGCTGGTATTTTACTCTTTAAAAAGAGGCAGGGGACGGGGCCAGGAGTTAGGCCTAGTGGTTAAAGTGCTTGCCTAGCATGCATGAAGACCCGGGTTCGATTCCTCGGTACCACATACATAGAAAAAAAAGCCGGAAGTGGTGCTGAGGCTCAAGTGGTAGAGCTCTAGCCTTGAGAAAGTCCAAGGACAGTGCTCAGGCCCTGAGCTCAAGCCCAGGACTGGCAAAAAAAAAAAATGGTAAAAAGAGGCAGGGGGTAAGAGAAAAAAAGCTGTTAGTTTTCCACTCCCATCTGGAAGAATGTCTAAGATGAGAAACAACCCTGTGCACAGGGTGTGATTTATTTAGACTTTCAAAAAAAGTCAGCCTGGCTGGGCACTAGTGGCACACGTGTGTAATCCTAGCTACTCAGGAGGCTGATCTAAGAATTGCAGTTAAAAGCCAGCCCAGCCTGAAAGTTGGTGAGACCCTTATCTCCAATTAACCACCAGGAAACCAGAAGTGGTACTGTGGCTCAAGTGGTAGAGCCGATAGCCTTGAGTTGAAGAGCTTAGGGACAGTGCCCAGACCTAGACTTCAAGCCCCATGACCGGGAAAAAAAAAAGGTCAGCCAGGATGGACATTAATGGCTAGACATTATCATGATAGCCTCCATTCAACAGCATTCTCAGTTTCCAAAACACTTTGTTCAATGCACATGAATTCATGCAGTCTTCAAAGTGAAGCACTCCATGAAGTGCTTACAGGATGCTGCTTGTGTGCTGGGTAACTTGCCTAAGTGTCAGATATTTCTACAGTATTTTTTGAGTTCCTTCTCTGGAGTAGGTATTGTGCCAGGTATGAAGATCTCATAATGAATAAGTATACACAGAGACCCAGTTCTCCCTGAGTTTAAAACCTAGTGGAAGAGACAGACACTCATTAATCACATCAGTGAATGTGTAGCTATTAATACAGTAAGTGCTCAAAAGAAAGGAGGTGGTATAGGCCAGTATATGGAAAAGAAACCTAGGAGGATCAAAGTACCTGGCTATCCTGTAGGTGCCCCTTGCCTTTCACAAAATAACAGTACAAAGGCTCTCAAATAAAGACCTTTAGTTTGGGACTCTTGGCCTCCAAACTATAATAATTTCCAGGCTGGGAGTGTGGCTTAGTGGTAGAATGCTTGCTTAGCATGCCTGAAGCCCTGGCTTCTATTCCTCAGTACCACATAAACAGAAAAAAACCGGAAGTGGCACTGTGGCTCAAGTAGTAGAGCACTAGCCTTGAGCACAAAGAGGCTCAGGGGCAGTACCAGGCCCTGAGTTCAAGCCCAGGACTGCCAAAAAAAGAAAAGGAAGAGAAAGAAAGAAAGAAAGAAAGAAAGAAAGAAAGAAAGAAAGAAAGAAAGAAAGAAAGAAAGAGACAGAGAGAGAGAGAGAGAGAGAAAGAAAGAGGAAGAATTGGAGAAACTTGGATGAAATCTTCTAAGTAAAAGAGGTTGTAACATGGTTATGGTCTTTATAGGAAATAAACACTGCAGAATCCCAGAGACAAGGTACCAGCTAAGCACCTTATGCTCATACTCAAATACTGACAGGGAGGGTCTTTAAATGTTCTTCCTACACATTTACTTCACTTTTTCTTTTCGGTGCTAGAAATTGAGCCTTCCACATGGTCATCAAGTGCTCTCCCATGATTTCCCAGCTCAAGAAAAAAATTTTAATGATAGCTTTTTGTTTTTACCAGTCCTGGGCTTGAACTCAGGGCTTGGGCACTGTCCTTGGGCTTTCTCAAGGCTAGTGCTCTACCACTTGAGCTACAGCACCACTTTTGGCTTTTTCCGTGTATGTGGTACCAAGGAATTGAACCCAGGGCTTCATGTATGCTAGACATATACTCTACCACTAAGGCTATGTTTCCTTCCCCATAATGACAGTTCTTAAAATGCAGAAAATAGTAGTCCATGACAAAAACTGTAGATGCTTAAGAATGGATATTTCTCTCAATGTCTGAATTATTCTGCTTGTTGTGGGCATCACATGGGTCTAATAATACTATGCCTCTCCCTCTCAGAATTGCCTCGCCTATATGTACAACAATGGATTCCCATCTTTCTGTACTATGTACCCCTGGCCCCGAGGGAACAAAGGTAATTCCACACTCAAGCTAAGCCAACAGAATCCTATCCTCCAGCAATTTATAATCAGAAATCAGATTATTATCTACCTCATAGCTGAAGGACATGTAAACTCAAGCACCACATGTAATGTCTGGGGGCTGCTGTTTTCTGCAGTGAGAACAGATATTAAGATCTGGTCTGCAGAGAAAAGAAATGAAGTGGCTATCCAGAGAGAATAGCTGAGAAAGGCCCAAGGGAGAGCGAGAGCACAGCCTGGTTTTCTTACAGCATTCCAATCCTAGCTCTTTGTGAAGCCTCAGCCCCCTTAGGACACTACAGCAACTTAATCCATTCCCTCTGTTTGCACAAGTGTGGCAGACAGAATGGATTTCTGTCACTTATAGGCCAAAGTGTGTCATTTCCTTACCGACGTGGTGCCAAATTTCACCACAACCCTGTTCTTTTACAAAAGGTGTCTTTATGCTATATTCTTTTAGCCTTTGGTAAGATGCAACAACATAGCACTTCTTAGGGACACCAAGGGGTCTTAAGTCATTTTCACTCACCAAGGCTGGCCTCAGCCAGCAGCAGGTAAGCAGGCACAAGCTCTACTGAACTCAGACCATGCACATTCCTGCGGAAGCGAAGGGAATGCAATGCAGCCGGCACAGCAACTTCGTGTTTGCCTTCAAAAATATATTTCTGGGCCACAGTGTAGCAGAATTCAATCAAGTGCTTCTATGGAAGGAAAAAATAATCACCTAAGGCAAAGGTAGACGTAAATTCAACTGGAGATAAGGGCAGCATTCAATGGTCTGGTGGAAGGCACATAGTGAGCCTTCCTACTAAGGTGGCATGAGATCCAAGTTGACCAAATTCTCAACTGTGAGCTCCTCAAGGCTCAAGAACATATGTTTCTTCACCTTAGTTCAGTGCTTGGCAGGTAGAGTCAGGCTGGCTTTGAACAATGATCCTCAAGATCTCAGCCTCCTGAGCAGCTAGGATTACAGGCATGAGCCACCAGCACCTGGGCTTGAACCACCAGTGCCCAGCTTAAATTTTTTTTACCTGGGCCATGATCCTATTTACACTTCCTGAGTAGCTATTAGGCCTACATCACTGTACCTGGATTTTTTTTTGGTTGAAATGATGTTTTACATTTTTTTTCTCTAGGCTGGCCTTGAACCATAATCCACTCTAAAAAACAAGCATGAGCCATCATGACCTAGGGGTTTTGTCTCTGACTCCCTGGGCATTTTTTTTCTCAAGGCTAGCACTCAACCATTGTGAGCTACAGCTCCACTTTCAGCTTTTTTTTAGTGCTTATCTGGAGATAAGAGTCTCACAGACTTTGCTGTCCAGGCTGGCTTCAAGCCATGATCCTCAGATCTCAGTCTCATGAGTAGCTAGGATTACATCTTGAGCCACTAGTGCCCAGCTGATCTAGATTATACATCATTTTAAAACTATTACATGATCAGATTCATCATAGTACCTGGCGGATGAGGATGCTACAGACTAAACTGTGTCTCACACAAAAGTCATGTATTAAAGCCCTACTCTATGGTCCCATATGTCTTCTGGTAGTACTTGGAGGTAGAGCCTTTAAAGAAATGAGTATGTTAAAACAGGTCCACTCCGTTGACTTTAACTTACTCTTGACTGGTGTCTTCTTAGGAAGAGAAAATTGGACACAGAGACACAGAACACTATCTAAAGACACAGCAGGCAGGTGGTAGCCATGAAAAGAGGTCTCAGAAGAAATCAAACCGCTGGACACCTTGACCTTGGACTTTTGAGCCTCCAGAACTGTGAGAAGATTGATTTCTGTTCGTAAGGTCACCTGACCTGTGGCGTCTTACTATGGTGTTTGTTGCAAGGCAAGACAGTGAAATTCAGGAAATTTGTGGCTAAATGCTGACTGGTTGGGACTGAGGATAGTAGAACAGAGCTTCTGTCTGCACCATAGTTATGACTTAGTGATACAAGCAGTTTTTGGAACGTGCAGGACAATTTCACTGTACCTGTGAGCTCACCCCAGGACAGTCTTACAGGACCCACCTGTCGTTGCTGAAGCTGCTGCAGGCCATGCTGCCTCTCTTCCTCTGAATTGAAGAAGGGCATGGAAGTGCGCAGTGGAATCAGAAGCTGGCATATCTTCTCATGAATGCTGACCCAGTCAGCTCTTTGATGCACAGAACTACTGACAATAAAAACATGGATTTCATTATCTCTCTCTTTGGCCCTCCTACTGGACTAGCTCTGGACACTAGAAAAGGGAGACCTTAGCCAGGTGCTGGTGGCTCATACCTGTAATCCTAGTTACTCAGGAGGCTGATATCTAAGGATCATAGTTCAAAGCTAACCTGGGCAGAAAAGTCCCTGTGAGACTCTTATCTCCAATTAACCATCAGAAAACCAGAAGTAGTGTTGTAGGTGAAAGTGGTAGAGCTCTAGCCTTGAGCAAAAGAGTTCTGGGACAGTGCCCAGGCCCTGACACAACCAACAACAACAACAATAACAAAGTAAAAGGAGACCCACACAAACCTAGCAAGGAATGAAAAGCTATTTCTGAGATAGAAATCAATAGTTTTTTTGTTTTGCGTTTTTTTTTTTTTTGCCAGTTGTGGGGCTTGAACTCAGGGCCTGAGCACTGTCCTTGGACTTTTCTCAAAGCTAGAACTCTACCACTTGAGCCACAGCACCACTTTGAACCTGGACCTTTGTGCATGCTAGGCAAGCACTCTACCACTAGGCCAAACTCCAGGCCCTGAGATCAATAGTTTTATGTGGTTACTTGATGTTATAAAAACTGTGTTGGGGGCTGGGAGTTTGGCCTACTGGTAGAGAGCTTGCCTAGCATGCACCAAGACCTGGATTTGGTTCCTCGGTACCACTTACCTAGAAAAAGTCAGAAATGGTGCTGTGACTCAAGTGGTAGAGCTCTAGACTTGGGAATGCCCAAGGACAGTGCTCAGTTCAAGCCCCAGGACTAGCAAAACAAAAACAAAAAAACAAAACTGTGTTGGGGAAGCAGGGGTCTTTTGTGCAGCTACACATTCCTGTAATCCTAGCTACCATGTGCTATAAGGAGCAAGGTTTGAAGGCCAGCGCAGGCAGGAATGGACATCAAGAAGACTGATATCTATGAGACTCAACAAACAAACCTCCAAAAAGCTAGAACTGGAGCTGTGGCTCAAGTGTGAGAGCACAAAACTTGAGTGAAAAAAGCTCAGGGACAGTACCCAGACCCTGAGTTCAAGCCCCAGCTCTAGTATTTTAAAAAAAGGAGGAAAAAAAGAAACAATTTTACATTGTTCTAAGATCATTTTCAAGCTATCTAAATATTGAAGCTGATGAATTTGAATGCTTTTTTTTTATTCCCTTGAGAAAGGGAAGGAATCTATATTTGATGAGTTTAGGAAAGACTTTACAAACATGTTTCCCTATAACCAATGCCAAGATAACCACATGTGAAGGAGCTCATGTAGAATGCATTGGGAAACACCCTCCAGTGTTTGTAGACCTCCTCATAAGAGTATCTGGTGATTCGAATATTAAACAAAATGTTATCATTTTATAGGTGGCATCTGTGGAGAGATTAGAGTTACTCTTGTCTGTATTTCTAAGTGTGTGTTCAGCAATCTTAAAAGAGGTATAATGTTTTTTACCTCGCTCCTATTATACATGCAGACTTAGACATTCAATTAGTGTACCTAAAGGACATTTGGGTCACGGTAGAAAACTTCGGTTGAATAGCATTCCAGTAGAATACCTTTTCCAATGCCTCTAATAATTACCTCTATAAATGACCTCTAATCTACTACCCAATTCTACCCTTCCTCCACCCATATTGTAGTTCTCATTTTCCGTGGTAATGTTCACAGCTCATAAGTCTCCATATTAAGACTCTAATTTGGTGTTTTCAGTATATTCATAAGATTGTGTACTTATCACCTGAATTCAAGGACATTGCCATCCTCCAAAAAGCAAACTGAGCTTGTTAGCAGTATTTGCAATTTCTCCTTTCTAGGGCTGATGTCCAGCAACCACCCAGACTCTTAGCATATAGGAAGTAATGTCCACTCTTTTGTACTATTATGGATAATGCAGCAGTGAACATTTGTGCACAACTTTTTGTACAAACATGTTTTAAATTTGTGGAGTGTATAGTTAAAATTGAGTTAGGTTATAACTATCTGTTTAACTTTTGGAGGAATTGTCAACATTTTTCCACAGTGCTGCACCTTTTCATATTTCTACCAACAATGGATGACAGTCCAATTTCTCCACATTTTCACCAATACTTTTTCCTTCTGCTTTTGATTATAGCCATCATAGTGAATGTGAAGAGAAGTATCTCATTTGCGGCTCTGATATGTATTTCCCTAATGACTAATAATGATGAGTGTCATTTTATGGAGAAATTGGTCGCTTTCATACCTTTTTTGGAGGAATATTTGTTCAAATCCTTGCTCAGTTTTTATACTGAGTCTTTTTATTTTTGAGTTTCAAGAGTTATTTACATATCCTGGATACCAGATTTTGATCAGCCTGTTCATCAGGAACACAACTGATTTTTACATATTAATCTTTTGTTGTTGTTGTTGTTGTTGGTTGTGAGACTTGAACTCTGGGCTTGGGCGTTGTCCCTGAGTTCTTTAGCTCAAAGCTACTGCCCTACCCCTTGACCTGGGCGTTGTCCCTGAGCTCTTCAGCTCAAGGCTACGCCCTACCCCTTGAGCCACAGCCCCACTTCCTATATTCTAGTGATTAATAGGAGATAAGAGTTTCAGGATTTTTTAGTGCCCAGCTGACTTTGAAAGCTGATCCTCAGATCTCAGCCTTCTGAGTAGCTAGGATTATAGGTGTGAGCCACCATGCCTGGCTTAATCTTTTTTTTTTTTTTTAAGTCAGTCATGGAGCTTAAACTCAGGGCCTAGGCACTGTTCCTGAGCCTTTTTTACATATTAATCTCATATCCTACAACCTTGCTAGGTTGATTTATTAGTTCTAAGCATACTTTGGTGCTTTTTGTTGTTTTTTGGGGGGGGGTGTTCTACATTACAAGGGTATTAGGGTTGTCCAGAGAAATGGAACCAATATTTATATATTATGTGAGTTGGTCCTTGTACTATAGATATTACACATTCCTACAACCTGATGTCACCTGGAGAACCAGCAAAACCAGTGTTGTAATATAAACTGAGTTTGAAGGTCGGCCGGGTAAAGTGTCTGATGATTTGGGTCCTAGGATCCAAAGAACCAAAGCCAGAGCTCTTTATTTTGCTAATCCTGAGGCCTGAACTCTGGGCTTGGGCATTGTCCCTGAGCTTCATTTGCTCAAGGCTAGAATTCTACCACTTGAGCCACAATGCTACTTCTGGCTTTTTCTGTGGAGTTTTAAAATTGGAGATAAGACTCTCACAGCCTAGCTGAGCATGGTGGCTTATGCCTGTAATCCTAGCTACTCAGGAGGCTGGTTGGCTGAGATCTGAGGATTGTGGTTCAAAGCCAGACCTGGTATTAAAGAACCTGAGACTCTTCAGTTAATCACTAGAAAATGGGAAGTGGGGCTTTGGCCCAGGGGTAGGGCAGTAGCCTTGAGCTGAAGAGCTCAGGGACGGCACCTACGCCTAAGCCCCATGACCTACAAAAAAAGAAAAGGGCCTCACAGCCTTTCCTGCCTAGGCTGTTTTCAAACCATGATCCTGAGATGTCAACCTCCTGAGTAGGTAGGATTAGAGGTATGAACCACCAGCACCCCAGTGGTTTATATGGAAAGGCAGGGGAAAAGAGGTGTCTCACAGCACATCCACCTTCCTGCCTTTCTGCCCTGTTCAGGCCTTCATGGAGTGAATGACACCATCTACACTGGTGAGGGTAATCTTTACTGTCCAGTAATTCAAGTCCTAGCCTCTCACTTACTACTCTCACAGACTTCCAGATTTTTTTTAACCAACTATGTGAATATTCCTTAGCTCAGTCAAACTGATACATTAAATTAACCATCATTCCAGATCATGTCCAAGGTGGGTGTCTTTTACTTCATTGTTTTGCTCTGACTAGAATCTCTAGCACAATGTTGAACACAGAGCTGGAAGCAACATCTTTGTCTCTTTTCCAGTCTTAGCAGTGAAAACTCTCAGTCTTTGGCCATTATGTATAACTTTAGCTTTATGTGTCTCTATGAGTTCTTCATAGTTGTCCTTTAATGGAAGCTCCCTTATTATCCAAGTTTATGTCTCTTTTTATCATAAAACATGCTATAATTTTGCCAAATACTTTTTTCTAGAAAACTGCATGGTTTTCATGTCTTATTCTGTTAATATGTCGTATATATTGGTACTTGTATTTGAACCAATGTAGAATTCTTAAAACACATCCCACATGGTCATGAATTTTAGTCCTTTCTTTATGCTGGAAGATTTCAATTGTTAGCTTTATGTTACGGAGTCTTACATCTGTGGTCATAAGGGAAATTGGTCTATAGTTTTTTTATAGTATTATCATTGTATGACAACATGCCCCCAAGTTAGAAATTGTTTCTTTCCTCTGTTTGTTTTTGAAAGTTCATTAATTTTTTTTTTTTTTTTGATCAGTTGTAGGGCTTGAAGTCTGGGCCTGGGCACTGTCGCCAAGCTCTTCAGCTTGAGGGCTACCACCTTGAGCCACAGCGCCACTTCCGGTTTTTTGGTGAAATGAGAGTCTCACGGACTTTAGTGCCTGGGCTGGCTTTGAACTGCTGTTCTCAGATCTCAGCCTCCTGAGTAGCTAGGATTACAGGAGTGAGCCACTGCACTCTGCTTCATTAATTCTTCTTTAAACATTGGAAAGAATTTGCCAGTTAATTCATCTGATCTTGTGCTTTCTTTCTTTCTTTCTTTTTTTTTTTTTTTTTGCCATTTCCAGGGCTTAAACCCAGGGCCTAGGCACTATCCTCGGGCTTTCTCAAGGCCAGCGCTCTACCACTTGAGCCACAGCACCACTTCTGGCTTTCCTATGTGTGTAGTACAGAGGAATCAAATCCAGGTCTTCATGCATGCTAGGCAATCACTCTACTACTAGACCAAACTCCTGGCCCCAATCTTGTGCTTTTTCTGGTGTGTGTGTGTGTGTGTGTGTGTGTGTGTGTGTGTATGTGTGTGTGTGCGCGCGCACGCGCACGTGTATACACTGCACATATCAGTATGAGGCTTGAAGTCAGGATCTGGGTGCTGTACTTTAGCTTTTTCACTCAAAGCTAGTGCTCTGCCATTTGAGCCACAGCTCTACTTCTGGCAATTTGGTGTAACTTGGAGGTAAGAGTTTCATGGACTTTCCTACCTGCACTGCTTCAAACAGTGATCCTCAGATCTCGGCCTCCTGAGTAGCTGGGATTACAGGTATGAGCCACCAGCACCCAGCTGTTTCTCTTTTTTTATTTTTTGCAGAGAGCTGAAATGGCTTTATAATTAGAAAAAAGATTCTTTTGTAGGAAAAAAATAACCAGTAAGAATTCAAATTTATTATCTTTATTTTTCTTTTAATTTCCAGGGCTAGGGCTTGAACTCGGGGCATGAACATTGTCCTTTAGCTATTAGCTTAAGGCTGGTGATCTACTACTTGAGTCGGCGCAGCTCCATTTCTGGGTTTTGGCAGTTAGTTAGAGACAAAAGTCTCATGGACTTTCCTGCCAAGGGTGGTTTCAAACTGCAGTCCTCAGATCTCAGCTTCCTGAGTAGCTAGGATTACAGGAGTCAGCCACTAATGCCTAGTTACTAACAGCTTTGTTCCTTAAATCTGAGATATGGAGAAGAATATTTACCGTATGTCAGTTTAGTCCTGGACACAGTTTTACCACCATCAAAGTCACAGGATAGGAAGTGGTGCTGTGGCTCAAGCAATAGGGCAGTAGAGCTGAAGAACTCAGGGACAGTGCCCAGGCCCAGAGTTCAAGTCCCACAATCAACCAAAAAAAACAGAACAGGTCATACGTGTTTATCAAACACTGGGACATAAGAGCATAGAAATTTGGAGAAAAGAATTGAAGAGAAAAGAAGAAAAAAACATTTAAGAGAAGTAAAAAGCAAGTGAAAAGGGCTGGGTACAGAGCTCAAGAGGTGGAATGCTTATCTAGTATGTGAGAGGTCCTAGTTCAATCCTCAGAACTGAGAAAGAACAGCAAGTTAGAGAAAGGAAAAGGATGGAGAGCAATGGTATAAGAAATGATCATTTATTTATGTCTTCATCAAATATTAGTGAGAACTATTTTAAGACTCTGCTGAAGGCCATGAGTGTATGCAGTTCAAAACACAGCACACATGCCAGCTCTGAACACACTGGAAATTAATGGAGCACAATAAAATTGAGACAGTAGGCTTGCCAATAACTGAAATGAAGATAAGAGTTAGTGCACAAGTACAGTGACCGCGAAGTGACTTAGGAAGGAGGAACTGCTCTGGCTACAGGGATAAAGAAGACAATGGTGTTTTGTAAGGAGATGCTCACACAAGGGAAAGATGCTGAATCTCTCCTGAGTGCCAGACCTGGAGCTCTTATTGGTCATCTCTCCTAGGCTAACATGAAAGCTCCTCAGATCGTGTGTCTGCAACAGAGTCTGTCATGCTCTACCTCTTGACCTTGATCCTCGTCCAAGTTCATAGATTTATTGCCCACTTATTCAACAAATGTTCAATTAGTATCTGATATGTGTGGATACTAGGAAATACCACAGACATTTGGAAAGTAAACTATACATATGTGTATATTTAGTTTATATATTAGGATGGGTTTAGAACTATCTGAGAAATGAACTGCATATAGTAGCAGATGCCTATAATCCCAGCTATGTGGTAGGCGAACATTGGAGTATGAGCATTCAATGCTAGCCCAAGCCAAAAAAGAAAAAAAAATAGTGATACCCTATCTACAAGATAAACATTTTTTTAAAAATGCTGGGCATTGGGCCAGGAGTTTGGCCTAGTGGTAGAGTGCTTCCCTAGCATGCACGAAGACCCAGGTTTGAGTCCTCAGTACCACATACATAGAAAAAAGCCAGAAGTGTTGCTGTGGCTCAAGTGGTAAGAACACTAGTCTTGAGAAAAAAAAAAAACAAGGACAGTGCTCAGGCCCTGAGCCCAAGCCCAGGATTAGCAAAAAAAAGAAAAAATGCTGGGCATGGTAGTTTACACCTGTAATTCAAGCTATGTAGGAGGAGTATATAAGTCGATGTGATCCAAGACTAGTCCTGGGCAAAAGACACTCTACTTAAAAAATTAACTAAAGCAAAAAGGGCAGGGAGTGTGATTCAAGTGATGTAATACATGCCTAAGAAGCACAAAGTCCTGAGTTCAAACCCAAGTACTGCCATAAAATAAAAAAGGGAGGGCTGGGAGTTTGGTCTAGTGGTAGAGTGCTTGCCTAGCATGCACAAATACCTGGGTTTGATTCTTTGGTACCATGTACATAGAAGAAAAAAAAAGCTGGAAGTGGTGCTGTGACTTAAGTAGTAGAGCACTAGCCTTGAGGAAAGCTCAAGGACAGTGCTCAGGCCCTGAGTTCAAGCCCTAGGACTGGCACACAAAAAAAATAAAAATAAAAAAGGGAAAAATATATTTAAATTGAGAATTAAAAAGGCAAGAAAAAAAAACAAGGAAGTTTGTGGTAGGAGAGGTTCTCAGCAAAGGGAACTAGCTTGTCAAAAAAAAAAATCTGAGGAAGAAATTGCAAGTTCAGGGACAACATGGGACAGATGTGGTGGGCAATGAAGGTAAAGACGGGGCACAGGGCTTGATAGTTCCTATCAATTTTGGTTGTGTTCTAAATGCAATGGAGCCACCAAAGAGAAAGCAACAAGGAAAACAGATGCTTTCCTTGACCTGATGGGGCATACAGCCTGGTGAGGAGATTCAGTACCCCATAACACAGGCCATACTAAAAGCAGTGACCGCTGGACCATTCTCCACTTGCATCTTGCAAAGACTTTTGAATAGGTTATGGAACCCCACGATCCAGCTTCCACACAGCTGCCATCACTTTCCTCAACACAGGAAACCGCATGTCAGCTCAAAAGCATGCATGACTTGCCCAAGGATGACTTACAAACTCCTTCCTCACACATCCATGCCCCTCCATCTTTATCCTATCCCTGTAAACTCCTCCTGTGAACAACTACCATTGATTTTCAAACTTTCCCTTCACTCTGCTGGTAAGAACTGTCTTCTCATAAAACAACAAAAGGCTTACAACAATTCGTGTAGATGCGATTCTCTGGCACTGCCACTCTCCCACCCCTTCCCTGGCTTAGCTTCCAGCACACCAACTGGCCCTCTTTCTATTCCTCCGAGTACACGAGTCCTGCCCTCTTCTCTGGCTCTTATAGTCAGAGCACGGTGCTTTCATTTTCTCACAGAAACTGTCAACCCATTGATTTTAAATCACACGTCCTTTGCCGCTCAGCGTCCATTTCTCTCAAGGGACGTGTGTGTGTGTGTGTGTGTGTGTGTGTGTGTGTGTGCGCGTGTGTGTGCACTTAACCTGTCTCCCTTGTTAGGCCTTTCAAAGAACCTTCTACAAGCATCTTAGAAGGGCGGGGAACACTTCGCCACGACCTCCAGACACACCTGCCCACCAACCGGTTCCTGCCACCCCCACGCCAGGCCCACAGGCCTACCCGCCGTCGGGGGGAGGAGGGCGGGAGGGCGGGCGGGGAGGAGCGGGTGCCACGTCCCAGGGCCTACCAGTAGTAAGTGACTGTACAGGCCGTGCACACCCGCTGGGCCGGCGCCTCGCACACCTCACAGCAGAGCCGCCGCCCCTTGGGCACCGCCAGAGGGTAGATGACGTCCATGCTGCCGCCCCGGGTCGGTCTCCAGGACCGTTGCCAGGCGAGGACACGCCGGACGCGGGCGTCACGTGACCGCCGCGGGCAGCCGGGCTCCGGGTTAGTTCAAGGGCAAAGAGGCGGAGGGCGGGGAGGACGCCCGGCGGGTGTCCGCCGCCGTCTATTTTTGAAGGCGGTGAGAAATAAAAGGCTCCAAAAGGTTCAATGGCCAGAGAATTGAACCCCCAAAGGAATCCAAGTTCGGGGCAGGCTGTATGGTGGCCGGAGAGAGCCAAACAAAGCCAGTTCTTTGACACTTCCTCCCCGCCCCCGCTTGAGAATTAACGGAAGGAAATGCCCTTTACTGGACATTTCCTCTTCCCCGCACCTCCGTGGAGAATAAGAATTCCCCGCAGCACAGTATCATTTTTCCCTAGGCTCCGTGACAGAATAACAGCATTTCTAGACTCGGATCAGGACACAAAGGGGCGAACACTGGCTACTGCGGCTGCGCGCGGCCCAGGTGCAGGAGGGGCGTGGCCTCGGCAGCGGGAGGGGCGTGGCCTCGGCAGCGGGAGGGGCGTGGCCCCGGCAGCCTGGTGTCGCACAGGCACCGACACCGCGACACTCATGGCGGAAATGGACATCGTGGCCGAGTTCCCCAAGCCCGCGGGTGCTACGCGCTGGGCCGAAGTTATGGCTCACTTCGCGGCCAGGCTGGGCGCACAGGGCCGGCGGGTGGTGCTGGTCACGTCTGGTGGCACCAAGGTCCCTCTGGAAGCGCGGCCGGTGCGCTTTCTGGACAACTTCAGCAGCGGGCGGCGCGGGGCCATGTCGGTCGAGGCCTTCCTGGCGGCGGGCTACGGAGTCCTGTTCTTGTACCGCGCTCGCTCAGCCTTTCCCTATGCCCATCGCTTCCCGCCCCAGACCTGGCTGGCGGCCCTGCGGCCCGCTGGCCCGGCTCAGGCGGGCCTCCTGACCCTAGAAGCCGAGGAGAATGCGCTCCCGGGCTTTGCTGCGGCTTTGCGGAGCTACCAGGAGGCAGCGACAGCCGGCACCTTCCTGGCGGTAGAGTTCACCACTTTGGCGGACTATCTACATCTGCTGCAAGCGGCGGCCCAGGCGCTCAATCCACTAGGTGCGTGCCCTAGGAAGCCACTGATTTCCTGGAGGCAGAGCCACTTTCCACCTTGTCCCTTGTCACCTAGGGATCTCATAGCCAGGAACACTGGTTGAAAGAAACTGATCCTATACTCCTGGGTTCGTTATACCTTCTGCTTCTCTTTGCAGGCCCTTCTGCGATGTTTTACCTGGCTGCGGCCGTGTCAGATTTCTATGTTCCTGTCTCTGAATTGCCTGAACACAAGATCCAGTCATCTGGGGGCCCACTGCAGGTGATGGGCACTTCTCTTCCAGAGATCTGATCCCCTATAACCAATCTTGGGTTAATTTCCCTCGTGATTTGGAAATGGCCTTTTTGCATTCTGTATGCGCTATGCCCTGGGGATACAGAGATGAATAAGACACCGCACTCCCTCAAGGACTTCACAGACTAGCCAGGGTGCTGGACACAGACATAATGACAATACAGAATGCTAAATGCTCTAGTGGAGGTAGGTACAAAGGGCAGTTAGACCATGGGGGAATGAACTGGGAAAGTCAAAGGATTCCTGAAGGAGATAATTTCCAATTGTTTTTTTTTTTAAAACAAACAAGCAAACGAACATGTAGAAGGTCTTAAAAGTGAAGAAGGTCATTCCAAGTGGACTTTAACATAGTTGAGATTGGAAGTGGGCGTCCGTGAGATGTAGAGCATTGAAGAGGTGACTTGTGTCATATCCCTCTTAAGGAGCTTCAGCTTTGCCCTATGGAATCAGAGGGCACATAAATAGGAGAACGACATTGAGTTTTTGTCTGAATAGAATATTCTGGCATTATTTTGAAAGGTGAAGTAGGGAGAGATTGGAGCCGATAGAGTAGTTAGAGGTTATTGTTTCCTGGAGAGAGATGGGGAGGTTAGTGGTGTGATTATGTTGCTAAGATGGTTGGGTGTTTTAGAACCTAAAGGAGTTTTTAACAATTTATTGGATGATACAAGAAGAATCTATATAGGTGAGGCTACTTGTGGGGCATCTGTAGGATAGTTATTTGGTTGTTTCTTCAACAAATATGTGTGGAGTACATAATGTGTGATAGTCACTCCTGCTGTGGGAAATGGAGATGAAATCATTGAGAACCATACCTAGTACTTGCATTACTTAGATTCTCCAGGGCAGTCCAATGCATACCATGTTTGGCACTAGTGAATGTCAAAAAATGAAGTAGGAAACAGGTATTATATCCCTATCTCACAGAGGAAATCCTGATGTTTATTAGCGTAGTAATTTCACATTTTTAGAATGCTGCATCTTTAACCCATATTTTTTAGCTTTATCTTGAACATACCCCAAATTACTCATCATTCCTCTTTGTAGGTATTAGGAAACAGATGATCAAATGAAAATGAAATCATTTGTTTTCTCAGGGCTAAGTTGTATAAGATTTGTAATCTAGTTACAAATGAGTGGAATCCAATAGCCATTCTACCAATATAAGAATTTTTTAGATTGAAAGGGTTTTTTGTTGTTGTTTTTTTGTTTGTTTGTTTTTGCCAGTCCTAGGGCTTGAACTCAGGGCCTGGGCACTGTCCTGAACACTTTTTGCTCAAGGCTAACACTCTGCCACTTGAGCCACAACACTGGCTTTTTCTGTGTATATGGTACCAAGAATCAAACCCAGGACTTCGTGTATGCCTAGGTGAGCCCTTTACTACTAGGCTACATTCCGGGCTCTGGTTGGTTTTTTTGTTTGTTTGTTTTCTTTGTGTGTGTGTGCCAGTCCTGGTCTTGAGCTCAGGGCCTGAGCACTGTCCTTGAGCTTTCTCAAGGCTCTACCCCTTGAGCCTCAGCACCACTTCCAGCTTTTTCTATGTCCGTGGTACTGTGGAATCTAACCCAGGTCTTTGTGCATGCTAGGCAAGCACTCTACCACTAGGCTAAACTCCTGGCCCCTTGTTTTGTTTTTTTGTAAAGAAACAACCCCTCACTCCACACAAATTCACTGTGTACTAGTGGCTCATGTCCTGTATTCCGAGCTACTTAGAGAGATCGAGAAATTGCCAGCCCAGGCAGAAAAGTTAATGATACTCTTATCTCCCATTAACCACAAAAGAGCTAGAAGTGGAGCTGTGGCTCAAGCAGTAGAACACTAGCTTTGAGCAAAAAACTCTCAGAGATAGTGCCCAGACCCTGAGTTCAAGCCCCAGAATCAGCACCAAAACAGAAAACCAACAACAACAACAGTATTAATGAGCCTCTGCCAAAGCAAACATTTGTATGAGCAGATTATTTGTGTACGTTTACTTGATGGCTGCCTTTTAAAAAAAAATAGGGAATGTTTAAGAAAATATTAGAGTGGCAGAGCAGGGATGATTTAGAAAACATGGACTTCCCCAAGAAAATGAATGAAGGCTTGATTTCAGGCAATTTTATGAACCCACAGCACCAAAGCTTTTAAATCCTTTAAGCTTTGAGAAGTTTGACAATGATACAGGCAAAATATGAATTCCCAATTCCTTGCTTTTCCTTATAGGTAGTGGCCATTGCTTATTAAGCTTTTCTTTTTCCAATACAGATAACAATGAAGATGGTGCCAAAAATGCTCTCTCCTTTGGTTAAAGATTGGGCTCCCAAAGCATTTATAATTTCCTTTAAGTTGGAGACTGATCCCTCCATCGTAATTAGTCGTGCTCGGAACGCTTTGGAAGTTTATCAGCATCAAGTGGTGGTGGCTAATATCCTTGAGTCAATACACTCCTCTGTGGTTATTGTAACCAAAGACTCGGAAACCAAGTTATTGCTGACAGAGGAAGAGGTAGCAAAAGGCATAGCAATAGAAGAAAAGATAATAGATAATCTTCAGTCTCGACACACAGCTTTTATACATGACAGAAATTGAACTAAAAATCTCTAAAGTTATTATAGGATCAAAAGCTGTTGAATGGACCAAGTCTCTTACAGATGTCAAGAATCAGAATAAATCCTTTGCTTTCTTAAGAAGAATGAAAATGAAGGAAAGGGTCCAAGTGGTGTGTACAGACTAATAATGGTTTGGTGTTTCTCTTTTAATGACTGGACCACTTGACACCTGAATGTCATTGTGATTTGGAAGTTGAACCATAGAACTATATCTCATATTTTTGAAAAGGCTATTAGGAATTCACTATTCCAAAAATATATTTGGAGGGCTGAATACTGAATATCAGCATAGTTCATACTGGAGGAGGATTATGGATACATGAGTGGCCATGCTTTGGACAGCAAGTATTTGTTGAGTGCCTACTATGTGCCAGGCCCATGGTGAGCTGTGAAGATTTGGGAAATGGATGTATAAAAAATTAAGTGCAATAAAGTGTGTGCACACAAACCAACACATGGAAAGGATTTTTTTTCTTTTAGAAAAAAATTACCTGAAATGGGAGAAGGAAAGAAAGATACTTCCCTGAAGATAGACTGCCTATTGCTTGCACAATTTCCCACTACATTTACTTTTTACTTCTTGTCCTGCTTACTCCATATTTGAGTAATAATTTACCTCTCGTATATTTTAGAGCTGCTCTTGAGGTAAATTTAACACAGCCTTCCACTTGGAACCAGGCAAGGGCCCATGTTGAGCCACTGTGGTAATGTGTATGTAGTTTGGGGTCAGCATGACCAGCTGTGCCACCTACTAGCTTTATCAGCTTTAGGCACATGTCAATCTGTTTTCTTATCCATAACATGGGGATAATACATCTCAGTAAATGCTAAATAAATAAACATCAAATATAAAGCATTAGTCTTTTTTATTTTCTTGTCAGTCATAGGCCTTGAACTCTGGGCCTGGGCGCTGTCCCTGAGCTCTTCAGCTCAAAGCTAGTGCTCTACCACTTAAGCCACAGCACCACTAAGGCATTAGTCTTATACCTGGTACTTCATGCACAGAAAATGGTTGCAATTACTTACCAAGTCTGTTAATGCCAGACCCCCTCCTAGGATGGTCCACAGTACAATTTAAGAAACTACCATTAGGGGCCAGGAGTTTGGCCTAGTGGTAGAGTGCTTGCCTAGCATGCACAAAGACCCAGGTTCGATTCCTCGGTACCACATACATGCAAAAAAGCTGGAAGTGCTGCTGAAGCTCAAGTGGTAGAGCTCTAGCCTTGAGAAAGTCCAAGGCCCTGAGCCCAAGTCCAAGACTGGCCAAAAAAAAGAAAGAAAGAAACTACTATTAATATGTAGGATTATAAACATTTCATGTAAATATTTGACTATGGGTTTAGAAGGTAGCCCAGTGACAGTGTGCTTACCTAGCATGTAGAAGGCCCTGAGTTTGAGTCCCAGCACTGAACAAATAGATGAATTTGAACTACAACTAATGATATTTCAGAGAATTGTGCAGACTAACCTAGTGTATCCTACAAAAGAGAAGATACAGCAAATTTTAGATAAGAAGATTTGGACAGAAGTGCCAGGATAAGCTGAAATACTTCATTAAATCAAGAAGTGTGACCTTGAGCTGAGTAAAAGCATTGTAGCAGCCAAGACTGTTCAGAATGCAGCAGCTCTTTGAACAAAAATTTCAGATGAACTTTTGGTCCATTTGGCAAAGCCTCAAAAGCATCTGATTCAGCAGTGGTTGCAGCACTGAAAAGCAGTAAGTAAAAGGCTGCTCTTCCTGTAACCATAACCTCGTGTATGGTGACTGCCATCTTTGTACAATGGGAGAAGTGTAGCTAAAATTAGAAGTGATTAATTTTTCACCATATTTCCTTTTGTTGGAAACTTCTTTTGTTAAAGCTTAGAAACAACCTTTACAAGGATTTATTTACAAAGTGTTTTCAATTTTAGTGTATTTGGAACACTTAAAAAAACAGTATTTAGGGCCAGGAGTTTAGCCTAGTGGTAGTGCTTGCCTAGCATGCACGAAGATCTGAGTTTGGTTCCTTGGTAGCATGTACATAGAGAAAAGCTGGAAGTGGTGCTGTGGCTCAAGTGGCAGAGTTCTAGCCCTGAGAAAACCCAAGGACAGTGCCCAAGCCCTGAGTTCAAGGCCCAGGACTAGCAAAAGACAGAACAAAACAAAAACCAGTATTTAGATGGTAAAAAACATAGGAGTAACAGCAAGTTGAAGAGTTTAAAGAAAAAGGAACATGAGTCAACAAAAATAGCACATTTATCAAATTGGAGGAACAAAGAAAACTTTGAGGAGGAGATGCTGAGACAAATAGGATTAAGTAGTAGAATAAGTGGTAGTTGTGAGCATTTGAGAATGGTGTGAGAGTTGAGGGATAAAGGACTTGCAAGACCTGTCTTTTGTTTTGTTTTTTGGCTAGTCCTGGGACTTGAACTCGGAGCATGGGTGCTGTCCCTGAGCTTCCTTTGCTCAAGGCTAGCACTCTACCACCAAGCCACATTCCCAGCCCACAAATGTTGTCTTATGGCACCTGCACAAAATAGTTAAGATCCGTCTGGATAATGCATGTAGAACAAACAAATGTGGAAAGATTTGCAATTCCAATAAGATCATGAAATACAGTGTGGGGTACTGAAGAGTGAGTGAAATTAAGCTTTAACAGGCACCTGAAACCTTGCATAAAGCATTTCCCGCTCCTCAAGGTCACTTTTGAATGTTATAGCTCCAGTCTTGGTTCAGTGAAAGTTTCTGTCTGGTGGTGGAGCTTGACCTCAGGGCGTGGGCGCTGTCCCTGAGCTTCTTACTCATGGCTAGCACTCTACCACTTGGAGTCACCGTATCATTTCCTGTGTTCTGGTGGTTAACTGGAGATGAGTCCCATGGACTTTCCTGGCTGGGCTGGTTTTGAACCATGATCCTCTGATCTCATCCTCCTGAATAGCTAGGATTACAGGCGTGAGCCACCGGCGGCCAGGCTCAGTTACTTTTTATTTTGAGTTATGTAAGATAAAAGCGACTCAAACCGAACTTTCTGAGTTTAGGTTTTTTTTTTTTTTGGCCAGTCCTGGGCTTGAGCTCAGGACCTGAGCACTGTTCTTGGACTTTCTCAAGGCTAGAGCTCTACCACTTGAGCCTCAGCACCACTTCCGGCGTTTTCCTATGTATGTGGTACCGAGGAATCGAACCCAGGTCTTCATGCATTCTAGGCAAGCACTCTACCACTAGGCCAAACTCCCGGCCCCCTGGGTCTAGGTTTTAAGGGGCCAGTCGTAGTAGTTCCCAGACCCAGCGTCTTCCTTTTTACAATAATCCCTTTCAGAGTACGCAGTTTCATCTGGGGCACCCTAGATGGATCATAACACACACAGATCCAAAACTCTGTCCTAACACCGTGCCCTAAGAAGGAAGTAACTAAATCTAAGGTCAAGTGGGCCAAAGGTTGGACCGGAATCAGAACCAGAACTCTATGAGAGTGCATACATCCTCCTCGCACTGGTGCCATGGTGACTGCCACCTCCAGAGCCAATAGGATGAGCCGTATTAATGATACTGCCAGAAGAATCCCGCCCCCGTCGCCTGAAGGCCAATGATGTACGCCGTAACAAAGTTCTCAAAGGAAGCGCCCTCCTCGGCGTGCGTGGTATCTATGGTTCCCGCCGGAAGCACGCCTGTGCGTCTCTGCGGCGAGCGCGGTTGCTAGGACGCCGGAACTCCGCGGGCCGCTGTGCGGTGAACCGCCGGGAGCGGGGCGACCCTGGGACTCTCGCCGCCCCCCCGGGGAGAAAAGTTTCCGACCTGCCCCCTAAGGTCCGGGGCTCTGCTCCGAGGAAGAAAGCGTCGGTTCTCCCCCTCCGCTCCCACAGTCCAGGTCTTTCTCGCTTCACTCCAACACGGGTCCTGACCTGCCGGAGCGTCCCGTCTGGCTCGGCCTTTGCAGCCCCGGGCTGGAGTAATCGGCCCGGCCGGAGCATCCTCCCTTCCCCGCGGCCCCAGCGGCCTCCGCGCCGGTTTAGAGCGGGCTTAACGACACGGCCGGCGGCCCAGGCGGGCGTCCCGACGGAAGCCTGCCCTCGACGGCCCCGCCAGCACACGGCCTCCCCTCCTTGTAGTAGCCGCTTTCCTCTTCTCTGGTCATGCAGAATCCCAAGGGAGCCATGGAAGTCTGCGGTCACCGCAGCATCGGAGACCATCAAGTCAGTTGCCCTCTGCCTTTCAAGTTCATCCGTTCTCCCATCACTCCAATCAGTCACCAGCTTCCTCATCCTCTCCACACCACCACCATTTCTCCCCTTCCCCCGTTCACGCGGCACGTCATCTATCTCCCCCGCCTTCTGTCATCCACCGAGCACCCCGCCTCTGCTTTCCTATTATTTCAGTGCTTTGCATGGCTAAGCTGTTCACGTTCTCCAGTCCTGCAGTCGTTGTGAAGACTCTGTCGCTCTGTCTTGGATAAACTAGAGCCTAGATGGTGAAATAAACATATATATATATATACATATATATATGTATATATATGTGTATATATATGTACATATATACATGGTTACTGCAAGCCTACGATGTTTGAAAATGGAGAAAAAATTAAAATGGCAATATGGGAGCCATGTCAGGCTTACCTGTAATTTCTTGCTTAACACTACATTCAGCATAAATTCAACAACTGAGAATTTTCTTAGAGGAGAGATGCTGAAACAACTCTTGTGCTTCCTCTTTCTGTTTTGTGAAGAAGAAAAATATTTTTCCTGATATGAACCAATGAAGAGGAATGACGGAAATACATATTCTTGGCAAGGGAACCGACTTAGTAGTCCTAAAAAAGATTTTTCAGAAGGGCCTCAGTATAGAATAAGATTAATTTTAGCACGAAAAGTGTAATTAGTTTGTCTTGTAATGTGTGTTGATTCTTACTAGCTCTTCAGTATTCAGGTCTAAGTATAAGTTGTGTGTGTGTGTGTTTGGAGGAGATGATCATGGTATTTGAACTCAGGGCCTTCCTCTGACAATCACTGTACAGTTGATAATCCATGACCTGAGAACTTTTTGCTTTAGTTATTTTGGGATAGGGTCTCACATTATTGCCCCTGGCTGGCATTAAACTTCAGTCCTCCTATGTATGCCTCCTATTGTAGTTGGGATGTCAGAGACAGGTGCTGCTCTGCCCTGTTTATTGTTGAGAAGGGGCCTTGCTTTTGCCCAGGTTGGCCTTGAACCAGTCATCCATCTGCCTCCCAAATAGCTGAGATTACAAGTGTGAGCTACCTCACCTAACTAAATGTGAACTATTTGAATATATACGCCTTTTTTTTTGTAATGTGCTAGCATTGAGGTTTGAACTTAGGATCTTAAGTACAAGTTTGCAGTTTTTATTTTTTCCCACTCACAGCAGTGCTCTACCACTTTGAGCCACACATTCTAACTAGTGTTTTGCTGGTTTGTTGGGCATAGAGTCTCATGAACTTTTCTGCCTGCGCTAGCTTTGAATCAGGATCTACAGATCTTAGCCTCCAGAGTAGGATTACAAACATTAACCACTGGCACCTAGCTGACTAAGTACATATTTTGAACAGATATTTTTGGGGGGGCAATAATTTTGTATGTTTTGATTTTTCAGGACAATTGTGATATCTTTGGAGTCATGTCAGATTTCCAAATTATGAAAAAGTATATATAACAGTTCAGAAAACAAGAAGTTCTCTGCTTTTTCAATTTTCATATTAAATGGAGCAAAACTAACTCTTGAAAAAGGTTACTATTTGGGGCCGGGAGTTTGGCCTAGTGCCTGCCTACCATGCATGAAGACTCGGATTTAATTCCTTGGTACCACATACATAGAAAAAAGCTGGAAGTGGTGCTGTGGCTCAAGTGGCATACCAGGTGCCATAAAACAACACTTGCGGGCTGGGAATGTGGCTGGTAGTAAGAGTGCTATCCTTGAGCAAAGGAAGCTCAGAGACAGTGCCCATGCCCTGAGTTCAAGCACCAGGACTGGCAAAAAAAAAAAAAAGTTGCTATTAGATATTATTCAATAAGACATTAATTGAACAATCATCATTGGCAAAACTAATACAAAATTAATTTTTTTCTATTATCATAGCATATTTCTCAATTTCCTCGAGACATTTGGTAATGTGTGGAAGCAATTTTAGTCACCATAATTGGGAATGTACCGCTGGCATCTAGTTGGCACAGGTTAAGAATGCTGTTACACGTCCTACTATGTGCAGAACAGCGCAGAAAACAATTATTTACCCCAAGGTGACAGTAGGGCCAAATTCTTCTGATCTGTGTCAGTCCCCTTATGTATGGAATTTTACATAATTAGGGTGTACATTTTATCTTTTGTCTTAATTTTATATGTTGAACATTTGCCATATTGCTACATCAGTTTCAACTTTAAAAAAGTATATTTCTCACTTGGGAATTTGAAAGGAGAATAAGCTATGTAATATATTTAAGACAGCTGTGTTTTTCAAATTATATTTATGTAGAAGGAAGAAAGAAGGGACAAGATGAAAAGTTACTTGATTAGATACTCCCATTTTTGTGCCCATTTTTGTGTTTCTTAGAGTCACTTATATCCAAAGTAAATTCTTTGCTGTTGTATGAGGTACAGTTTTGGCTCCAATATTGTCATAAGAGGGCACCTGCTAGGAGAAAAATAAGTAGAAATGACTGTACCTATTCTCCTGACACTCTTTCTCTTCAAAATTCCATTTCTGTTTCAGTTTTCTTGAACACTTTGATCTACTACCTCATTCTTCTACAAGATTTTAGATACCTAAAAATACTTTCAGGGTGCACATCCTTAAGATGCTAAGTGTGCATTCCTTCTGTAGCTACCTTGGGGAGAACAGTATTCTTGTGTACTTCGTTGGGTGGACAACTTTAGGTATCAGGGCATGTATAAGTTAAAGGATACCTTTAGATTAACTCAAGGTCTGTTGTATTAGGCTTAAATTTTTCTCAACAAGTCTCAATCCACTGGGAAAAGAAATGCTTGTTTTGTAATGTTACAATACCATTCTAGGCAGAGGTATCTAATTGTCAAGGAAATACAAGAGCAAGACAGAATAATTATATGGCCCGAAAGGCTACTATAACAGAGAAGCAGAAGAGAAGACAGAGACAGGAAATAATATATTATGGAGTCTCTGGTACCAAGCTACATGGTTTGAAGTCTGTCTGAAAGCAATGAGAATGTGAAGCAGCAACTGATTTGCATTTAGAACAATTCATGTGGCAGCTTTGTAGAGCACAGGCTGGTTAAGACCCAGCTTGGCAACAAGGAAGTCAGTTAAGCAACCTAGCAAGAGTGAGTAGAGCCTAAACTAAGCCAATGAGCATAGAAGATGAAGTAGAAAATGATGGAAGAATACCCGCATGGTGGCTCAAGCCTGGAATTGTAGCTACTCAGGAGGCTGAGATCTGAGGATCAAGATTCAAAGCCAGCCCTGGCACAAAAAGACCTGAGACTCTTATCTCCAATTAACCACTAGAAAATGGGAAGTGGGGCTTGGCTCAAGGGTAGGGCAGTATCCTTGAGCTGAAGAGTTCAGGGACAGCGCCCAAGGCAAGTTTAAGCCCCATGACCCACAAAAATAAAAAACGATGGAAGAAGTAGAAGCTATGTATTTTGTGATAGTGTTTGTGATAGTAGGAATAAGAAACTAAGGATACTCTTTATTTCCCAGTTTATAATCACAACAGTGGCTCGTTCATGGATGGCATCTTTAGTATAGGTTAAAATATGAAATGTGTGGGACCGGGAGTTTGGCCTAGTGGTTAAAGTGCTTGCCTAGCATGCATGAATACCCCGGTTCGATTCCTCGGTACCACATACATAGATAAAAGCCGGAAGTGGTGCTGAGGCTCAAGTGGTAGAGCTCTAGCCTTGAGAAAGTCCAAGGACAGTGCTCAGGCCCTGAGCTCAAGCCCAGAACTGGCAAAAAAAAAAAAATATGAAATGTGGATTCAGGGTAAGAAAATTCATTGTTTCTTCTCAGGGTGAGGAATAGACAAACCATGCCTGAAACTTCATAGAGGGAAGAGAAGCATTACATTGATTTTAATGCTTTCCTAATTTGAAACAATAATATGCCACAATTAATAGAACATTTGGAACATGAATAAACGTAGAAGAATGAGAAGTTACTGTAGATTTTCCATCCATACTGCCAAGAAAAGAACTTGAAATGTGTTAAGTAATTTTCTGCCTGTCATTTTTGAAGTATATGTTCTAAAATAATTTGAAGTGTGCATGTGAGAGACAGTAGAGGGGTAATTCCTTACAGTGTCTTTTCTAGCATTTACTATACTATGCTATAATTACCTTGTCAGCTTCTCTGGGGCTGGGACCAGGATTCATCTTAGTTGTTTCTATATAGTAAACTGCCTACTGTACAGGATGGGAGCATTTCCCTCTTCTCATTTATTATTTTTTGGTGGGCCTGAAGAATTAACATAAGACATATTGGTAAGACAAACATGCAGATTCATTTAATGTAAGTCTTAAGTGACACAGGAACCACCATAAGAAAATAAAGACCCAAAGAGGCAATTGAGCTGGGTGCTGGTGGCATACACCTATTGTAATCCTAGCTGCTCAGGAGGCTGAGATCTAAGAATTGCGATTCAGAGCCAGCCCTGGCATGAAAGTCTGTGAGACTCTTCAATTAACCATCAGAAAACTGGAAGTGGTGCTGTGGCTCTAGTGATAGAGTGATACCCTTGAGCTGAAAAGCTCAGGGACACCGACGAAGCAGAGTTCAAGCCCCATGACTGACCAAAAAAAAAAAAAAAAGCAATTGAAGTCAATCAATCACTCAATATACTCAATTAAAGACTAGTAAGATATGAAAAAAGGAATTGGATATATGAAGAGGCTTCAAAGACAGGAGTTAGTTTAGCTAGGTCAGTTCAGAATTCTCAGCCTCAACTTTCTATAATCAATGAGAATGTTGCTCTTGTAGGGAGGTCACCTTCCCCATGTGACTTTTTTTCTCCTGTTTTTAAGAAATAGAAGATGGAAATGATCTTATAACTGATGCTTTTCAAGTGGCTCCATCTCAAAATACCCAATATGCCAAACTGAAGAACTCATAAAAATTTATGAAGCACTACAAAGCCACAGAAAAATACAGATAATAATCCCTTTAGAATAGTTGTTTAAGCCAGGTGTGGGTGCCTCACACCTATAATCTTAGCTACTGAGGACACTGAGATCTGAGGATCATGGTTCAAAGCCAGCCCAGCCACTAAAGTCCCTAAAGTCTGTGAGATTTATCTCCAATTAACCACCAAAAATCCGGAAGTGGCACTGTGGCTCAAGTGGTAGAATGCTAGCCTGAGCTGAAGAGCTCAAGAACAGCACATAGGCCCAGAGTTCAAGCCCCATGACAGACCCCCCCAAAAAATTAGTCATTTTCTTTCTAAAACTGCCTTTTTTATAATGGTTTGTGGATGGAACAGTTATTTTCAATCTTTAGTACAGAGAAAGTTGTCGTTCATATAATGTATATTATTTTTTGCACTTATTCTTTTTATGACTATATTGAGTTTCCCTCTGTTGATTTAAAAGTTTTCATCTTCTTTTATTCATATAATGTGCTTGCTTTAATTTCTTCTAGCACTTTTAGTTATTTTTCAGTTGGAAAGTTGTTTCTGGACTATACTTTGTCATATTGCAAGAAACAGAAGATTCTGCCAGGTGCGGTGGCTCATGCCTATAATCCTAGCTACTCAAGAGGCTGAGATCTAAGGATCATGGTTCAAAGCCATCCTGGGCACTAAAGTCCATGAGACTAAACACTAGAAAACTGAAAGTGGTACTGTTGTGGTACTGTTGTGTAGCCTTGAGCTGAAGAGCTCAGGGACAACACGCAGGCCCAGAGTTCAAGTCTAGAACTGACCCCCCCCCCCAAAAAAAGAAAGAAACAAAAGATAATGTCTGATTTACTGCCAACATGTGTTTCTGCATACATGTTTTTTGGAGTAGCCTAGTTATACAATAATGAAGGTTTAAGGTAGTTTGTCTCAATTTTTAGTTTCATTCTTTTTAGTGATTAGTTTGTACAATACAAGGTTTTCTTTTCTCAGGAATATGTCTCATAAATGTTTAATCAAAGATTACATTTTAAAAATTTTATTTTATTGCTATTATAGAGATGATATACATTTACATAGGTCAAGTAATACGCACATTTCCTATGGTTAAAAGCAACTAATTTGCTTAACCTTTGGTTAAGATTCCCTCATTTCTAACAGGTTTTTCTTTTGTAAATATTTTTCTACTGTTCCTCCTTCATTAGTCAGAAGTTCTTTTTTCACTGTTGACTCCTCTCCATTATCTATGTAGTGCCCATGGGTTCTTTTGGTCCTGTAGCATCTGAAAAGATGCTATCACCTGGGGCCGGGAGTTTGGCCTAGTGGTTAAAGTGCTTGCCTAGCGTGCACGAAGATCCGGGTTCGATTCCTTGGTACCACATACATAGACAAAAGCCGGAAATGGTGCTGAGGCTCAAGTGGTAGAGTGCTAGCCTTGAGAAAGTCCAAGGACAGTGCTCAGGCCCTGAGCTCAAGCCCAGGACTGGCAAAAAAAAAAAAAGATGGTATCACCTTAAAGCTCAAAAATTTGCTTGGCACTGGTGACTCATGCCTATAATTCTGGCCTCCGGAGGCTAAGATCTAAGGATCATAGCTTGAAGCTAGCCCCAGCAAGAAAGTCCAGTAAACTACTCAGAAAAAGCCTGAAGTGGCACTGTCGCATACATGCTGGCCTTGAACAAAATAAGCTTAGGGACAGTGCCCAGGCCCAGAGTTCAAGCCTCAGGACTGGGAAAAAAAATACTTTGTATTAATTTTTACCTAAGCCTCTGTACATTCCTTTTTCTAATAAGACTTGTCCTGAGATTATTAACTTAGTTTTTTTTTTTTTTAATTTCAAGATTCCTCTTAGTTCTAACCCTAACAGATCTACAGTGTTCTTCAGGGCAAAAGCATTTACCTAATGGCAGCTTATATCACAGCTTCAGTAGATATAGAATAGAAATGCTATTTCTTCACCCTCTAGTCTAGAAAATCTAGCAGCCTAAAACTTGGTCAGTGATTTCATTATGGCATCAATACTGTAACTCTGAAAAACTTTTAAAGATTATAAGCACAGGATTGAGAATGTGGCTTAGTGCTAAAGGACTCGCCTAGCATGCTTGAAGCCCTGGGTTCAATTCCTCAATTGCACGTACACAGATAAATCAGGAAGTTGGTTCTGTGGCTCAAGTGCCCGAGTACTAGCATTGAGCAAAAGAAGCTCAAGGACAGTGCCAAGGTCCTGAGTTCAAGCCCTAGGACTAGCAAAAAACAAGATTATAAGCACCTGGTCATATCACTATGTAATTTTCATGCTACTATATTTTTTAAAATAAAATCCTACAGCTCATTGTATTTTTTTTTTTGTGGTCTGTCATGGGGCTTGAACTCTGGGCCTGGTCGTTGTCCCTAGCTCTTCAGCTCAAGGCTACCTCCCTACCTCTTGAGTCACAGCCCCACTTCCAGTTTTCTAGTGATAAGAGTTTCATAGACTTTTGTACCACGGCTGGCATTGAACCGGGAACCTCAGATCTCAGCCTCCTGAGTAGCTAGGATTCCAGGTGTGAGCCACCATACCAGGCTTTCATTCTATCTTTATTTAAAAATTAAAGCTACAAATCCAAAAATTTAAAGAGGGCTAATGGGATTCAGCAACAGAGAACTATGCCTTAGGTCCTTATACCAGTACCACAGAAAAGATTTATTCCTTCTTGGGACCAGGAGTTTGACCTAGTGCTAGAGAGCTTGCCTAGAATGCACAAAGACTGGGGTTCGATTCTCAGTACCACATACTTAGAAAATGCTGGAAGTGGTGCTGTGGCTCAAGTGGTAGAACTTTAGTCTTCAGAAAGCCCAAGAACAAGCCGGGCATGGTGGCTCACACCTGTAATCCTAACTACTCAGGATGCTGAGATCTGAGGATGCAGTTCAAAGTCAGCCTGAGCACTAAAGTCCATGAGACTCTTATCTTCAGTTAATCACCAGAAAACTAGAAGTGGTGCTGTGGCTCAAAGGGTAGGAAGGGGTAGGGCAGTAGCCTTGAGCTGAAGAGTTCAGGGACAACACCTAGGGCAAGAGTTCAAGTCCCATGACAGGGGGAGAGAGAGAGAGAGAGAGAGAGAGAGGGGGGGGGGGGGGGGAGGGAGGGACGGAGGGACGGAGGGACGGAGGGACGGAGAGACAGAGAGAACCCCAGTGGGGTCAGGTCCTGAGTTCAAGCCCCAGGACTGGCAAAAAAAAAAATATTTACTGCTTCTAAAAATTACTATGCTCTGTCACATTTACTAAGCCTTACAGAAAAAGATGAGGGAAATTTGTTAAATATATCCTGTCCCTTGTAACTCTGTAGATCTTCTGAGTTGTATACCAAAGATTTTCCTAAGTAAACCTTTTTTTTCTCACAGATAAAGATATTTTGAAGGTAGAGATTGCATATTTTATTGATGGATCTAATGTAGAATAGAAGAAAAGGAAATAACTTACTGTGGACCTAAAGCTTTTTGGCTTGGGCAGCTAGATTTGAATTTCTAACTGCTCAGGTAGAGAAAATACATATGGGATGCTTCACCTAGGTGAGACAGTAAAAGGTTTGCTTTTGAAGAGTTAAAAGTTTTGAGGTATATATTAGACATCCTTGTGAAAATGCCAAGCAGACAAATACATGTCTGGAATGCAGTACAAGCTGGAGATAAATATTTGGCGATCAACATACAGCTTATACTTAAAGCTTTGGGATTACTTACAGGAAATGACCCAGAAAGTAAATATAGGGCTTGGTTCAGCAACATTCCAGTGATTAGAGAAGGAATGATGAGAAGTCAGTTAAAGAATCTGAGGAGTGGCACGTAAGAAAGGAAACCCAGAAGAATATGGGAATCCCAGCAGAGAAATGATGACTATCTTAAGGAAAACATAAACAATGAAGGCAAATACTAAAATAGGTATGTGGAATGGAGACTGAAAAGTAACCATTGGATTTGGCCACACAGAGGTTATTGTGGACTTGAGCTGTTTGCTTAGTACATAGGAAATCCAGAATGAACTGAGGAAAGGATCGTAGGAGAGGAAGAGGAGACCCACGTATGACTTAGCATTTTTTGAAGTTTTTCTGTAAAGAAGAATATAGAAATAGAGTAGAAGGTGGAGGGGGAACATGAGATGAAAAGATTTTTCTTTAGTTAGATGAAAGATGTCCCTAAGATGACCATAATGCTCAGGAAGAAAGCTTAATGAAGCAATATAGAGGAAGCAGTCACCTCCAAGAGTCCTGCTCTTCTTCCTCCTTTTTCTCCTTTTCATCCTCTTCCTCTTCCACTTCTTCCTCTATTCCCTTTTTTCCATCTTCCTCCTTTCTCCCTTTTCTTTTTCTAATTGAACCCAGGACCTTGTTCATGCTAGGCAAATATTCCACTATTTAACCCAAAAGAGCCAGACATTGGTGTCTCATACCTGTAATACTAGCTACTCACGGCCTCCTTACCATTACAGTTCAAAGCCAGTCTGGGCAGGAAAAGTCTGTGAGACTCTTATCTTGAATAAATCACCAAAAAGCCAGATGTGGAGCTTTGGCTCTAATGGTAGAACAGTAGCTTTAAACAAAAAAGCTCAGGGACAGCCCTGAGGCCATGAGTTCAAGCCCCAGGACCAGAAGAAAAGTTGAAAAGGAATAGAGTACAATGCATCCGATTGTCCCAATAAATTAGCTCATGAGAAATTGATAAGTGAGAGGATGAAATAGCTGGCTTGGATTTAGGAGAATAGTTCATTGATTTTTTTTTTTACAAGAGGGACAGGTATGTAAGTTGGACGTTCTCAAGAGCTTTACTTTTCTCAGTGAAATAGGAAGTAGGTTGATCAAATGAAAGTAAGGATGGAAAAGGAAGTGATGAAGGCTTGGGGAAAAAGAGGGAGTGAAATAATGTTCCAAGTGCATAGGGAATGAGAGAAAGGGAGGTGACAGGGGACATGTTGATGATTTCTGAGTAGTACTAAGGGTTCACTTAAGGTTAGTGGACATGAATTTAAACTCATACCAAACAGTGCTGGCTGCGCAGTATTCTGTAGCCCTGTGGCTTCTAAAATGGGATAGAAAGTTGTGTTTAAACAGACTATAACTTTGCCAGGCAATTATAATGGGAAAAAGGCAGGCAAGAGAATTCTGAATATTTTCAATGGAGGGATTATAATTATGGATCATATGATTTAAGCTGGGTAAAAATAAAGTGAGAACCAGACACAGTGATCCCAGAACTTTCAAGGTTGAGGTGGGAGAACCACAAATGGCCAGCCTGGGCCATGTAGCATAATCATGTCTCAAAAACAAAATAAGAAAAGGCAAATGAGAAAAGGAGCAGGGTAAGGAACTTTTTAGAAAGTGTGGAAGACCAGGGGATTATAGTTTCTGGTATGTTGAAAATTTGTTGATACTGCACAGCCACACAGAGTGGTTAGAAGACAGGATGCTTTAGACGGAGACTGACGAGGTTCTACAGTTAGTGGTAAAGCCTAGACAATTACTGTGGAATGAGTGGGTGACGTGAGGTGGAGGTAGAGGTTAGCTGGTAAGAGGACTGAGAAGCCTGGATATCTGGACATTATCAGGCAGGATTAGATGAGTGATGCTGGACATGTTTGGTTTCTTGGTGTCTGCATGTTCATAGCTTAAACAGGGATAATTGCTCTGATCTCCTTGGATTGCAGTAAAGATTGAGATACACATGTGTCAAACATATCCCAAGAATGTCTCTTCCTGCTTGTTCACCTGGGTAGCACCTAAATCAGTTTTAAAAACTCTTCAACATGGAGCCAGGAATTTGGCCTAGTGGTAGAGTACTTCGCCTAGCATGCATGAAGACTCAGGTTTGATTCCTCGGTACCACATACATAGAGAAAAGCCAGAAGTGGTGCTGAGGCTCAAGTGGTAGAGCTCTAGCCTTGAGAAAGTCCAAGGACAGTGCTCAGGCCCTGAGCTCAAGCCCAGGACTGGCAAAAAAAAAAATGAAAAACAAAAAAAACCTCTTCAATATTACCTTTTCTGAAAGCCTTTTCTGATCTCCCTGCTCATACTCTCTCACTTAACTCCTGGATTTTCTGCTTTGTACCATACCTGCCACAGAATAAGTGCTCAGTAAACAATAAAAATACAAGTTAATTCAAATTTGAGTACCTAATAAAATTTCCTTACCTTTTATGAGATGGAAAGTTCCATAGCCATGAGAAAGTCTATTGTTGTAGGAAGCCTTTGAGCACCATTTGTTTTGATGCTTGTTTCTGAAAGTTTGCAAGCATGCTGGAAAGAGAGAAAGAAAATATCAGTGTGACTTGATTCCCCCCTCCCCCTACCCCCTGGTTTTAGGGCTCATGCTCAGGGCCTGGGCCCTGTCACTGAGCCTGTCTGTGCTCAAGACTAGTGCTCTACCATTTGAGACACAGAGCCACTTCCAGCTTTTTTTGGAGTAAAGGTTATTGAAGATAAGAGTTTCATGGACTTTCCTCGATTCCTCGGTAGCACATACATAGGAAAAAAAAAAACGGAAGTTGTACTGTGGCTCAAGTGATAGAGCTTGAGCCTTGAGAAAACCCAGGACTGGCAAAAAAAAAAAAAAAAAAAAGAGTTTCATGGCCTTTCCTATGCAGAATAGCTTTGAAACTTGCAATTCTCAAATCTCAGCCTCCTGAGTAGCTAGAATTACAGGTGTGAACCACTGGCTCCTAGCTATTAATTCTTTTCTTTCTTCTTCTTCTTCTTTTTTTTTTTGGCCATTCCTGGGTCTTGAGGTCAGGGTCTGAGCACTGTCCTTGGGCATTGTCAAGGCTAGAACTCTACCACTTGAGCTACAACACCATATACAGTTTTTTCTGTGTATGTGGTACTGAGGAATTGAACCCAGGTCTTTGTGCATGCTAGGCAAGCACTCTACCACAAGGCCACACTCCCGGCCCTTGGCTATTAATTCTTAAAATTTATCTAAGAACTTCTTCAATGTCTTGTAAATAATCTGTATTTCTTTTAAACTTTTTTTGTTATTTTTTTTTCCTAACAGAAGTCCTAATAAAGAAAGCTGAAGACATGTCACATCAAGAAGGCTTTTCCATAGCTCTGAGAAGCCCCAGTGAACAGATTGCATACATACTGGTAGAGAGAAGTACAATCTTGGGAAACTTGGAACTTGTGAACTCCAAGACAGAGTCTCAAAGAAAATGAGCAGTAACCTACGGAAAGATTTCTCCCAGGTATTCAAAAATTAACTAGATAATTGAATAAGAGGCAAGCCAGGTGGCCGGGAGTTTGGCCTAGTGGTTAAGGTGCTTGCCTAGCATGCATGAGGACCGGGGTTCGATTCCTCGGTACCACATACATAGAAAAAAGTCGGAAGTGGTGCTGAGGCTCAAGTGGTAGAGCTCTAGCCTTGAGAAAGTCCAAGGACAGTGCTCAGGCCCTGAGCTCAAGCCCAGGACTGGCAAAAAAAAAAAAAAAGAGGCAAGCCAGTTTTACATGCATCCATTTATTTAATTATATATTAAAATATCAGGAAGTCAGTTGAATAGTGCTTCACAATACAGATCTGGGGCTTGGTGTAGGGTGTATCCCTGTACTCCCAGCGAATTAGAAGGTGGTGGTAGGAGAACTGCAATCTGTGGAGTGCCTAGGCACAAGTATGAGACCCTATCTGAAAAATACCTAAAGCCAAAAGGTCCGGGGGCATGGCTTAGGGGGTAGAATACCTGTCTAAAAAGTGCAAGACTCTAAGTTTAAACATCAGTACTACAAAAAAATAATTAATTAGACATGATCTGGACTTGCAAGAACTCAAAAACTAATGGAAAGAAGTAGGTGAGTGGTTATAGTTCAGTGTGAGTAGTTTTATGCTAGGAGACACAGAAAGCCAGGAAACTCCAGGGAAAGGCTGAGAGGATGGGCAGAGAGATCAGCATCTGCTTCCAGAGACAGCAATGGTGAAAAAGAAGCTTTGAAAGCTGCTTAGGTAAAGAAGCTGGGAAAGGCATCCTGAGAAATGAACAGATACATATATATATATAGGATCATGTGACTAAATGCTGAGATATGCTGGAGATTTGTCCAAAAATGCTGGAAATTTAACCAGGAACCCTATCATGATGGGAGACTCATATGCTACGCTAAAAAATTTGGAAAACTCAGTACTGGTGGCTCACGCCTGTATTCCTAACTACTCAGGAGACTGAGATCTGAGTATTGTGGTTCAAAGCCAGCCCAGACAGGAAAGAAACCCTAGGGGTCTTACCTCCAATTAACCACTTGAAAACTGGAAGTGGCACTGTGGCTCAAGGTAGTAGAGTGCCAGCCTTGAGCAAAAGAGTTCAAGGACAGCACCCAGGCCCTGGGTTCAAGCCCCACAACTCAAGAAGGAAAGAAGGAAGGAAGGAAGGAAGGAAGGAAGGAAGGAAGGAAGGAAGGAAGGAAGGAAGGAAGGAAGGAAGGAAGGGAGGAAAAGGAAGGAAGGAAAAGGAAGGAAGAAAGAAAGGAAGAAAGAGACAAACATGTACATGTCCTTGGTCCATACAAGAGTCATAAATACACTTCTGAATGAACAAATGCTTGTGTTATATAGGAGATCAAAGAGTCACTCCTGCAATAAACCCGTATGTTCATGATGTGGTACTATTTCTAAAAATTATTATGTTTGATAAAAATGTATAAGATTGGGCTGAGAGTTTGGCCTAGTGGTAGAGTGCTTGCCTAGCATGCACAAAGACCCAGGTTAAATTCCTTGGCATCACATAAATAGAAGAAGCTGTGGTTCAAGTGGTAGAGCTCTAGCCTTGAGAAAGCCCAGGGACAGTGCTCAGGACCTGAGTTCAAGCCCAGGTCTGGCAAAAAAAATATGTGTGAGATTTTTAGGTCTCTGTTTATAAATGAGATTTCCCTGTGATTTTTCAGCTAAGGCACTACAATCTCTATTGCTATTTATTTCCTTTTGTTTCTTTTGTTTGTCTCTAGGAGTAGAATGGCAGAGTTGTATGACAGTGTGTTTAACTTTTTACCTCTATCAGGTTGTAATATAAGCCAAGTTTTAGCTGATTTTTTTTCTTTGCTGCTTCTATATGAAACTCTGTAGGTATTTTTTCTCCTAAATCACTCTCTCATGAAACATAGATACTACAGATTTGCTATCTCTTTGTTGTGGAGGCTTATCAAAAGAATAAAGATTCTTGCCTCTTGTGGAATCAATACTGCTTTGTTGAAAATATATTGGCTGGCCTCATGGGGTTTGGGTATAACATCATTGACATTGACATTGATTGATAGTTCATTTTTTTTTTGCCAGTCCTGGGCTTGAGCTCAGGGCCTGAGCACTGTCCTTGGACTTTCTCAAGGCTAGAGCTCCACCACTTGAGCCTCAGCACCACTTCCAGCTTTTTCCTATATATGTGGTACCAAGGAATAGAACCCAGGTCTTCGTGCATGCTAGGCAAGCACTTTAACCACTAGGCCAAACTCCTGGCCCCGATAGTTCATTTTTTTCTTAATTTTGGATAAGGAGAAATGGGAAGAAACCCATCAGTCTCTGCAAAGAGAACATCAGGAGCATCAAGAACCTGGGCGGCCATCTAAAAACACTCTGAGTGAGGTCAAAAATTATATTCCTCTACTTAATTATAGTATCTAACAATAAATGGCTTTTGCCTTGAATTTGTCTGAATATATTAAAATATATGGATGCATACTATAAGCGTGATCAAGTGGCATAGAAGTGTTATATAACCAACTTGATGCCAGTGGCTCACCCCTGTAATCCTAGCTATTCAGCAGGCTGAGATCTGAGGATTGTGCTAAAGTCCATGAGATTCTTATCTCCAATTAACCACTAGAAAACTGGAGGTGGAGCTATGGCTCAAGGGGTAGGAGGGTAGCCTTAAGCTGAAGAACTCAGGGACAATGCCCAGGCCCAGAGTTCAAGCCCCATGATGAACAAAAAACAAAAAAGTGTTATAACCACATCATAAATATTGAAGGGAAAAATCACTCACCTGTTTAACATAATAGCTTGTTTTTTATTGAATGTATCAAAAGGTATGTAGGCAGTGTAATGACATTCTATCCTTTAAGGAGTCACATCAGAGGTTAGGGGTATGATTCAGTGGTAGAATATTTGCCTGCCATATGGAAGGACCTGGGTTTGTATGATATTCATTCTCTTTAAGAAATAAAAGCAATGAGCTAGGAAGATTGCCTAGTGGTAGAGTGCTTGCCTAGCAGGCATGAAACCATGGTTTGACTCCTCAGAACCATATACACAGAAAAAGCTGGAAGTGATACTGTGGCCCAAGTAGTAGAGCTCTACCCTTGAGCAAAAGAAGCTCAGGGAGTTCCACAACTGGGAGGCAGACAGGGGGTGAGGGGGTGGAGAGAGAGAGAGAAATGCAATCTGGGCACTGGTGGTTCACACCTATAATCCTAGTTACTCAGGAGACTGAGATCTGAGGCTCATGATTCAAAGCCAGCCCTGCCTGGCAGGAAAGTGGTACTGTGGCTCAAAGTGGTACAGCACTAGCTTCAGGACCAGGAAAGAAATAAAGACAAAATATAATTGAAATTGAGTTTTTCAGCTTTTGAAATATTTAAGAATATCTCAGGGGCTGGGAATTTGGCCTAGTGGTAGAGTGCTTGCCTAGCATGTATGAAGACCCAGGTTCAATTTCTTAGTACCACATACACAGGGGAAAAAAAAGCCAGAAGTGGTGCTGAGGCTCAAGTGGTAGAGCTCTAACCTTGAGAAAGTCTAAGGACAGTGCTCAGGCCCTGAGCTCAAGCCCAGGACTGGCAAAAAAAAAAAGAAGAATATCTCAACAAAGAACTCTAACATGAGTTAAGGCTTGATAGTGATGTACATACTTTGAAATTAAACAAAATGTTTAAAGGGAGAGCATATTATACATGATATTTAATGTGCTGTCTCTCTTTTTAAAATTTGTTTAAATTTGTTTTTCATACTCATGTAAATGTCTATGAAGCATATTAGAGCCAATCATATGAAATTTATGTTTACAAGTAAACAACAACCAAATATCACCAATTTTGTATGATTCTACTTAACAAAAGAATCACATACAAATGAAATATTATTTGTACTCTACTATCTTTTAAGCATTATAATAAATAGCAGACTGTCACAAGAATACATTTTTCTGGGGTTTTGTTGTTGTTACTAACAGCCGTTTTACTTCAGACTGGTAATGGAGACCTGGCATCACAAACCTGCCGAGAGGAAGGTGTGGAGGAAGTAATGCAGAGGATGGGGCTGGCTGATGTGGAGATTCAGAGGCTCACAGAGGAGCTGCGAGGGAAAGAGAAAGAATTGGTGGAATTAGGTAAGCCTTCGTTTCAGGTAACCATTTCTGGTCATGTGTTTCCTGAGTCAGCGTGAGTTCACTGAGGGGAAATTTTGTTGTTGTTGTTGTTTAAGGCTAGGGCCCTGCCACTTGAGTCACAGCACCACTTCCAGCTTTTTCTATGTATGTGGTACCAAGGAATAAAACCTAGGGCTTCGTGCATGCTAGGCTAGCACTCTACCACTAGGCTATCCTCCTGGCCAGGAAAAGTCTTTTTTAACATGAACACAAAGAGGTGTGACACACTGCCTTCTTTTCTATAGCCCAGAACTTTCTACTGAAGCACCAGAACATGCCTGACAGAAAGTGCAGGACTTGTAAAGGGACCACACTCACTCTGAAGGATTCCCAGCATCCCAGCATCTCTTTGCTCCTTTCCTAGCTCAACATCCTCCTTCCTCACCCCCAAACAGCCACAGTTTATCTGTTCTGCTGTGGGTGAACATTTGTGTACTTTCCAGCTTTGGGCTATCTTGAACTCTCCTGCTGTGAACATTTTTTTTTTTTTTGGCCAATCCTGGGACTTGAACTCTTGGCCTGAGCACTGTCCTTGGGTTGTCTCAAGACTAGAGCTCTATCATTTGAGGTACAGTGCCACTTCAGGCTTTCTCTGTGTATGTGGTACTGAGGAATTAAACCCAGGGCTTTTGTGCATGCTAGGCGAGCACTCTACCACTAAAGATCCCAGCTGTGAACATTTTTCTATATGCTTTTTGGTTATTTATACATCTCTAATTTGCATAAGAATAGAATTACTGGTCTTCTCTGAACTGTGCTCAACGTACCCTTTTCATAGACAATTTTACCTTCCTTTTTCCTACTTTTAAGGCAAATACTTTACCACTTGAGTCACATCCCCAGCACTTTCTTTTAGTTTGTGTTTTAGGTCTTACTCTTGTTTTTTGGTGGGTCATGGGTGTGTGTTATCCCTTAGCTCTTCTGCTCAAGGCTACTGCCCTACCCTTGAGAAAAGACCCATTTCCCATTTTCTAGAGTGTAATTGGAGATAAGAATCTCAGGTCCTTTTGTTTCCCAGGCTGGCTTTGAACCATGATCCTCAGCTCTCAGCCTCCTGAATAGCTAGGATTACAGGCATGAGCCAGCTCTCCCAGCAGGTCTCACACTTTTGCCTGGATCACACTCATATTGCTCTGCCTCCCCATTAGCTGGGTGGGGTTACAGGTATATGACATGGTGCTACGGAATTGATTTTGCCTTCAAAATGCTTGCTGTAGTAAATTTTACCTATGAGTACATGTCGAGTCCTGTGAATCCTTTTTTTTTGGTCAGTCCTGGGGCTTGAACTCTGGGCCTGAGCGTTGCTGTCCCTGAGCTCTTCAACTCAAGGCTACCGCCCTAACCCTGGAGCCACAGCGCCACTTCCATGAACCCTTTTAATAAGTCACTAAACCTGTGGCTGATCTTGGGGACCCCTGATACTCATACAATAGAATACTGTGTCAGTTAAAAGGAGTGAAGTATTTTATACCTGCTACATGTCCTGGCCCTAAATTCTGGGATTTCTGCCCTACAGAAATGGGAGCTAAACTCAGGAGGTTGAGATCTAAGGATTGAGGTTCAAAGCCAACCAGGGCACAAAGGACCTGAGACTTTTTTTTTTTTTGCCAGTCCAGGGCTTGAGCTCAGGGCCTGAGCACTGTCCTTGGACTTTCTCAAGGCTAGAGCTCTACCACTTGAACCTTAGCACCACTTCCGGCTTTTTTCTATGTATGTGGTACCGAGGAATCGAACCCTGGTCTTCATGCATGCTAGGCAAGCACTCCCACTAGGCCAAACTCCCAGCCCGACCTGAGACTCCTATCTCCAATTAACCTCTAGAAAATAAGAAGTAGGGCTTGGCTCAAGGGTAGGGCGGTAGCCTTGAGCTGAAGAGCTCAGGGACAGTGCCCAGGCCAAGTTCAAGCCCCATGACTCACAAAGAAAGAAAGAAAGAAAGAGAGAGAGAGAGAGAGAGAGAGAGAGAGAGAGAGAGAGAGAGAGAGAGAGAGAGAGAGAGAGAGGGAGGGAGGGAGGGAGGGAGGGAGGGAGGGAGGGAGGGAGGGAGAGAGAGAAAAAAAGAAAGAAAAGAAAGAAAAAAGAAAGGAAAGAAAGAAAGAAAGAAAGAAAGAAAGAAAGAAAGAAAAGAGCTAATAGATGGATGCTATTTTGGGCAATTGTGAGTATGCAAAATTATTACACATTAGAAAATAATGGAATTAGGTATAATGGGATTTGATCAGAAGAACCAAAGGTTATGAGCATAGAAACAAAATAGAATTGTGCTCATCTACTCTGTGATCCAGAAAAATCTACAAAGGTCACATGTGCCAGTGCTGGTGGCTCATGCCTGTAATCCTAGCTACTCAGGAGGCTGAGATCTGAGGATTGTGGTTCAGAGCTGGCCCAGGCAGGAAACTCCATGAGACTCTTACCTCCAATTAACTACCAGAAACCCAGAAGTGACTCTGTGGCTCAAATGGTAGAACACTAGCTTTGTGCACAAAAACTCAGGGACAGTACATGGGCCCTGAGTTCAAGCCCCATAACCTCCCCACACCACCCCCCCAAAAAAAGTCATGTGTAATCTATTCCTTTTAGCAGATCTTTTATCCTGATAATGCTGCTCCCCAGCTGCTGGAAAGAACACAGGAGGCAAAGGGATACTGGATTAGTAAACACAGATTGACTCTAGTCTCACATGTCTTCCTAAATACTGTTCTGCTATTCTCATATAGTTCCTGACTGAAACGCTGTTTACTAAATATCAACTTTTATATAATATCAACTTTTAGCAAAATTCTCAGTGTAGTCATATGCCACATCAATGACAAACTTTATATACAACAATGGTCCCCAAATTATATTATGTAATAACATTGTGTACACTAAAATAAACTCTGTGCTATTTATACAATGATTTAAAAAAATCTCAAAACAGTTTTCCTGAACAAATATTATTAAGTGATATAAGACTTTTATTGATTATACGGATTATTTTAAATCATTTCTTGCTACACAAAAAGGATTATTTTTAATTATTTCTTATTACACAGATAGAATCATGCTTTCAACTTGCTGCTGTGCCCATTACTCTGAGGGATCAGAACTCTTCAGCATATCATTGGGTGGGAAAAGAGTCAGAGAGAGGCAATTCTGGGATGAGTTGTTCAGTGATAGGGAAAATGTAGAGTACAGTAGGAACATGCTTCCTAGAGGAAGTGACATGCATGCCAAAACTCAAAAGAGAGTGTTTAAAGAGAAACAAAGTCATTTGAAATTTTCTTACTACAGAATCATTTGTTTCTTATGCAAAGATTGTTCTTTTTATTTTCTTTCAGAGTCTGCACTTGAGAAGGCTCAACTAGAAATTGAAAACCTGAAAGAAACTCTGATGAAACTGAAAGAAAGTGGTGAGTTCTTTTAACAGATGGAATAAAGATTCACTAATAATGGCTGTTTAATAATGCTGCTCAATAATAGAAACAATAAGCCAAGTGCAGGTGGCTCACGCCTATGATCCTGGCTACTCAGGAGGCTGAGATATAAGAAATGCAGTTTGAAGCCAGCCTGGTCAAGAAAGTCTATGAGACTCATATTTCCAATTCATTACAGAAAAAGCTGAAAGTGGTGCTGTGGCTCAAGTGGTACAGAGCTAGCCTTGAGCAAAAAGGAACTCAGAGACAGTACCCCAGAGTTCAAGCCCCAGGACTGGCAATAATAATAATAATAATAATAATAATAATAATAATAATAACAATAATGGAAACAATATGCATCCCTGCTACTATTGGCTCTGCTACCATTGCTTTTGCTTGCTTACTCAGTGCAGGTGCTCTACCAGGGATTTCTTAACGTATGACCTCTAATCCTCACAACCATCCGACACAGTAAGCACTATTAGCCTCCTTTCCTAGGTAAGGAAACTGAATTGTCAGAGGGCCAGGTGTGCTAGCCAGTAGCTACATGAGATGTCAGCACAAGTATTTGAATTCTTGGAGGAATGGCACTGATCCAGATGCAATGTACTCATAGACTAAAATGAAACCCCTTTGTACAACTAACTACTTAAAGATAATAAATAATCAATTAAAAATCTCTGTGAGCAGCACAAATAAATATTTTATTAGGACCATCAAAACTAATATTACATTTAACAATATTTTATACCTATTTATTCACTGGAAAGCCAGTAGGCATGGAATCAGTGTTGAATTCATTGATTTGACTATAGATATGAATGTAGATTGACTACATAAAAATATTACCCGCTATCAATAGCAACATGTATGCTTCAGTGGTAACAACTACAAAAGGAACATAAAATATGTGTATCAGTTAAAGAATTCCAAACTTAGTTAAAGCCTCTTTTTCAAAATACATTAATATGATTATAAAATAAATACTTCTTTCTGAGCTAGTACCGAGAATAAAACCAGCAATGAGGCAGGAAAAATAAATAAAATCAGCAATGATATAACAGACATAAACTATAATTATCTGACATGGCCTAATTGATATTTATGTAGAACTCCATCAGACTATATCAAAACTCCATCTTGTCACAGTACAGCACCAAGATCAAATTGAGTCATATAATAAGAACTGATCTCATACAAATTATGCCTTCTACTACAATGAAACAAAAAATTTGTAATGCAAGTTCATCTGGGAAATCCCTAAATATTTAAAAACTAAACAAGATTCTTTTTTTTAAAAAATTGTATTTTATTTTCTGGGTGATTTATAGAGAGTTTGCATTTACATTCATTAGGTAATGGGTATATTACTTCTTCTTTTTTTTTTTTTTTTTGGCCAGTCCTGGACTTGATCTCAGGGCCTGAGCACTGTCCTTGGGTTTTCTCAAGGCTAGAGCTCTACCACTTGAGCCTCAGCACCACTCCTGGCTTTTTTCTATGTATGTGGTACTGAAGAATCGAACCCGGGTCTACATGCATGCTAAGCAAGCACTTTAACCACTAGGCCAACCTCCTGGCCCAGGTATATTACTTCTTAAACACTGATACCCCTTTCCATGTTTTTCTTCCACTTTTCCACCTCCCACTCCCTCTCAATAATCTTATTTTCCCCTTCCCTTCCCTATTTCAAATAAACAAATAAATGAATATACAAGGTACCAAGGTCAGATATGGTAACAACATGAGATAAACCTTAAGGGGGGAAAGAGAAAAGAAATAAACAAGATTCTTTTTTTATTTTTATTTTTTGTGGGTCATGGGGCTTGAACTCTGCCTGGATGCTGTCCTTGAGCTCTTCAGCTGAAGGCTACTGCCCTACCCTTGAGCCAAGCCCCACTTCCTGTTTTTTAGAGGTTAACTGGAGATAAGAGTCTCAGGTCCTTTTGTGCCCGCCTGGCTTTGAACCTTGATCCTCAGATCTCAGCCTCTTGAGTAGCTAGGATTATAGGCAGGAGCTACTGTGCCCTGCTACAAACAAAATCCTATCTTTATAAGAAAAAAATGCAAAGGATATCAGAAAATATTTTGAGTTAAATAAAATTAGAGCTCGGTATTGGTGGCTTACACCTGTAACCCTAGCTACTCAGGTGGCTGAGATCTGAGGATTTTGGTTCAAAGCCAGCCAGGCACAAAAGTCCATGAGACTCTAATCTCCAATTGACCGTCTGAAAACTGGAAGTGATACTGTGGCTCAAAGTGGTAGAGCACTAGCCTTGAGCAGAAGCACTCAGGGATAGCTCTCAGGCCCAGCATGCAAGCTCTATAACAAAAAAAAAAAAAAAGAAGAAGAAGAAGGAAAGAAAATTAAACTATGAGCCTATCATGTGTAGAGCACAGCTAAGTTAGTACTTAAAAGAAATCTTAGAGTGGTTACTGTTCATATTAAAAATAGGGAAGGGACACAAAATGATCTAAATGTATATCCAAAATCCAGAATACGTGAAACAAACCTAGAGTGAGCAGAAAGGATATTAAAATAAATTCAAATGAATATCCCCAACTCTATTAAAGTGGTACTTGTAGTTAAAAATCCTCAATGAAGCGGGTGGGAGTTTGGCTTGGTGGCAGAGTGCTTGCCTGGCATGCACAAACACCAGGGTTCGATTTCTCAGTACTACATATATATAAAAAGCTGGAATTGATGCTGTGGCTCAAAGTGGTAGAGCTCTAGCCTTGAGAAAACCCATGGATAGTACCCAACCCTGAGTTTAAGCCCCAGGACTAGCGGGGAAAAAAAAAAATCCTCCATGAGGGATCAAGTGTTATAGCTCATGCCTATAATCCCTGATACTTCAGAGACAAAAATAGATCATAGACTGAGGCAAAATCATAGACTGAGGCTAGGCCTGGCTAAAAGTCAAGGACTAAGGTAGACATTGTAGATTATACCCATAATCCAAATTTGAATTCAGACCCGTAGAGAAAGCATGAGATCTCATCTGAAAAATAAGTAATGATAGAAAAAGGGTGGGGAGGGAGCATGACTAAAGTGGTAAAACACTTGCCTACCCAAATGAGAGGCCCTGCGTTCAAATCACAATACCACCAAATAAAATCATGCATGAAGAAAGTCCTAGGGTTAGATGGACTCACTAGTGAAAGTTAACAAATATGTGAGCAATAAATAACAGTAATTTTGCATAAGTTCACTCCAAATAGAAAAAAAGAATTAATGCTTAGCTTACGTGATCGGCATTACTCTGATACCAAAACCAGACAACAACATTACCATAATTCCAGTGAGTATAGAACCACTTGTAAAAGTACACTATGTTGGGGCCGGGAGTTTGGCCTAGTGGTTAAAGTGCTTGCCTAGCATGCATGAAGACCCGGGTTCGATTCCTCGGTACCACATACATAGAAAAAAGTCGGAAGTGGTGCTGAGGCTCAAGTGGTAGAGCTCTAGCCTTGAGAAAGTCCAAGGACAGTGCTCAGGCCCTGAGCTCAAGCCCAGGACTGGCAAAAAAAAAAAAAAAAAGTACACTGTGTTGATAAATAGCTTGGTTCATAGTCAAATTAACATGGACTTACCTAGAGTGTATTAGTGCTAGGGGCTCATTGCTCACACCCATAATCCTAGCTGCTCAGGAGGCTAAGACCTGAGGATCACAGCGCAGAGCCAGCCCACATGAGCAAATCTCAAGACCTATCTCCAATTAGCCAGCAAAATACCAGAATTGGGGGCTGGGAGTGTGCCTAGTGGTAGAATATTTGCCTAGCATGCATGAAGCCCTGGGTTTGATTCCTCAATACCACATACACAGAAAAAACCCAGAGTAGTACTGTGGCTCAAGTAGTAGAGTGCTAGCCTTGAGAAAAACTTAATGATAGTGCCCATGCCCTGAGTTCAAACTCCATGACCGGCAAAAAACAATACCAGAATTGGAGGTGTGGTTTAAGTGCTATAGCACCAGCCATAAATGAAAAAGTCAATGGAGAGCTCAAGGCCTTGAGTTCAAGATCCTAGTTCTGGCATACACACACACACACACACACACACACACACACACACACACACACACACACACACACAAAGAGAATTAGTTTAAAAATGACTTCACAATGATTATCTTGCAACTTTTAGTAAGAATAACATCTAGATACTAGTGGTTCACACCTTAATTCTAACTACTCAAGAGACTGAGATCCAGAGTATTATGATTCAAGGTCAGCCCAGAGAGAAAAGTTTACTAGTCTCCATCTTGAAAATAACCAGCATAAGGCAAGCTAAATGCATGGCTCAAGTGGTTAGAACATAGATAAATATGTCATAATTGTCACAAGTATTACATTTCTATTTCTTAGAAGAGCCTCTATTGCTAGAAACCCTGCTTTCAAGAAGTCCAACTCACTAAGCTCATGTGACAAGTACCACACTTTCTGTGACTGAACTTGAGTGTAGTAGCTGTCCTGTACAGAGCATGGGAGGACTGACAAGAAAGATAAATATTCAGCATTCAGAGCTAGTGCCTCCCAACTACAGCTGTGACCCACATGAGTGAATGGTGCTTTTTCCTCTGTGTTAGATGCAGTTGACCTACAGAAAGCAAAAGAACATAATCAGAGACTGGATGAGGAAGTTCTAGCTCTAAGAAATCGTGTTCGGTCACTTGACTCAGAAAAAAAAATGCTCGAAGAAATGGTAAGTTTTGATTAGTTCTTAGGATTCATTTGATGTGTGCAATAACAATCAAAAGCTTGAGCAACACAGACGCTGGTTAGCTAAGTGAAGGCTGATTTATCTCAGGTAGGTGCACTGCTTTGACCTAGATGGATTCTGTCAATGCTTATATTTTTAAGTATGAGCTATCTATGCTAAGTAATTATTGATAGTGTATGAATCTAGATAATAATTTTCAGTTAACGCATAGAAAATATTATTTGGGCTGAGCGTGATGGCTCATGCCTGTAATCTTAGCTACTCAGGAGGCTGAGTTCTGAGGATCAAGATTCAAAACCAATCCAGGCACTAAAGACCGCGAGACTCTTATCTCCAATTAATCACTAGAAAAGAGGAAGTGGGGCTGTGGCTCTGGAGTAGGGCAGTAGCCTTGAGCTGAAGAGCTCAGGTACAATCCCCAGGCCCAAAGATAGGGCAGTAGTCTTGAGCTGAAGAGCTCAGGGACAGTGCCCAGGCCTAGAGTTCAAGCCTCAGGATGGACAAAAAGCAACAACAAAAATTGAGCCATACTGTAGTCAAACCAGAATTGAGATGTCTAACAGAATTTTACTTTTCTATTTAAGGTTGAAAAACTTAAAGGTGAGATACATGAATCTCCAAAATATAAACAATGTAGAAGCCCTGGAAAAACCATGGGTGATGAACAGAGAATGCAGGTATTTTAAAGTTCTGATTCCTAACATGTTAAGTAAGTTATATTTTCTAATATTAGAGCAATACATCAAATGATTAATTTGTTACTTAATCATTTGGTACTATCTTCTTACTGTTTTTGCCCCATAACTCAACCAATTAGATTGGAAGAACAAATATAGAGGATATACTTCTGTTCAGTTCTTCCCCCAAAAGAATAATTAATGTGAAGAATTAAGTAGATTTGTATTTGTTTTTGATGGTAGTTGAGACTGAACTCAGAGTCAGGCTTACTAGGGAGGTGCTGTCGAGCCATAGCACCATTTCACCACCACTTCTGGTTTTCTGGTGGTTAGTTGGAGATAAAGAGTCTTGCAGACTTTAGTGCCTGGGCTGCTTTGAACCTCAGATCTCAGTCTCCTGAGTAGCTAGGATTATAGGCGTGAGCCACTATGCATGGCATTGGATTATGTCTTTAAAGAAAGAAAGAATCTTATAAAGAACTAGTCCAAGCATTTAGATGATCAAATGGTTGATTTAAGGAATCAAGCTGAGGTCAAGCTGAGGGTAGCTCAAACTTCACTGCGTATAATAAATTACTGCAAGGCTGGGAGTTTGGTCTAGTGGTAGAGCGCTTCCCTAGCATGCACAAAGACGGGGGTTCGATTCCTTGGTACCACATACATAGAAAAAAAGCTGGAAGTGGTGCCGAGGCTCAAGTGGTAGAGCTCTAGCCTTGAGAAAGTCCAAGGACTGTGCTAAGGCCCTGAGCTCAAGCCCAGGACTGGCAAAAAACCAAATAAACAAAACAACAACAACAAAACCTTGTAAGGTATAGGCTCTGGTGTGCACAGGACGTGGTTTCCCACTTTATGATCAACCTCTGAAGTACTGGGAAAAATAATCAAGCACAAGGCAGTTGGAAACAAGTCCACCTACAAAGTAACCAGAGAAAAGTAACAAACAAGCCAAGCAGCATGAGCCCCCAGATCCCAGTACTTTAAAAAAAATAATAAATAAAGGAGAATTCATCTCATGCAAATCTCATTCTCTTCTGACCCTGAGGAAACAATAATGATATCTAGATATGTCCTTTTCTTGTGGTATTGGAGGCAGTGTGTGGTATCCTGATCTTTTCACCCCCATTTGCTCCCTCTTTCATTGACAGTGAAGTCCAGAAAGAACCTAATACTCTAGTGGACCTCTTGGAAAGTCTCAGCCAGCTCAATAGGAGGGTCTTTTTTGTGTTTTGTTTTGGTGTGTGTGTGTGTGTGTGTGTGTGTGTGTGTGTGTGTGTGTGTGTGTGCGCGCGCCAATCCAAGGTCTTCAACTCAGGATGGGGCACTGTCCCTGAACATTTTTGCTGAAGGATAGCACTCTACCACTTGAGTCACAGTTCCATATTAGCTTTTTGGTGGTTAATTGGAGATAAGAGTCTCATGAACTTTTCTGCTTGGACTATCTTTAAACTGTGATCCTCAGAACTCAGGCCCTTGAGTAGCTACAATTTAGGCAGGAACTACTGGCACCTAGCCCAACAGGAAGTTTTGGTGCAGCAATAGCCTGAAAATAGCTCACATTGGGCAGAAATGGCTGGTCCTCAATGTTCCCATCTTGCTCATGAGTTCACTGGAGGATGCTGGGAAGGGTATGGCAAGTACTTCTTCCAAGGAAGTTGTCAGCATTCACTGTCTTTGGGAATTCATGAGCTAGAAGAAGGCACTTGATGATAGTCTGGTTGATCTATTTTCCCCTAGGATTGATGTTATCTGTGCCATCCTGAATCTGAATCAGTGAGTATCATTTTTTTTTTGGTGGGGGCGGCGCATGGGGCTTGAACTCTGGGCGTGGGCACTGTCCCTGAACTCTTCCTTCAGCTCAAGCCTACCACCCTACCTCTTGAGCCATGGCACCACTTCCACCACCACTTAGTCTTAGAGACTTTAGTGCCAGGATGGCTTTGAACCACCATCTTCAGATCTCAGCCTCCTGAGTAGCTAGGATTATAAGTGTTAGCCACTGGCACCTGGCTCAGTGAGCATCTTATTTTAAAAGATGCTTAACTGGCCGCGGTAGCTCCCACCTAGCTACTCAGGAGGCTGAGATCTGAGGATCAGGGTTCAAAGCCAGCCCGGGCATAAAGGAACCTGAGACACTTATCACCAGTTAACCTCTAGAAAACGGGAAGAGGAGCTTGGCTCAAGGGAGCTCAGGGACAGCAACCAGTCTAAGTTTAAGCCCTATGACCCACAAAAAAAAAAATTCCACCATTTTCCTTAACATATAACTATAAGAATCAGAATTTTCTTTTTCTATATCTAATTTCAATCCTTTAGCCTATGATATAATCAGTTTTCTTTGCCTTTACATCAAGACTTAAAATATGTATGGATTTCTAAGACTATAAAGTAAGGCCTGATTCCAACTCTCAAGCTCCTTTCTCTCCACCTCATCTTCCATAGAGCCAGATGGAAAGGACTAATGAGGAATATTGCAAGTAAATGCTTCTCCTCTTCAGAGGTGTGAACAAGCACAGATCTTTAAAACCAGAAAAAACATACTAATGAAGAGTTACCAATTTAAGTGAAATGTCCTTTTAAAGCTATTTCCTGAAGAGAAGGCATTTAAAAATAGCTTTTTACTGTCAAAGCTCTCTCACAAAAGAAAAGCCTCAAGCTTCCTTAATTATGCCTGGCAGCCCAATGCTGGTATGATCAATAACCATTATAGTAAGTTGGTCATCAGAGAGTACTGTAGTCAAGTGGGAAAGACACACAACCTTTACCGTGAGCTTGTTTTCAAATTGTCACTCCATACTGTGCCATCTACACCCTAACATGCATATCTTCAGTGTATGGACAGGATATCTCCTTCCTCATCACTATATTTTCTCTTTCCTACAAAGGAATTTAAAAAAAAGGATGATATGATGGTTCATTTGTATCAGCTTGATTGGGCAACAGATATCCAGATACCTGGTTAAACATTATGTCTGGGGGTGTTTCTAAAAGGGGTTGGCATTTGAGTCTGGAGACTGGAGAGAGTAAAGAATGCTGGCATAGCCAGTGAACAAAACAATGGAAGAACATTTTCTCTCATATACACTTTCTCTCTCCTTTTCTCCCTCTCCTTATCTGTTTGACTGCTTGAGATACGTGTCTTCTGCTGTCCTCAGCCTGGGACTTCCATCACTTCTTGGATCTCTCAGGCCTGCAGAATCCCCTGGCTTTCTAGTCCTTAGGCCTTTGGACTTCAGTATTAATAGTTTCAGTTCTGTTTCTCAGCCTTTGGTCTTAGACTGGAGCTATTCCACAGCTTTCTCAAGTCTGCTTCCACATGGCAGATGTGGGTGGGCTTTTCCAACCTCTATAATCGACTGAGCCAATTTCTCATGTAAGCATCTTTCCCAAAAGTGCCTGTGTGTGTGTGTGTGTGTGTGCACATGTGCACAAACACATGCAGAATCACTCCTACTGTTTCTATTTCTCTAGAAAAACCCTAATACAGATGGAAACTAATAATGTGATTGTCCAAAATGCTGTAATGATTGAAGGCTTAATAATTCATGTAATGTCAGCAGAAATTGTTCCCCTTGTACACTTGAGTACCAAATATCACAATTTATAATTGTGAAAGCCCCAGTGTCAAATCTCAGCCTGATGACAAAACCCCAGTCTTCACCACCCTGGTTTCCACTGTATTCCCTGGCTGACCATGTTCTAGATCTCCCACCCCCACATCCATCGCAGATGTCTCCATTCAGGACACACTGGCAGGTTTCCCCACAAGAATTCCCTTGAAAATAAAAGGGAAAGGTATTCCTCTAGCTTGAAAAGGAAAGACAGTATAGAAAATCAGAACTCTCTTATGAGAACTAACTCCTTTTGAGGAGTCACTATATAAACCGTGGCAGTGTTTGCTGCTGGTATGCAGGTTCTCGGAGAACATGTTTGTTTTTAAATGTGAGGTAGCCATCAGGAATAATAGCCACAGATCCTGAGCCCTCTCTGTAACAACCCTGCTCTAGGGAAGCTAAGCACTTCCACTGATTTGTAAGAGCTGAAGGGAACTGGGCCAAAGTAAGACAAAAGCTAGTCAGGCTTACCTAACCCAAGGGCTCATTTTCAATACAACACCACCCCTAGCAGATTCACACAGAGGGGATTTTTATTATAACTCAAGAGGCTGTGCACATTCATGGCTTCCTCCTAGAAGTAATAAGCAGGCCCTGTTTACTCTGTAGAGCTAACTTTCATCATCTCCTGTGACTATGCCATAGATTTGAAATGTCACACAGTGGCGAGAAGTGCAATCACTTCGAGCATGAAGTAATACCCCCACCCCCATCACATTTTAGAGAGAACATTGAAAGTGGGGCATTCTGAACAGTTAAACGGTCCTTCCAGAGCTGTTGGATGCCTTATACAAAGGAGGCAACTTGCTAACAAGCATTCAGTTTCTTTTGCATACTGGCTGACTGGTAAGATAACCTCCCCGGCTAGCCAGTTTCCCTTCTCCAGTCTTGGTTCCCACAGCATTTACTTTTTTTTTTGTCCTGTATTTTTCTGTTCCCAACTTTGGTCATCTCTCTTGTGAAGTATATAAATTGCCCAAATGCATAGCCATTAATGCTGGCAGACTTCAGATACATGTTTGTATAATATATTTCAAATATTTTTTCAAGTATAAAACTAAATGCATAAATAGATGTATAAGTTTACATTAAGTATGGAATATAATGTCAAACAACATTTTTTAGAAATAGTACTTTAGCCATATAATGAGAACAGTAGATGTTAAAGTGCATTTGACAATTCCACACAATCTAGATTCTGCCGTATATTTGTGTAATGTAATACTTGTTCTCTTTGGCTCATGCCCAACAATAGGTAAAGTTGAAATCCAGAATAGAGTAACATAAAAAAGCAAGCAGATAGAAGATAAATCTTGGTTACAGGAAGAGATTTCAGGTATATAGCCTCAGGAAGGATGCTTTAGAAACGTACTTTATTTTTAAATCTTAAAAAGATAATAATGCGCATAGCCAGGTGCCAGTGGCTCACATATATAATTCTAGCTACTTAGGAGTCTGAGAACTGAGAATCACAGTTTGAAGTCAGGGAAGTCCATGAGACTCTTACATCTCCAACTAATTATCAAAAAAGCTGGAAGTGGAGCTGTGGCCTAAGTGCTAGAGCACTAGCCTTGAGCAAAAGAAACTCAGAGGACAGTGCCCAGGCCCTGAGTTCAAGCTCCAGGACATTAAAAAATAATGCTCATATATTTTAACTAGTAACTTATTTGGATTAAGATTTCCATCTTAGAGCCTGGTTTATCAGTAATATAGGAAGACAGAAGATAAACCACTATGAAAAATCAAGAGACAATTAAAGTACAAGACCTGAGTGAGGTAAGATATTACATGATAATTCTTTAGCTGCATTTGCTAATAGGGGTCAAAAAAGCCCAACAGGCGAAGAAAGCACATGGGGAGAATGACGAATTTGCTTTGTATGACTGTGACCAATGGTTTCAGAAAATTTCCCAGGAAAAATCAGCCTGCAAGAAGCCTGTTAGAAATAGACATGGGGGGCCGGGAGTTTGGCCTAGTGTTAGAGTGCTTGCTTAGCATGCACGAATTCCCAGGCTCAATTCCTCAGTACCATATACATAGAAAAAGACACAAGTGGTACTGGGTTCAAGTGGTAGAGTTCTAGCCCTGAGAAAACCCAGGGACAGTGCTCAGGCCTTGAGCTCAAGCCCAGGACTGGAAAAAAAAAAGAAAAGAAAAAAAGAAAGAAATAGATGTAGGATAGCTGAGCGCTGGTGGCTCACGCCTGTGATCCTAGCTACGCCAGAGGCTGATACCTCACTCATAGCCAGCCCAGGCAGACAAACCTGTGAGTCTCTTATCTCGAGTTATTCAGCAAGAGCTGGAGGCAGGGATTAAGTGGCAATGTTCTGGTCTTGAGCAAACTGAGTGCCAGCCCTGGAAGGGAGGGGAAGAGAAAGGATAGAAAAGAAAAGAAATGAGAAGAAAAGAAATGACCAGAAAGAGGGAAAGTATTACATTGTCTAAGAAGAAAGGTACTTGTTACCTGACTTACATAACTGTAACCCCTCTGCACATCACCTTTATAATAGTAATAAAAAATTAAAGATTAAAAAGAGAAAGAGATAAAAGAAATATTTATGGGATAAACTAGTTCACTGAAATCTCAAATGGGTGATTTTAAGAGTATCCCCTCACTAGAGAATAAATATGGTCAATAATTGTTGATGGCTTCTACCTATAATCCTAGCTACTCAGGAGGCTGAAATCCAAGGATCATGGTTCAAAGCCAGCCTAGATAGACAAATTCTAGAGACTTAGGTCAAATTAAACAATGAAAAGTTGGAAGTAGAGGTACAGCTCAATAGAACATATACCAGCTTCTGGAGAATGAAGAATGAGAGTATAAGGCTGAGTTCAAGCCCTCATACTGGCACAAAAATAAAAAGTGAGCTGGGTGCGGTGGCTCCCGCCTGTACTCAGGAGGCTGAGATCTGAGGATTGCAGTTCAAAGCCAACCTGGACACTAAAGACTGTGAGACTTCTATTTCCAATTAACTACTAGAAAACTGGAAGTGGCGCTGTGACTCAAGGGGTAGGGCAGTAGCCTTGAGCTGTAAGAGCTCAGGCCCAGAGTCCAAGCCCCATGACCTACAAAAAATAATAATTTTAAAAGTAAATAAAATAAAAAGTGAGAACTCAGAACTATCCGGTAATAACCTAACCTGCCATTTCCAGAGCATTTTCTATGAGCTCATGGTCCAAGTATGCTCAAGCATTGTTATCTCTACTTTTCAGAAGAGGAAGCTGAAGCTAAGAAACAGGAATGGTGGAGTCTGCCACTTCTCCCTTCCTGGATGCAGAGTATAGGTGTGTGGCTTTCCACTGCTTCCTACTTAGCCCTGGCAAACATGCATGAATGTACATGCCAGGTGCCCTTCTTCAGTGGAGAGCACTGTCTTCAAGGGCACTGGCTTGAGTCAGTCTATGTTCACTAAGATGCGTTTGGAGTTCATTCCTACTGCCTAATAGGCTTCTTTACACAAAAGAAAATTCACTTTGCCATGGTTGAGTGAAGTAATTGCTTTTTAGTTAAACTTGGGTTTGAATGCCAGTGCGACCAGTATGACCTTGAGCAGATTTTCTAACATAACATAGCTGAGCCTTGTCTGTCTCCTCTGAAAAAGAAAGAGAAATCTCACAGGGTCCTAGGAAAGCAAAGTAAGTTGATTCATACCCAATATTTACCATAGGCTCTGATATACACTGAGCTTTCAGTAAATAGAGCCTACTACTGTTACAGCTCCCGTTAACATCATCAGTTACTTTGATAATATTTTGTCCAGTACCTTATATTTGAAACTGGCTTAAAATTTATAAATACTTTCAGAATCACATTTGGTTCCTACCATAATAGCTATAGAGGATAAATATAAGACAAGGGGATAAATATTACTACTTGTTACAATTGTATAAACAGGGTTGGAGAGAAAAGTGTGATTATGAACTCACTTTCCTGTTCACATATCTCCTACATAATTTTAGAATTGTTAATATAAAAATTTTCAGGAAAGTCTGCTATTGTATATAAAATTAACTGTATAAAATGATTTTACAGACAGTGAAAATGAGACAAGAAAATATTGAAATATTTGAAAACGATTTGTCAGAAGAGAGAGAGAAGCGAGAGCAACTGATAACCAGTTTTATTTCCATACAGAAGGCTTTGGAAGTTGATAGTGAGGTATTTCCATTTCTAGGTGTTGTATTCTTAGCCTAGGAGTTTCATATTATCATTTAATTTCAAAATAAAACTGTGTGTCTTGGATTGGGCTAATGGTAACCAAATTATTTGGGTATTACAAGCAAATATCACAAATAGGGTGGCTTAACCAACAGGGATTTATTTACTAGGAATTCTGGAGGCTGAGAAGTCCCATAACAAGCAAGTGGCTGTCCAGTACAGTGCCTGGGGAGAGCGTCCAGGTACACAAAAGGGTACCTTCTAGCTGGGTCCTCGTGCTGGTAAAGAGGGGAAGATCTTCCATCTCCTCCATTCAAGCACTTCATTCAAGACATCTTCATTTAACCTTTAGCATCACTTTCTTGGCCTAGTCACCAAATAAAAGCAACAGGTGGTTTTAACATAGGAATTTTGAGGGCGTATAGCTCAGTCCCTTGTACCATGGAATATTTATGTTTGTGGGGCTAGTTCTGCTGTTTCCTCAGACTGAGTCCCAGCACTAGCCAAGGGGCTCTTTAAGCAGCAGATGTTTGGTGGTTACTATGTTTATAGCATCCAGGGCTTTTCTCTTTTAAACCTCCTATCATGTCACCCTGGAAAGATCTATCCGGTGACTTAGTCACCCTCAATTTTGAGGAAAGACCTGGAACTAAGCTCATAGAACTCAACGTGACCAGTTCAGAGGATGGTGTATTTTTAATCCGTTTTCAGAATCCTGATGAGCTTACAGGAATGTTCAGGAAAATGGGATAGAACCGTGCCAGCCATCTTCTCATAGTTTGGGGAGACCACACACCACATTCTTAACTTTTTTCCCATTGCCATCAATATTTTCCCTCCCTTTATATCAACATTTTGGGGATATACCAAGCAGCTACTCTCTGGAACTAAACTTGATATAATCTTTTGGTTGTTGGACACTTCCGATTGACATCACCTCTCATCATTTGCCAATCAAATGCTACACATCCTATAGAATCAATGTAGGATTTTGGGAAAATCTGTACCCAAAGTGTTGTCATATATATGAAAAGAAAATCAGAGGACTAAAGGAAATCTGAGTTGATTTAGATCACTGATTATATGTTGTTAAGTAAGGCACAATTTACACTTAAGAACAAAGAGTCCAGAGTCAGACCAATGTCCTAGCTGTATGCCTTCAGGTAGATTGACTAAGTCTCTGAAACTTAGTTTCAATAACTCTGTTCTAGGAGTGTTTGAAGGTTACTAATACATTGTTGTATTAAAGGTGAAAAACATAAGATACATTTGTTAGTATTAGAGTTTTGAACTCAGAACTTTGTAGGTTCATGGGTAGGCTCTTTACAATTTTTTTAGACCACATAGAATCTGGCATGTTTTACCTGGCTAGCCTTGAATTGTGCTCCTCCTTTTTCCATTGCCTGCATAGTGGGACCACAGGTATGAACTACCATACCTGGAGATATATTTGTTGAAATGGAGGGGTACTGATAATTTTTAGCCTGGGCTGACCTCAATGAATACCTGGGATTATAGTTGTCAGCCACTGTGTCCAGCCTAAGATACATTTTTGTTTGCTTGGTTGTTTTGAATAAATTTTTAAATTTTAATGAAATATCAAGAAACAAAGAATGCAATCACACAGGTTATTTTTATGACAAGAAAATAGAATTGTTTGTCTTAGTTTCTTTTTTTTTTGTTTCTTAAAACTACTAAGACAAAGGACTAGTTTTAAAGCTTTTATTTGTTGTTTTGCTTTTGTTTTTTGGTCAGTCATGGAGCTTGAGAACTCTGGGCCTGGGTGCTGTCCCTGAGTTCTTCATCTCAGGTCTTCAAGTTTACCACTCTACCCCTTAAGCCACAGCGCCACTTCCCGGACTATTTTTATTTTAGCATACTAAGATATATTTTAAGATGGATAAGGGGCCAGAAGCCTGGCCTACTGGTAACCAGAATGCTTGCCTAACACGCATGAAACCTTGGATTCAATTCCTCAGTACCACATACAAAGAAAAAAAAGCCAGAAGTTGTGCTGTGGCTCAAGTGGTAGAGTGCTAGCCTTGAGAAAGCCGCAGGACAGTGACCAGGCCCTGAGTTCAAGCCCCAGGACTGGCAAAAAAAAAAAATAATAATAATATAATTTTTAGTGTAGATGCTGCTAAATATTTTACCTGGATAAACCTTGCTTAAAGCAGGAAGGACTAGAAAGCCAAGTTGTTCTACCTGTGACTGGTAGAAATTCAGAATGTTCAGTTTCATTAATACTTAAAACAGCAAGACAGAAAGGACAATATGAAAATTAAATTTTAGAGACATTACACCCAATAAGGAAATGGCCTTGTTCCATAAAATGTCTTTATTTCTTAATCAGGAATTCCAAAAATCAAAGTCAGAACTGAAATGCCTTTATAAGGAAATCCAGCATCTTCCAGGGACAGCAGCAGGCAGAGACAAACTTTTAATAGCATATGATCTGCTACAAAGAGAGAATTTTGAATTGGAAACAAAGGTGAGACTAAATGCCTCAGCATCTCAGTGTTTAATGTTTAGCATCCCATGTTAAAGGAAATTTACCTTCAGAGGTGACTTGGAAATTAGACTTTATTATTATTAAAATGAAATATACATGGTGTGGGTCATAGTCAAGCAATATTTCAGGATAAATACACAAACGTTAGCCAGTACTTGACAGTTAATATTAATTCAGAAGTGCTTTACTTGGAGCCAGCCTCCCACCAACTTAATTTTTGAGCATATTTGATAGTATGAAATATGGAGAGGGAAACACCTGGTTCACTGCTTGAGAGAGTAGATGTATAGGGCAAAAATTACACTTATACCTATAATCCTAGCTACTGAGGAGGCTGAGATCTGAGGATCTCAGTTCAAAGCCTGGGCACTAAAGACCATGAGAATCTTATCACCAATTAATGACTAGAAAAGGGGAAGTGGGGCTGTGGCTCAAGGGGTAAGGTGGTAGCCTTAAGCTGAAGTACTCAGGGACAGTGCCCAGGCCCAGAGTTCAAGCCCTATCACACACACACACACACACACACACACACACACACACACACACACACACACACACACAATTACCCTTAGGCTTTTGTCTGTGGAACCTGGTCAGCAAGTTGAGTAACCATCATATGTGCAACTAAAGGGCCAGGTCTCTCTCCCAAAATATCACTGGGAAAGTTAACACAGAAAGTAAGGAGGAGGGGGGCCAGGAGTTTGGCCCAGTAGTAGAATGCTTGTCTACCATGCATGAAGACCCAAGTTCCAGTCCTTGGTACCACATACACAGAAAAAGCCAGAAGTGGTGCTGTGGCTCAAGTGGTAGAGTGCTAGCCTTGAGAAAGACCAAGGAGAGTGTTCAGGCCCTGAGTTCAAACACCAGGACTGGCCAAAAAAAGAAAGAAAGAAAAAGGAGGAGGAGGAGCTAGATACAAGAGCTCATGGCTGTAATCCCAACTACCTGGCAATCAGAAATAGAATCACAGCAGGCGAGGTGACTCATGCCTGTAATCTTAGGAGGCTAAGATCTGAGGATCAAGGTTCAAAGCCAGCCCGGGTACTAAAGATCATGAGACTCTTACCTCCAATTAACCAGTGGAAAACTGGAAGTGGCTCTGTGGCTCAAGGGGTAGGGCAGTAGCCTTGAGCTGAAGAGCTCAGGGACAGCGCCCAGGCCCAGAGTCCAAGCCACCTGACCTATCAAAAAAAAAAAAAAAAGAAATAGAATCACAGTATGTATGAACCAGGAATCTGGCCTAGTGGTACCGTGCTGGCCTAGCATATACAAAGCCCTGGGTTTGATTTCCTGGAACCACATACACAGAAAAAGCTGGAAGTGGTGCTGTGGCTCAAGTGACAGAGTGGTAGCCTTGAACAACAACAACAAAAGTATCCAAGGACAATGCCCAACCACTAAGTTCAAGCCCCTAGAACTAGCAAAAAAAAAAAAATCACGGTATGTGGCCAGCCTACGAAAAGGTTTAGCAAGATCCAATGGAAAAGAACAAATTAAGTAAGTGTGGTGGGATATGTCTGATATCCCAGTTATGTGGTTGACAAAGGCAGATGGATTGTGGTCTGCGGTCCAACTCAACAAAAGCAAGATCCTGTCTGAAAAATAACTAAAGCAGATAGGGCTGAGCTGTTGCTCAAGTGGTAGAGCACCTGGCTCGCAAGCACAAGAACCTGTCTTCAACCTCCAGTACTGAAAAAGAAAAAAGAAAAATGTGTTGCGGGAGGGTGGGAGAGTATCTCAAGTTTTTGATAATCTGCGTCTTCCTTCTGGCATTCTTTCCTCATCTCCTCATTTTATTGCCTCTGCTCTAGCAGGACGATTGTCCTAAATCATTGCCTTTGGCCACAGGGCTACCCATGCTTAAAATACCCACTTCTTAGCCCACCCCATCTTCCCATCACCCAAGGCCAGCCAGTTCAAGACCCCACCTCCTCCCCTGCAAGTTAGTTACAGTTGGTGGTATTGGTGCAGACAGATGTATGAGATGATGGTCTGTTACACCTTTAGGTTCTCTTAAGTCTTAGAAAACCAAACAAGACATCTCTTAGAGTCAAATTCAATTGTAGATTTAACTCTATTTGCTCTTAGGTTCAAACACAATTACAAAAGCAACTTTGCAGGGAGGCTTAGAAAGTGACATTGTTTACCTTCCCATAATACTGTGATGGGGATTCATCTTTCTTCCTGTTCCAACCCTGTCCACTCTTGGAAGGAGTTTTTCATATAGAGTAAACTTTTTTTTTTTTGCCAGTCCTGGGCTTGAGCTCAGGGCCTGAGCACTGTCCTTAGACTTTCTCAAAGCTAGAGCTCTACCACTTGAGCCTCAGCAACATTTCCAGCTTTTTTTCCATGTATGTGGTACCAAGGAACTGAACCAGGGCCTTCATGCATGCTAGGCAAGAACCCTACCATTAGGCCAAACTCCTGGCCCCATATAGAGTAAACTTTGAGGAGAAGAAATCTTCAAAATTTTCCAAAAGCAAGACAATTTAAAAAAAATGCGTGTCAAATCACAAGACTGTGGCTCTTCTTGCACTAGATTTTCCTGGGAAGCTTATTGGAAGGGCAAATTCCTATTTCCTACTGGAACCACTGAGTCTGTATCTCCAGGTTGAAGCTGCCAACCTAAAGGTAGCAGTTTAAATAAATTCCCAGAGTGCAGCTTTTGTATGCTGAGATTGAGGAATCATTGTAATACTCTGAGAGCCTTTAAGAGTTCAATTAAGTGTTTCCAAATAGGCTATTCTTTGTGACCTATATCTAACATTCTTCCTGGTGCTTTCTCAGCAGTGTATTACTGTTGCACAAATGATGAGTGATGTATACTTAAGACATGAGAGGCCAGGAGTTTGGCCCAATGGTAGAGTGTTTGCCTGGCATGCACGAAGACCCAGGTTCAATTCCTTGGTGCCACATGCATAGAAAAAGCTGGGAGTGGTGCTGTGGCTCACGTGCTAGATTGCTACCCTTGAGAAAGTCCAAGGACAGAGCTCAGACTCTGAGTACAAGCCCTGGGACTAGCAAAAAAAAAAAAGACTTAAGAATATGTGGTATAATCGCATAAATGTGTTTCATACTACTACTCATATGTGGTATAGTAGTATAAAGTAGATAATAATAATAATGTATGCTTTATAGTCATATAAAGCTGTTGACTAAAACCTGTTGCTTGTTAAAAGGTCTAGAACAAAAACCAGAGACCAACAATACCTTATTTTATTTGTTTGTTTAAATCATGGGCTTTCATATGCCCATGATAAAAAAAATAGATTGTTATATAACAACAACAATGCATTATATTGGAAGACAATTATATGTTTATTTGATTTAATTATTCAAGCCAATAATTAAGCACTTAAATAGGATCAGTAAAGTATATAAAACAGATTATTTTCTTTTTTTCTTCACTTTAAGGTATTGAAGTTTTCACAAGAATTGGAACGCTTAAACCATTTCACTGTAGGGAGGAAAACTACAACTGCTAAATTAATTACGAGTGAAAATTCCTATGAAGATACGGTGTCTAGTATACCAGTTTTGGAAGTAGCAATTCAAAGCTCAAAGGAAGAGAGAAAGGAGCCCCGGTAAATTGAGAGAATCCTGTATCACATTAATTTGAGGGTTACATTTTATTGGGCTCAGTCATTATAACAGTTTGGCTTTTCCAAGTGATGTGGTTGGAAACATTAAGCATTCCTAGAGTTTGTCTTTTAATTTAGTATTGCATTTTGAAACTTTCCTTGTTGCTTTTAAAAGTAATATGTAAGTCAGGCATAGTTGCACTCACCTGTAAGTCCAATACCTGGAGCACTAAGGCAGGAGGATCAGAAGCTACAGGCCAGCCTGGCCCACACAGCAAGTACTAGGCTAGCCCAGGCTATGCAATCAGAGACTACATTCAAAAAGAACAATGTATTTGCTTTTTATTGAAAATTCAGAAAACACTAAATAGAGGAGATTATGAATACCTACAATTCTCACCAGAGTGAGACCTTCAGTTTTCTTTCTTTTCTTCTGAACATACACATGTATTTTTAAAATATAATTGAGAATATACTCTAGGAGCTTTCCCCCTACTATTCTCATTTAACATTTTATCTAATAATTAAGTCTTTAACCATTTTATTTGGTTAATTGTTTAATCTTACCCCGTTAGCTCTTTTATTTCTGTTTTTTTCACTGATAATATCTTTCACAAAAAAAATTGAGTCTGGACTGGGAGTATGGCTTAGTGGTAGAGTGCTTGCCTAGCATGCATGAAGACCCGGGTTCAATTCCTTGCTACCATATACATAGAAGAAGTCAGAAGTGGTGCTGTGGCAAGGGTAGAGTGCTAGCCTTGAGAAAGCCCAAGGACAGTGCCCAGGCCCTGAGTTCTAGCCCCGGGACTGGCAGGGAAGCAATTGGAATTTGTGAACCATGTGATTCTAGGTTTCAAGGCACCTAAAACAAACTAAAGGTTCAGGGAATAAAAGGTGGAGTTTTTGTCTACCATGCACAAAGCCCTAAGTTCAATTCCAACACTAGATTTAGTCCCAACACTGCAAAATGTATGTGATGCACTCATATAGGTGTGTGCAAGAGCTGGTGTGTATGTGTGTGTATATACATAACATGGTTGTGTTCACTCTACTTGTCTCCAAATTCTCTCTCATTGAAGGCTCCTCCCTCCTCTGGTTTCTGTGACTCTTAGTCTCCTGTCTTTCCTCCTCCCTCTCTGGCTTCTTGGCCTCTTCTGCTTGTTCTTTTGGTTTCAATCTAGCACGTTCTTCACCTCCTTTTCCCTTATCCATGTTCCTCTTATTGAATCCTAACATTTCTGCTCATGCTTTTCCATATCTGAATCTTCACCTCAAACACCTCCCTAATCTGCTCATCTTGATTCACCATCCACTGTATATGTGCCCCAGTGAGATATATGTACTATCTGTGGTTGTTGTTTTCCCTTACTTGCTACATCTCCCTGGTGACAATGGTACTGACAGGGTCTTGTAAATCTCTCTAGAATCAATTCTAGTTCTAGTTTCTGTTATTTATCATATGGATTACAAAATCACTCATCCCGTTTCCTTGACACATGCCATCCACATGGTCTTCGTAAAGCTTCCGGGAGTTCACACATCTTAATGGGTAAGGCATCCTGGGACATATTTGCTTTTCCCTGTGCTTCTTTGTTTGTTTGTTTTTGTGCCAGTCCTGGGGCTTAAACTCAGGGCCTGGGCACTGTCCTGAGCTTTTTACTCAAAATAGTATAGGACATTAGGCTGGGCACGGTGGCTCATACCTGTAATCCTAGCTACTCAGGAGGCTGTGATCTGAGGATCGAGGTTCAAAGCCAGCCAAGGCAGTAAAGACTGTGAGATTCTTATTCCAATTAATCACCAGAAAACTGGAAGTGACTCTGTGACTCAAGGGGTAGAATAGTGGCCTTGAGCTGAAGAGCTCAGGGACATCGATCTGGCCCAGAGTCCAAGCCCCACAATTGGAAAAAAAAAAAAAAAAAGACTAGGACTTTATCGCTTGAGCCACAGCTTCCATTCCAGTTTTTTTGTTGTTGTTTTGGATTTTTGGGGGGGGAGGACAGTTAATTGGAGGTAAGAGTCTCACAGACTTTCCTGCCACAATTGGAAGAAAAAAAAAAAAGACTAGGACTTTATCACTTGAGCCACAGCTTCCATTCCAGTTTTTTTGTTGTTGTTTTGGATTTTTGGGGGGGAGGACAGTTAATTGGAGGTAAGAGTCTCACAGACTTTCCTGGGTTTTTGGGGGGGAGGACAGTTAATTGGAGGTAAGAGTCTCACAGACTTTCCTGGGTTTTTTGGGGGGAGGACAGTTAATTGGAGGTAAGAGTCTCACAGACTTTCCTGGGTTTTTTGGGGGGAGGACAGTTAATTGGAGGTAAGAGTCTCACAGACTTTCCTGCCACAATTGGAAGAAAAAAAAAAAGACTAGGACTTTATCACTTGAGCCACAGCTTCCATTCCAGTTTTTTTGTTGTTGTTTTGGATTTTTTGGGGGGAGGACAGTTAATTGGAGGTAAGAGTCTCACAGACTTTCCTGGGTTTTTGGGGGGGAGGACAGTTAATTGGAGGTAAGAGTCTCACAGACTTTCCTGGGTTTTTTGGGGGGAGGACAGTTAATTGGAGGTAAGAGTCTCACAGACTTTCCTGCCTGGGCTGACACTGGACAGCAATCCTTAGATCTCAGCTTCCTGAGTAGCTATATTTCAGGCATGGAGCCACAGGCACCTGGGTTTTCCACTCTATTATCTACACTAACACTCTTCCTGTCAACACTCAATACATACACATACATATACATACATTCCTACTTTTATTTTTGTCTGGCTTAGCTGCCCATTCATCAGGCCATGTGTTATTTAAGACAGTCCAATTACTTGTTTATTAATCTTTTTCCTTTAATATAATTTCCTTCAGTCAGAGATTGGCTTATTGTAGCCCTAGAATCTGACCAAGTACCTACTAGTTGTGATTTTAAACAAGCTTTCTATGTCTGCCCAACAAAACACTAAGAAGCATAAAACTCAGACTCATCATTTCTCTGTAAACAAAAAAAGAAAGAAAGAAAGAAAACTATTCTGCTGTAGAATTCTATTTATAAAATCTCTTTGAAGAACTTTGTTCTTGCTTTTTGTTTCCTATTCTGCTACGGCAACAAGTATTTTGATAGTTCTTATTGTTGTATTTGCATCAAGTCCTGAATCAGGAGAAAATAAGCAGAAGGACACTGCAGAGGCATCAGTGAAGGAGGAGGGCATTTTCTCAAGAAAGGGGCAGAAGGAGGCACAATCACAGCACAGTACAGATGGGAAAGATGAAAGACAATCGATTGCAAAGCCTGAGGAAGCTGAGAGACTTGGAGGAGAACTGAGCCTTCAGTCTCAGAGCTGTGGGGACAGTTCAGATGACAGTACCACCCAGGTAGGTGCTATGAGCCTTTGCTCCAGGTCCATTTCCTCCAATTAGCTGTGGCAATCAGTATCATTTTTACCATCACCACCAACTGTAACCATACCCTAAATAGTAATAAAATAGCAATCATAGTCTGAATGAGACCTAATGATCGATTGACTATATTTTGATATACAATGTGCTGACTGACAGTTCGCCTTTGTCTAGGATGAGAAGGATAGGGTAATGGCACAATACATACCACATTCCCTATTCTTTTTAAAGTTGTTATTATAAAGATGATGTATAGAGGGGACGTGGGATGTTCTCTTCTTATGGAGGGACTTAATGTATAAAATACTTCAAACTGGATCATTTTAGATACAGATTTTGCTCTTTACTATAGATTTGTCTTAAAGAGAAAGAGTAAGAAAGACCATCAGCCACACTCTTTTTATGTTACATGTCTGTCTTTATTGTGCAAATTATGTTTTCCCCCTTCCAACTTTCTAGAAATAATTCTGAGATTCACAGAGAAGGGCTATTGCACTCATAAGTGAATCACCTTCAAATGTCGGATAGCATCCACTTGAAAAGTCGATGCTACCCTACTGGGCACTGGTAGTTGACACCTGTGAGCCTAGCTACGGAGGAGGCTCCCTATGATGTGTCAGATAACCTTTCAGTGTTATGAACAAGGTTGATGTGGCAGGTTCCTGCCTTTGAGTCGAGCTGGATGGTTTGTGCTTTCATAGGGCCTGCTTCTGCCCAACTGCTGGCCAGAAAAAAAGTTAAAACTTTTCACAAAATTCCTGGTGAAGTCTAAGCTATAGAAGCACTGTCAATGAACACTGACATTTCTTAGCCAGGTGAAAGTTTCACAGGATGTGTGCATGAAGAATCGCAGTGGCTGCCATCTGCTTGAAGCTGTCTGTGGTCATAGAGTTTGGCATGTTTGTGTATGTATCCGTTGAGCTCCGATCGTTTAAAGAGTGGCTGGAGAGCTACATCACCTCTGTGAACAAGACGGTGATCCTGACTCTGGTCAAGCTCCAGTTCTAAAGCAGCTGCTGCTAAGAGAGGATCTTAATTAAAGGGGTGCTGATATCCACGCTTCTGGCCCAGGTGCTGAGACAAGTCTGCACTCCCTCTCTTTGTGCTCAGCATCATTCCTCCTATTCTTCCAAGGTGACTTTCTCAGAGCCCTTCTCCCCCGTGGGATATGTGCGATGTGTTAGGGTTGGAGTATACAGCAACTGCTTGATATTAGTTATTCTGGCTGAGGACATCTCTGAAAAGTTGAAGGAAAATAAAATTAGCTTCTTTTTCATTTTTAAACAGAATTATTGATATCATTTGCATGGCATACAACATTAACACTTAAAACATGCACTTCGACTATTACTATTAAGTTTACAGAGATTAAAACCATCTCCATGATTTTAGAACATCTTCCTCATCATCTTACCTTAGAAAAATAATCTGATGCCAAGTGCCGGTGGCTTGTGCCTGTAAACCTAGCTACTCAGGAGGCTGAGGTCTGAGAATCTCTGTCCAAAGCCAGCTGGAGCAAGAAAGTCCATAAAACTCTTACCTCCAATTAACCACCAGAAAACTAGAAGTGGTATGTCAAAGTTGTAGAGCACTAGCCTGAGGGGGGAAAAAAAAGCTCAGGGATAGCTCCCAGGCCCTGAGTTCAAGCCCCATGACTGAAAGAAGGAGAAAGAGAGGAAGGAAGGAAGGAAGAAAGGAAGGAAGGAAAGAAGGAAAAAAGAGAGAGAGAGAGAAAGGAAAGAAAGAAAGAAAGAACGTGGATGGCTCATGCCTATAATAACTATTCAGGAGGCTGCGATCTGAGAATCATGGTTCAAAGCCAGCCCAGGCATGAAGGTCCATGAGACTCTTATATCCCTAATTAACCAGAGAAAAATGAAAGTGGCACAATGGTTCAAGTGGTCAAGTGGTAGCCTTGAGCTGAAGAGCTCAGGGACAGTGACCAGGTCTAGAGTTCACACAGAGAGGGGGGGAGGGAGGGAGAGAAATGCCAGATGCAGTAGCTCCAGCCTGTAATCCAAACAAATCAGGAGGCTGAGATCTGAGGATCGTGGTTCAAAGCCAGACCAGGCACTAAAGTCCAAGAGACTCTTATCTCCAATTAACCACTAGAAAACCAGAAGTGGCACTGTGCCTCAAAGGGTAGGGTGGTAGCTTTGAACTGAAGAGCTCAGGGACAAGCCCAGGGCCAGAGTTCAAGCCCTATGACAGAAAAAGAAAGGAAGAAAGAAAAAAAGAAAGAAAGGGAAGGAAAGAAGGAAATTTGTGAGAGGCTTGGAGTTTGGCCTAGTGGTTAAAGTGCTTGCCTAGCATGCACTAAGACCCAGGTTCGATTCCTTGGTACCACATATATAGAAAAGGCCAGAAGTGGTGCTGAGGCTCAAGTGGTAGAGTTCTAGCCTTGAGAAAGTCCAAGGACAGTGCTCAGGCCCTGAGCGCAAGCCCAGGACTGGCAAAAAAAAAAGAAGGAAATATGTACCCACTAATAGGCATCTCTCCATCCCCTCATCCCCACACAACCACTGATCTTTCAGTCTCTGTGGATTTGCCTTCTGGATCTTCCATACAGTTGTGGAACCACACAATATGTGACCCTTTGTGACGGCTACCTTGCATATTGCATGTTTCCAATGTTCACAGATGGTAATGCTAATGTTATGGATAATGTTATGCCTTTTCATGATGAATACTTTGTTTCATGGTCTTACAACATTTTCATTCATCCAGTCATCATAATTTGTTGAATATTTGGTTATTATAAACAATGATGCTAGGAATATTCGTGTACATGTATAGCTTTTCATGTATATTTTAAGTAAATTACATTAATGTAGGAATACATTTTCTGGATCATATCATAATTTTATCCTTAATATTTGGAGGAAATGCCATACTTTTTCTCCAAATGCTATTCTGTATTGTATCCCTACTCTAATGTATGTTGTTTCACTGTCTCCTTAACCTGCCAACTGAACCTCATAGAGGTAAGTTGGCTTAATGAGTTGTTGATTACTCCAAAAGAGACCTCTGATTACTTACTGCACTCTTACTGGTAACATTACAGCTACCTGTCTTAATGTAATACATTTTTGTCTCTCTGCAAAAAACATTCTACCAGCAAAGCAATCTACTGGTGGGAAACTAGAGTCTTTTTGTTGACTTCTTGACTGGCTGAGTAGCTGCCTCAACAGGGAAAATAATTTTCAAGTGACTAGAGTGGACAATGTACTTAAGAAGGCTTTTCCAGCCCGGTGTGGTCTCTCACCCCTCCTGTAATCCTAGCTACTCCGGAGGCTGAGATCTGAGGATCAAGGTTCTAAGCCAGCCCCAGCACAAAAGGACCTCAGACTCTTATCTCCAGTTAACCACTAGAAAATAGGAACTGAGGCTCAGCTCAAGGTTAGGGGAATTACCTTGAGCTGAAGAGCTCAGGGGCAGCACTAGGCCCAGATGTAGGGCAGTAGCCTGGAGCTGAAGAGCTCAAGGACAGTGCCCAGGCTGAGTCAAGCCCTATGACCCACAAAAAAAAAAAAAGGCTTTTCCAGCTTGCAAACAGGCTAAAACTTGTATGAATTTGTGTCTGCTAGAAATGGATGCTTCTCTTCTATGTCTGTTTTTGGTATGGTAAATGGGTTCTTACCATTAAAAGTTCTGATTACTGATTAATTGTTCAAATGAGCAAATGGGTTCCATTCCTTGGTGCCACATACACAGAAAAAAACAGAAGTGGTGCTGTGGCTCTAGTGGTAAGAGTACTAACTAGCCTTGAGCAAAAAAAAAAAAAAAAAAAAAAAAGCCCCAGGACTGGTACACACACACACACACACACACACACACACACACACACACACAAATCTGAGCAGCTTGTACTGTATATATATTTATATATATTTACCACATTTTCATTATCTACCCATCAGTTGGGAGAAAATATTTTCAAATTATATCAAGTAAAAAAACCAATATCCAAAAATATGGCACTTAGTAACAACAAAACAACCTGATTTTAAAATTTGCATAAGACTTGAATAGACACTTGTCAAAGAATGCATATAAAACGCAACAGGCATACATATTTTTCAAAGTTCACCTTTGTTAATAATTAGAGAAATGCAAAGGAAAACCACAACGAGTTCTCACTTCAATGAACCATTCACTCCACTGAGAGCGGTTGTTCACAAAAAGAGGATTTGTTGGTGAACATATAGAGAAAAAGACACCTTTGCCCACTGTTTATGGGAATGGAAATTAGCATAGCCATTGTGAAGACAATATGAAGATTCTTCAAAAAATTAAAAATTTACCAAATAATCTGGCAATTCCATTTCTTCATATATAACTTGGGAATTGACATTATTATTTTGAAGAGAAAGCTGCTCTTGTGTCTACTTGTGCCACTTTCCCAGATAGTCAACCTAAGTACACACCAGTGGACAAATAAAGACAGTAAGATATCATATAATGGTTTATAATGTGATAGTATAACCTAGTATTTATAATATGCAATGGACTACTGCAGCATTAAAAGGATGTGTTGACTAGTAACTGGCTAAGGATCATCAGGTAGTACAAAGCAAGTGATAAGGCTAGAAACTTGCTAAATTTCCTTGGTTTTTGACATCAGACACATGCGCGCGCGCGCACACACACACACATACACACATACACACACACGTTTTATCCATGCTTCAGTTGCCTTTCATGGATATGGGAAGTAAGAAGGTTAATTGTTTATGCTTCTCTGCTTTTTTTCCACTATTTCTTTAGTATTTTTGGTATATGAAGGTTGCTAAATTCTCTCTCTCTCTCTCTCTCTCTCTCTATATATATATATAGCCATAAATATAAAAAACTAGCCATAAATATAAAAAAAAGTAATTTGTGGTAGGTAAGGAAGCTCCAAAAACATTTATATGTGAATAAACACATTCTAACATTTCTGAATTGGCAGCTTAATACCATATCTTACTAAAATTTTAACAGTTGCTTTTTTATAATGTTTGCTTTAGTATCTATTGTCTGGAGAAAAGCTAAAATACCAGCCGCAAGAGGAAGTACAGCTTCGTCAGAATTTGCACCGGCTTCAAATTCTTTGCAGCTCAGCTGAAAAAGAGCTTCGATATGAACGAGGAAAGAATTTGGACTTAAAGCAACATAATAGCTTACTGCAGGAAGAAAGCATTAAGGTAATTCTAGGGGACAGTGTTTGTCCAAAGGTCTCAGCCAGCCCTGGAATATGTGTATCACAATTCCTTCACACTGGCGGGCCACTGGTGACTCACACCTATAATCCTAGGTACTTAGGAAGTTGAGATCTGAGGATCACAGTTCAAAGCCAAGCTGGGCAGGAAATTTGTGAGACTCTTTCTCCAATGAACCATCAAAATACTGGACTAGAGACATAGCTCAAATGGTAAAGCACACTTGAGCAAAAAAGCCAAGCAAAAGAACAAGCCCTGAGTTCAAGCCCCAGTTATACACACACACACACACACACACACACACACACACACACACGCACACGCACATTTCTTACTATTATAATTCATCATGGGATCCAAGGATGAATGGGCAAATTCCTCCTTTAACTTTTCTAAGCTAACCAGGGACAGAACTCAGGTATTTCTTCTACTGGAGTGTATATGCAATTAATAAACAGAAAAAGGTTTAAAGATATACTATCTGTTCAAATCATTGTCTAAAATTTATCACGAGATTTCAATTGACCCAGGCTAAAACTCTTGTTGTATATCACTAGGTTTATTTATCCTTAAGTCATTTTTTTTCCAGTCCTAGGGGCTTGAACTCAGGGCCTGAGCACTGTCCTTGGACTTTCTCAAGGCTAGAGCTCTACTACTTGAGCTTCAGTACCACTTCTGGCTTTTTTCTATGTATGTGGTACCAAGGAATTAAACCTGGGTCTTCATGCAAGCTAGGCAAGCACTCTTCCACTAGGCCAAACTCCCAGCCCCAATAGTGTTCATTATTATTGTTTCAATCAGTGTCATCAACAGCACCAAGGTTCATTGCATGGGGACAAAATTGTTCTTCCTAACATAAGAAGCATGTTAAAAGGAAATCCCGCAAACATGCTTGTTTTAAAATAATCTAGGTAGAACTACCGTACATACATTTACTAAGCCATAAGACTCAAAATGAACCACTATATCAATAGTGCTTTCTATTAATTATGGTTCAATTTCTCTAAAATATATTAGAGATTTAGTTTCTATAAGCCCCTATCTAAGGTTCTAGAATTCAACATTTAACAAATAATAACTACGTAGAAGTTTCCAGATGATATTACAACTTACCTGGAAAAGTTTAAACCAGATTCCCTATCTTAGCCTAAAAAGGGCAAATGCACTCAGGGTGAAAACCCATTTTAGCTCTTTGCTCCTGTTTCTAACATATCAAGCAAGGGTTGCTCCTCTTTTCCTTTTGTTTTTCTTTTTTTCAACCATGGGTCTTGAACTCAGGGCTTGGGCTCTGTTCCCAAGCTCTTTTGCTCAGTGTTAGTACTCTACCACTTTGAACCACAGCACCATTTCCAGTTTTCTGATGGTTAATTGGAGCTAAGAGTCTTAATGCTTTCTGTCTGAGCTGGCTTTGAACCTTTATCCTCAAATCTCCTGAGTTGCTAATATTGTAGGCATAAGTCACCAGCGCCTGGCTATTTACATACTTTCCATGATGGCTTTTATGCTGTAAAAGTAAATTTGAATATGACTGGAGAGGCCATAAGAACCTCAAGTCTAAAATATTTACAACCTGGCACTTTATAAGACAAGTGTACCTTCACCAGTATAATGGGGGGAAAAGTCTTAATCGAAAAATGTAATAGGGCCGAGAGTTTGGCCTAGTGGTAGAGTGCTTGCCTAGCATGCACAAAGGCCTGGGGTTCAATTCCTCAGTACCACATGCATAGAAAAAAGTTGAAAGTGGTGCTATGGCTCAAGTGGTAGAGCTCTATCTAGCCTTGAGAAAAGTCCAAGGACAGTTCTCAGGTCCTGAGTTCAAGCCCCACGACTGGCAAAAAAAAAAAAAAGTGGAGATGTTCTCAGCTTAAGTGGAAGAGTACCAGTCTTGAGAGGAAAAAGCCAAGTAAGAGCATGGGGCCCTGAGTTCAAATCCCATTTACCAGCACAATATATATGAGAAGCAGAGTGAAGGGTGGCTCACACCTGTAATCCTAGCTACTCAGGAGGCTGAGATCTGAGGATCATGGTTCAAAGCCAGTCCAGGCATGAAAGTCCCAGGATACTCTTACCTCCAATTATACACCAGAAAACTGGAAGTGGCTCTGTGGCTCAAGTGGTAGAATGCTAGCCTTGAACTAAAGCACTCAGGGACAGCACCTAACCAAGTTTAAGCTCCATGACAGCAAAAAAAAAAAATATATATATATATATATATATATATATATATATATGAGGAAGAAGGGGAGAGAAAGAGAAGAAAAGAAAGGAAGGAAGAAAGGAAAGGAGAATGGGCTAGGAATGTGGCTTAATGGTAGAGTGCTTGCCTATCATGTATTCTAGAACAGGCACAAAAAGAAAAAGAAAAAAAGGAAGGAAAAAGGTCCTGTTCACAGTCTGTAGGGAAGTATAAAAGAAAACAACAAATGCTTATTTATCTCAGTCTAAAAGGAAGGCCTTCTAGCAGGGTGGTGGCTCTTGCCTGTAATCCTAGCCACTCAGGAGGCTAAGATCTGAGGATCAAGGTTCAAAGCTAGCCCAGGCACAAAAAGACCTGAGACTCTTATCTCCAATTAATCCCTAGAAAACAGGAAGTGGGGCTTGGCTCAAGGGTAGGGCAGTAGCCTTGAGCTGAAGAGCTCTGAGACAAAGTCTAGGCCCAGGGGTAGGGTGGTAGCCTTGAGCTGAAGAGCTCAGGGACAGCACCCAGACTGGAGTTCAAGCTCCATGACCCACAAAAAAAAAAAAAAAAAGGAAGGACTTCTAAAAAATTCTGGTATTTCATAATCATTTGACTAAATCTCTTCCGTATCCTCTTTAGTCATGAGTTTTGTAGGGTCTTTGTTTTAGGGGGACAGGGTTTATTTTTCGTTGTTGTTTGGTTGCTGGGAATGAAACCTAGCTCTCATTTATGCTAGGCACAAACACCATCACTGATCTACATTCCCAGCTTCTTTACCAGTTTTAAAATATTGAACATATTTCCTAAACCTCTGTAATTATGTAGCTTTTAAATTTTAAATAAGCTTCTGCAGATGATAGCCTTTCCCTGCAAAGATATTTCTTAGAGCATCTTAACTCTGAACATATTGAAGTAATAATTCATCTTTTATCAGAACTGCACAGATCAATAATCAGTTTTTCAGACAAGTCATGCATAAAGTTAATTAGACCCCTTCTCAACAAACAAGTTGGTCATGGTACTTTACCCGGTTATGCAAGAAACATAGGTAGTGAGGGTGGGGAGAAAGAGCCTAAAAATAACTAAAGCCAAAAATGGCTAGGGGCACAGCTCAAGTAGTAGAGCACCTGCTTAGCAAGCATAAGATTCAGAGTTCTAACCCCAGTACTGAAAAACAAAGCCTACACAGATTATGATATCTTATATGTGATTCAGATACTAACATTTGTTGAATCAATGAACAGTCTTGCAGTGTTGGTAGCTTAATGGTTCAAATCTTCCTGATGGTGCCTGACAAGTCAGCAGTATCATCTACAATAGTCATCTTTTACTAACTCCATCTTTTATAAACCTTCCTTGTGCCCCTGAAGAGCCATCTTGTTGTAAATGAGGAAATTATTCAAGGCCGCAAACCTCATGAATGCATTCCAAATTTAAGCCCAAACAACAAATGTGGAATTTCACACTCAGAAGAAGCATCAAATGTAAACCCCGAGTTTAACAAGTTATAAGTTAACTCCTCATACACACACCACTCAGGACAGAAAATAGAAGATGCCAGCCTAGCAGGACTTTGCATATATTCTTCCTGTTTCAAGCCACTTCTTTGTCATCTCAGCATTAAGCATTACGTATGGTATTAATTCTTCTGCTTTACTTCATAGTTTTGCTTTCTATGCACAAATCTCATACAATATTGTTTAGCTTTTCCATTTGCTTCATTGCTTGTAGCACTGGATCAAACCACAAGCCCCACGCATACCAGGTAAGCACTCTTCCACTGAGCCCGCACCCTAGCCCCTGCCCATTTAAAAATACTTTCAAATATATTATCATGTATGTTCATCTTATGCCTGTCCTTTTATGATCAGCTCTGTGTGCAAGAGTCACCCATGTTGTAGTGCAGAACCACTGCTCATTTATTTTCTGTATAGTATTCTATTGTAGGAGAATATACAAAATTTATATACTTTCTTTTTGTCAGATCTGGGGCTTGAACTCTGGGCCTGGACACTATCCCTGAGCTGCTTTTGGCTCAAGGTGAGTGCTCTACCACTTTGAACCATAATCTTCAGCTCTCAGCCTCCTATGTAGCTAGGATTACAGGCATGAGACAAGGGGGGGCAGTCATAATTTATATGCATTTTCTATGGTTTGTGGACATTGTACAGCCTTCCTGCTTTGGCGTATTATAAAGAAGAGTCTTAGGCTGAGTGTCACTCTGAGAATACTGACACATTGTACTGGATCCTCTTTTTGCTGATGAAGCCACTCTGAATGCACAGGTCATCAACCATCACAGTGCTTACCCCAGTGCTGCTGTGGTATTTGATCATTATAGCACCACCAAGATGCTGAATTGGCTTCATCACTGACAACCACAGACTCAGGCCTTTGCCTGTCTTAGCTATAGAGTCAGAAGGCAGTACATCTTATGAAAGGATTTTGAATCCTTTTTATTTTCAATGAGAGGTTCAGGTTTCGTCACCTTGATCCAATCCAATGCATCAAATATTCCAACACTTATCTACCTAAGACAATTTCTAGGGCACAATTTCTGCTTTTCAACATACATTTCACAGTAATAAAGTGATCATTTTTGAATGGCTATTGACATTTTTGAAGATGACATTTATCTGAGTGAAAAAAGACATCAATGCAGAGTGAGCTGAACACTGGACACTCAAACAACTTTTACCCAAGCAGTTGTATATCCATGGGTATGAGCAGAGTATAAGAGCATGTGTTTCAAATATGTTCAGTTAATGAGTGTAAGACTTTGTCTTAAATATCGTAAATAAAAGAAGCCAATTTTAAGTATTCATATTATACTGTCCATGGACAAGAGGTAGTGGATAATTGCATCATAGACTATATGTTTTTTGTTTTTGTTTTTTTTCTTAATTTATTTATTTTTATTGTAATTAATAAAAGGGTTACATGATATTTGCCAGATAGAAGGTGCATTAATTCACATATATTGATACCCTTTCACATGTCTTGGTCCCCATTACCTTCCCCTCCACCCCACCCCCCATCATAGACTATATGTTACCTAAACTCTTCTCTCAAATTTTAACTTTCACCAATAGAGCATGAAGGGTATCCTCACCATTTCTTGGTACTAACAGTCTTTAAAGTTTTTTTGAATAATATTCTACTGTGCATATAATATATTTTCTTTATCCACTCATCCATTGATGGGCACCTAGGTTGTTTCTGTAGCTTAGCAGTTGTGAAAAGGGCTATAACAATTGTAGCAATTAAGGGGTTCTATTGTATGCTGACGAGTGGTATAGCAGGATCTTATTGAAGTTCTGTTTTTAGGTTGTGGTTGCTTTCGTTTTGTTTTGTTTTAATGTTATGCCAGTCCTGGGTTTCATGCTAGAGCTTTACCACTTGAGCTCAACCTCTGGCATACTGGCTTTCCTCCAATCTCAGACTTCTGAGTAGCTAGTATTATAGGCGCCTATTTTTAGTTTTTTTGGAGGAAGCTCCATTCTTATTTCCGTGATAGCTGCACTAATTTACATTCCCACAAGCAGGAGCCCCTTTCTCCTCCTTTGTTGTTTTCTTTCTTGATAATAATTGCCACTTTGGCTGTGGGAAGGTAGAATCTCTGGATAATTTTGATTTGCAATTTCTTTATGGCTAAGGATAGCAAACATATCTTGATTATCTATTAGCCATTTGTATTTCCCCTTGTGAGAATTGATTGTTCAATTCCCTTAACCCTTTATTGCGGTTTCTGTTCTTTAGTGTTTAATTTTGTGACTTGTTTATATTCTAGATATTAATCTTTTGTCAGATTAATAGCTGATAAAGATGTAGGCTATCTCTTCATTGTGGTTATTTTCTTCCTTTGATATGCAGGAAGCTTTTTTATTTAATATAATCCATTTGTCAATTCTTTTTTACTTTTTATTTTGTGGGTTATGGGGCTTGAATTCTGGCCTGGGTGCTGTCCCTGAGCTCTTCAGCTCAAGGCTACCGCCCTACCCTTGAGCCAAGCCCTACTTCCTGTTTTCTAGTGCTTACTTGGAGATAAGAGTATCCAATTTGTGTAGAGCTGGCTTTGAACGTTGATCTTCAGATCTCAGCTCCTGAGATCTTGTCAATTCTTGCTCTTATTTGCTAGTCAGAAGGTTGTTAAGTAAGCCTACATCTTCAAGTGTTTGTTGTCCCATGGTAGTTTCAATATTTCATGTCTTTGATCCATTATTCTTTGATTCATTTTGAACTTATTTTTGCACAGGGAAAGAAGTAGAGATCTACTTTTAGTCTTTTACATGTTAAGATACAGTTTTCCCAGCACCACTCATAATAGAGGCTGTCTTCTTTCCTCCAATGTATATTTTTTGTTCTCTTTGTCAGATGTCTGTAGCTGTATGGGTTTATTTCTGTAAGTAGTAATCTTTTGAAAATTTCATTTTCTAACTATTGCCAGTATATAAAAAGACCAGTATAATTTTTTTTTAAAAAACTGTGTAAGCTTTTTATGTCGTGTGTGTGTGTGTGTGTGTGTGTGTGTGTGTGTGTGTGTGTGTGTTGTTTATCATGGGGCTTGAACTCTGGGCCTGAGCACTGCCCCTGAGCTCTTCAACTCAGGGCTACTGCCCTATCTCTGGAGCCTCAGCCCCACTTCCTCTTTTCTAGAGAGTAATTGGAGATAAGAGTCTCATGGTCTTTAGTGCTTCGGCTGGTTTTGAACCGAGATATCATCAGCTCTCAGCCTCCTGAATAGCTAGGATTACAGGCATGAGTCACCATGGGCTGTGTTTTCATTTTTATAATTTATGTATGGCTCATTTTCTATGCAAGCAAACATCATATGAGAATAAAAATAGTTTTCTTTACTGGACCAAATGGCTCACGCCTGTAATCCTAGCTACTTAGGAGGCTGAGATCTGAGGATCAAGGTTCAAAGTCAGCCCAGGCACAAAAGGACCTGAGACTCTTTTCTCCAGTTTCTCTCTAGAAAATGAGAAGTGAGGGGCTGGGAGTTTGGCCTAGTGGTAAAGTGCTTGCCTAGCATGCATGAAGACCCTGGTTCAATTCCTTGGTACCACATACATAGAAAAAAAAAGCCAGAAGTGGTGCTGTGGCTCAAGTGGTAGAGCCCTAGCCTTGAGAAAAATCCAGAGACAGTGCTCAGGCCCTGAGCCCAAGCCTAGGACTGGCAAAAAAAAAAAAAGAAAAGAAAATGAGAAGTGAGGCTGTGGCTCAAGGGTAGGGCAGTAGCCTTGAGCTGAAGAGCTCAGGGACAGTGCCCAGACCCAGAGTTCAAGCTGCATGGCCTCCCCCCCCACAAAAAATAGTTTTCTTTTGTCTCTCCCAAATATATGGTTTTCATTACTAGTTCTTATTCTCTGCAAATTGGTAACAATGAGCATCCTTTTCTCAGTCTCAATCTCAAAGGAAGATTTCACCAGTTAGTAAGCCTTAGAAGACTTGAGGGCAATGTTCTGACCATGGGCCAGTTGGGCCCACCTGTAATCCTAGCTACTCAGGAGGCTGTTGGAAGACAGCCTGGGCAGAAACTCTGTTAGACTCTAATCTCCAAGTTCAAAACAACAAACAAACAAACCAAAACTACCAAAAAAGCTGGACATGGTGGCTCACACCTATAATCCTAGCTACTCAGGAGGCTGAGATCTGAGAATCAAGGTTCAAAGCCAGCCTAGGGGCACAAAATGACCTGAGACTCTTATCTCCAATTAACCTCTAGAAAATAGGAAGTGGGGCTTTTGGTTTAAGGGTAGAGCCCGTACCCTTGAGCTGAAGAGCTCAAGGATGGCGCCCAGGCCAGAGTTCAAGCCCCATGACCCACAAAAAAAAAAAAAAAAAAAAAAAAAAGCTGTAGCTCAAGCAGTAAGGTGCTATCCTTGATTGAGGGAGAAAAAAAAAAGATTAGGGACAACACACTCTTTCCTAATATAGAGTAAGAATACACATTTAACAGCTTAACATCAATATGTTGTGCCCTACTGGATTAGAATCTGTATTCAGAACTCAGCTTTCTCATTTACCAACTGTATTTGAGATTCAGGTTTGCATGTATAAAATGAGATAAAATACCAATCTGAGCTTACAGATAGGAAAGCCTAACAAATGTGAAATGATGTTAGCTTCTGTTCCATACTTCAAACATAGTAGACATTCTGTAAATGATTCTTAAATAATGGGAGTTAATTTTCACTGGCTGTCTCCTGTGTGTCTAGCTTTATTCCTGAAGCTTGTTTTGCCTTATTTAATGCATCCTCACAGCTACCCTGAGTCAGCAGTCATTATCCCTCTATTACAGATGTGTTCATCTGATGCTCAACTAGGACTCCAAGAAAACTACTTTTAGTAGTTTAGTACTACTGACTGGTTAGTTTACTGAAGACATACATGAAGTGACTATAGTCACAACCCTGGATAATTCTGAGACCATGGAATTCTGTTGCCCACAGGACCAAGCCTACTGCATCAGCATTTTGTCTGTGATTCCCAGGCTTGATGTATACATTCACCAGTTTCTGATATTCCTCAGTAGCAACTGGTTATTCACCCACCCTCTGGCACTGAGAGGCGTTGAGTACTGAAAAGGAATAAAGAGTAACGGGAAGAAGGATGACAAACAAATAGCTATAGGCATGTTTCATTACAAAGTTGATGTTTGTTGGATGAAATAAACATGGTTTAGAGCACTGATACCATGAGTTAGGAAACCTCTTCATGTTAAAGAACTATGACATTTGAGCAAAGTGATATTTGAGCAGACACTCAGAGAACAGGCAGACAAGTTCATAATAAGGAGGGGAAAGGTGAAGGATTCCTGGCAGAAGGAAGTGTGGAAAGAATGCAGTGTTCAGAAACTCTAAATAGAAACCAAAGTGACACTTCAGTGGGAGAGGAGTGAATGACAAGACAGTTTTAAAGAGAGCCCAAAGGGCTAGATTACACACACTCACACATACGCGTGCATGCACATGTACCAAGGCCTCAACTCAGGGTCTTATGCCCTTACTTGGCTTTTTCACTTACAACTGGTACTCTGCCACTTGAGCCATGCATATGTATGTATGCTGGTACTGGGGCTTGAATTCAGGGCCTGGGCACTGTTGCTTAGCTTTTTTGCTCAAGGCTGCCACTCTACAATGTGAGCCACAGCTCCACTTCTGACTTTTCTGTGGTTAAAATAAAACTATTAACAGACTTTCCCGCCCGGGCTGGCTATGAACTGTGATCCTCAGACCTCAGTCTCCTGAAAAAATAGGATTACAAGCATGGGCTACTGTAGCCCAACCAAATCCAGCTTTCTTTGCCAGTTAACTGATTTTCTTCTCAGGCTAGTTTTGACTTAAGATCCTCCACATCTCAGCCTTCAGAGTAGCTAAGATTACAAATGTGAGCTGCCAGGTGCCCAGAGCTGCGGAAAGATTTGAAGCAACAAGTTAAGTGTCAAGTTCAATGTGTATTTTAAAGAGAATATGTTGGGTGCTGCATAGGGAATGCAAAGGAGTAAAACTGGAAATGATGGATTGGGGAAGGGGCATCTTGCTTGATCTAGGCTAGGGTAGGGTCAAAAAGGATACAGACTGATGTCAAGTGGTTGTGGAGGTAGAGTGGCAGTATGGGTTCTGTGATGGGAAAAGGGAAACTCGGGGGTTTCCTTTGCATTCATGCCAAGCCTGCTTAAAACATTGGATAGTGACAAAATTAACTGAACCCAAAAAGTCTGAAGAAAAACAACCTTGGAAATATGGGCGCAGAATCAAAGGGTTTATAGGAATACACTTGATAGTTACATAAAAATAACACTTCAAATGTAGAAATGAATCAGAATCATCCACTCTCTTTTCCAATAATACAGAGAGATTGGGTAACATTAGAAGAGTCAACAAAGGGAGGAGAGCAAGACAGAGAGCACTAAGTGGAAACTTGCAGATGGAGGGAGCAAGTGCTACTGAGAAGTCATCTGTACCCTGGGCTTATTGTGACAATGGGGTGGTCAGTTGGTGCCCTTGGCAAAAACAATGCTGGGGGTTACAGCGACGGAAGCCAGTTTGGAAAAATTAAAGAATGGGAAATGTTTACGCTCTGCAATCATGGAGAGTACTGGGAACATTCCTTTGTCCAGCCATCTTCTGATGAGAAAGACTTCAGTTAACTTTACTAAAGCATGGAGCTCCATTTGGAGTTACATGTGGGGGTAATTATTTGTCAGCTTTGTGATGGGGAGGGGTTACAAGGTCTCTCTGTGTGGAGTAGGCTGGCCTTGAACTCCTGCCTCAGCCTCCCAGATGCTCCCAGCTATGTACAACTTACCCAGCCTGATCAGTTTTTAAAGGATGTAATTTCTTTCAAGTCTTATCTTGGCCTGCTTATTCCATATTGACTTTATCATTTGTATTTATTCCCCATCTCTAGCTGAAAATTGAACTAAAGCAGATCCAGGAGAAATTACTAGACAGCACAAAGATGTATTCTTCACTCACAGCAGAATGGAAGCAATGTCAGCAAAAAATCAAGGAGCTGGAGCTGGATGGACTTAAGCAGGCTCAGAGCATTAAATCACAGAGCAGTTTGCAGGAAAAGCTGGCTCAGGAGAAGCTGAAAGTTGCCGATGCTCAGGAAAGGGTAATTATCCTCATGCTTAATGCCCTGTATACACTCAGTACCACCATGGAAACTTTTCCCTAAGGATTATAAGAACTAGTAATGGTGCAAACATGGCCAAATTCTAATATTTATTTTCCCTCCTGTGTTTTCCTTCACCAGTTTTTATAATTCCAGTAAATGTTATGTTTAAAATTTACATGATGGGCTGGGATTGTGGCCTAGGGGTAGAGTGCTTGCCTAGTATGCATGAAGCCCTGGGGTTGATTCCTCAGTACCACCTACACAGAAAGGCGAGAAGTGGTGCTGTGGATCAAGTGGCAGAGTGCTAACCTTGAGAAAGCTTGAGGACAGTGCCCAGGCCCTGAATTCAAGCCAAGACCCAGGACTGGCAAAACAAAACAAAAAAGTTACATATAATTTATCTTGATCAGATTCACCCCCTCTGTCACCCTCCCCCCACTTCCCAAATCTATCTATCCAGCTGTCTATCTATTCATCTATATCTACTTCACTTTCTAGTTTTCTTTTTTCTTCCTTTCTCTTTTTCTCTCTTTTTTTCTTCTTTTCTTTCCCTCTCATTCCCTCTCTCTTATTTTCTTTCTGTCTTGAACTTAAGCTCTCATGTTCTCACTTAGCTTGTTTACTCACTGAGGGCACTCTACCACTCAAACCATGCCTCTAGTCCAGTATTTTGCTGGTTAATTGGAAATAGAATCTCATGAACTTTTCTCCCAGGTTGATTCTAATCTTAGTCTTCCTGGGTTCAGCCTCTTAATAACTAGGATTTCAGAAGTGAACTACCCTTTTCAGGCCCAAGCTAACTTCAAGAAGCTTCACAAATGTGCATAAAGTATTTGACCATATTCATACTCCTTCACATTTGTATTTTTTAAAAGCTTATTTTCCTCTCATCTATATTGGCTGATAATGTAATTTTTATTTTGTAATTCTTAGAGGGATTTTTCTTGTGAAATGAAATGAACCATTTTCAAATATTACTCCTGCATTTTAGATAGTCTAACACCAGGTGGCAGTAGTGCACAACTGCACATTTATTTATTTATTTATTTATTTATTTATTTATTTATTTATTTATTTATTTATTATTTTGTGGGTCCTGGGGCTTGAATTCTGGACCTCGGTGCTGTCCCTGAGCTCCCTTTTAAATGCTAGCACTCTACCACTTTAATCACAACGCCACTTCCGGCTTTTTCTGTGATTTAACTGAAGAGTCTCACAGACTTCTGCATGGACTGGCTTCAAATCATGATCCGTCCTAGATATCAGCCTCCTGAGTAGCTATGATTACAGATGTGCACTACAGTACCCAGCTCATCCACATTTTGATATGCATCTTCGCCTGAGTCAAATCCTAGATAAAACAATCATTAAAACAAGATGACAGATGATACCAAGTATTCAGGAAGATAAGATCAGGAAGACTATGATTTGGGGACACCTTGGACAAGTTAATAAGATCCCATCTCAGCCAACTAGCTAGGCATGGTGGTTAACAGTTGTCACCTAGCTACATAGGAAGCATAAACGGGAAGGTGGAAATCCACAACAATCGAGCCAGACTTTATTCAAAAAATAACTGAAGCAAAAAAGAGTTGGGGACAGGGCCAAGAGTCTGGCCTAGTGACAGAGTGCTTGCCTAATATGCACAAAGACCTGAGTTCGATTCCTCAGTACCATATGCATAGAAAAAAGCTGGAAGTGGTGCTGTGGCTCAAGTGGTAGAACTCTAGCCTTGAGAAAGTCCAAGGACAGTGGTCAGGCTCTGAGCTCAGGGCTGGCAAAATAAATAAATAAATAATAAAAATTAAAAAAAATTTTAAAGCAAGGTGTAACCGCCTACAGGTAGCTAACACCTGAAACCAGCTACTCAGGAAGCTGAGATCTAAGGATCTTGATTCAAAACCAACCCAGGAAGGAAAGTTCATGAGACATTTATCTCTGATTAACCACCAAAAAGCTACAAGTGGAGTTGTGGTTCAAGTGGTAGAACACTAGCTTTGAACATACACACAGGCATGCACACATGCACACACACACACACACACACACACACACACACACACACACATACACACAAATGCACCTAAACACATTGTAGTATGTCACTATTTTGTAGAATGTTTGTGCATATAAACAATAGCTAAATGTAATTTGTTTATAAATCTCTGGAAGGATCTCTGGATATTTATTTGTAGAGGAAAGCAGAGGAAATAAGATATGAGAAAGATCCTTCTGATTGTATAACTTATTTTATATACACATATTGAATTCTATAAATATGTCACATATGGCAAACAAGTAATTTGTCATACAAATACAGTTACATCTTGCCACACTCCTTACTTAGGATCAGATTTGTATGTTAGCACTGCTGTCATTGATAGCTACATGCTGTTCCCCTAAATGGAAGAAGAGAAAAAGAAAAGGTCACACTCTTCCTAACATCTGACTTGTAAACTTTTTTCATTCAAGATTTTGGACTTGCAGCAGAAGTTAGAGCATGCTCAGCAAGCCTATCTCTCAGACACTTGTATTTTGAAGAAGAAGGAACTAGAGGAAAAGGTGAAAGAAGCCATACAAAATGAAGCCAAGTTGCAGCAACAATATCAGGAAGAGCAGCAGAGGAGGTAAGAGGATCAGAAAGCTGCATTTCCTGTGGTCTCGCTGGACTTCAGTTCATCAGCCTGGAAATAAGCTCACGCTTATCACTATTCTGATCATTTATTTTCCTCTCTCCTCTTGCACCAGACTGTGTGGGATTCCTAAAGGCAGGCATTATTTGTCTTCATTCTAGGACCTACTGGAACACTGGTCAATTTTATTTTCTTTCTTTTTTTTTTTTTTGGTCAGTCGTGGGTCTTGCACTCTGGGCCTGGGCTTGTCCCTGAGCTCTTCAGTTCAAGGCTATCGCCCTACCCCTTGAGCCACAGTCCACTTCTTGTTTTCTGGTGGTTAATTGGAATTAAGTTTCATAGACTTTAGTGCCTGGGCTGGCTTTGAATGTGATCCTCAGATCTCAGTTTCTTGAGTAGCTAGGATTACAGGCGTGATCCACCATCCAGCTGATAAATTTTCTTGATTGGATTGCCTATGAGATCTGATATTCTGGGATTTGTTTTTTTGTGTGTGATGATACAAGCGTTGGAACTCAGGGCCTAATGCTTATTAGGTAAACATTTTACCCCCTTGAATCACACCCCAGCTTTTTTGTTTTTAGTTTTTTTTTTAGTGAAAGCACCTCCCAGAAAACCACATGGACACAGTCACATAGAAGAAAAGCAAGATTTAATGTCCAGCAAAGCAGAAGGGCTGATCTCCCATGGGATAGAGAAGAGCTAATAGCTCTTAGACAAGGGAGGTAATTATGAAGCAGGGCAGGCTGGAGACTAGAGAAAGGGCTGGGAGCAGGAAATCTTTGAAGCTGCAGCAGGACCCTGGAGATATCAGCCAGCCAGAGCCAAACATCCTATAGCTGGCTTATGCCAGGAAAATATCCTGTATCTAGCACATAGCTGAGACAATACATTCTATAGCCAGAGCCGAACATCCTATAGCTGGCTTATCACCAGAAAACATTTTATATCCGAGTACATAGTGAGGGCTGGGCACCTTGCATCTGGACACTAGAGATACCGTGTGACCAGGATTGGGCACTGGGACTAAGGTGACAGCATGTGGCTGACATAGCTGGGACTTGGGGTATGTGCACTTTGGGTGGGAATGGGCTGGGGATACATGCAGTTTGGGAATGGCAACTGTGGCCAGGCCTGGCCTATGATGCCCCAAGATGAGGGCTGTCAACCTAAAATGGGGCCAATATTCCTACAGAATAGGATCACAAGCTTTTTACCCAGGCCAGCTTCCAACTACCAGGACTGCCCAGAAACTTACTTCCAGTTGTAGTTGAAAGTTGTAGCATTGCAATTGCCATTCAATAGTCAAATATTTATTGGATGAATGGGTGTTTAAGTGAAGGAGTGAATAATGAATTCCCTTAGTGAGGTACTGTGAGAGAAGACTTGCCAGAACCATCATGATTAGCAGGATATGCCAGGCTAGCCTGACTCTTAACAGTCAGAGAAAGCCACAAGAGCAAATGTATAAGACACTAAAATAAAAATTGTGAGTGGTGCCAAGCTGCCAAACAAAGGAGAAAATAATCATCAGCCCTGGACTCAGAACAAGTTAAAGACACTTGCCACAGGTAGGATAACTACACTGAGCATATCCAAATAATCTCTGGAGGAAAGCAACCCCATTAGGGATGCCCAAATATCAAGTTTAATAAAATATAAGCTCGTATTAATGTTGCCAGACACTACAAGGAAACTGGCTAGTATGAATAAAAGCAGGGAACATAGGCACCATATTTATTATCTCAACTATAGTTATGAAGGATTGGTTAGGAAACAACTGTGTGAAGCTTTTAAAGAAAAAAATATAATCCCTCCTGTAATCCTAGCTACTCAGGAGGCTGAGATCTGAGGATCACGGTTCAAAGCCAGCCCAGGCATGAAAAGTCCATGAGACTCTAATTTCCATTTAACCACCAGAAAACCAGAAGTGGCACTGTGGCTCAAGATACGTAGTAGCCTTGAGCTGAAGAGCTCAGGGACAGAGCCTAGGCCCAGAGTTCAAGCCCCCCCCCCCCCCCCACCAAGAAAATTGAAACAATGAGAAAGGAGAGTTAACTTTTTTTGAAAGTTGCTCTTTGTATCTCTAAAGTAGGAATACATACTTTCTGAGAGTTTTCTGAGAAGATGTACATGGAACTGATTATAAGTGTAGGAGAAAGAAAATGCTTCCACTGAGAGGAAGCTACACAGTACAGATTGTTTTGTAACTTTCAAGAAAGTAGCCTTGGGCTATGGGGAGAAAAGTACCTTACCAATACACTATTTCTACTAGGCTTGATTGTTGAAATTCTCTGTATAATAGTTGAAATAATTTCTGACATATTCATATGCTGCTCTTTCAATTTTGGATATACTATTTTTTTAGCTTTCAATTCCTTGATTTTATGTCGGGGGGCTGAGGGGTTCCCTGGGGCTTAAACCCATGGCCTAGATGCTGTTCTCAAGCTTTTTGCTCAAGGCTAGTGCTCTACAACTTGAGCTGCAGTTCCACTTCTGGCTTTTGGGGGACACTGACTTTCCTGCCCAGACTGGCTTAGATTTTTTTTTTTTGTACAGAAAACTCACTTTTTAAAAATATTTTATTAACATTGATTTTTACATCATATTTTAAATGTCATGTTTAACAAACAAGTATTCAAGAAGGGAATCTCTATATATAGTCACTGGCATATAGATTTTAGAACATAATTAAAATTAAGCTGAAGGTTTGTATGTCATAGATACATATTAATCTATGTAATAAAACATGTCTACAGAGTATATAGACCATCGTAGATTTTTATGTCTATGTAGTTATGTTTATATCTCCAAGACCATGTCCATAACCTTGGGTACCCAAATAGTCATCACTCTTGTACTGTTTGAATCTAATATCCACATATTAAGGAGATCATGCGCCTTTCGTTCCTTTGGTCTTGTCTTATCTCACCCATCATGATTGGCTCTAGTTTCATCCACTTCCCAGCGAATGCTATTATTTTATCTTGCCTGTTGGCTATGTAGAATTCCATTGTGTATATATACCACATTTTTTTGTATCCATTCATCTGCAGTAGGGCATCTAGGTTGTTTTCATCACTTGGCTATTGTGAAGAGTGCAGAGATAAACATGGCTGAGCAGATGTCCTTATTGTAGTCTGGGTTATGATGCTCAGGGTAGATGCCCAGGAGTGGAATGGTGGGATTGTAGGGAAGGTCTATTTTCAGTTTTTTAAGAAACCTCCAAACTGCCTTTCAGAGTGGCTTAACTAGTTTACATTCCACCAGCAGTGCAGTAGGGTTCCTTTTTCTCCACAGCCCCGCCAGCATTTGTCTTTGTCTGAGAAAACTCAAATTTTTAGTTTCAGTAGATTAATACTTTCAGTTTCAAGGTTTATCTCTTAGTCTGATATCTTGATCAGAAACTGAGAATGGAGATTCAAGGTGAATCTCCTTCAGTACAGAGAGATTTCTTGGTCTGAAGGCCTTAGAAATTCTTTCTTGAAATCTAATGTGACTATGTGTGTCAGGTTCATTTCTGAGCCCCTTGTAGCAGAGGTAATATGTACATAAATATCAGCAGTGATTGCAATTCATAAGCCTATTCTGAGCCCTGAAAATCCAGGGTTTACCTCATGAAGTACTGAAAAAGAAGGTGGGATTAGCTGGGCGCGGTGGCTCACGCCTATAATCCTAGCTACTCTGGAGGCTGAGATCTGAGGATCAAGGTTCAAAGACAGCCCAGCACAAAAGGACCTGAAACTCTTATCTCTAGTTAACCCCTAGAAAAGGGAAGTGGGGCTTGGCTCAAGAGTAGGGCAGTAGCCTTGAGCTGCAGAGCTCAGGGACAGCACCCAGACCAGGTTCAAGCCCCATGACCCATCCCACCACCCCCACCTCCACCTCCACCCCCACCAAAAAAAAAAAAAAGAAGGTGGGATTCAGGATTCTAATCCTACATCCATCCTATCCTGGCTGTTCTATGCCATATGCCATATCTTCCCTACCTCTGAAGCAAGGAAAATTGCTTCTTCATTGTGAGTTGTTTAGATGGTGAGAGAATTTTTTTTTTTTTGCCAGTCCTGGGGCTTTAACTCAGGGCCTGAGCACTGTCCTTGGACTTTCTCAAGGCTAGAGTCTCAGCACCACTTCCGGCTTTTTTCTAAATTGACCACCACTTATAGCTCTAGTTAGCCACCAAAAAGCTAGTGGGAGCTATGGCTCAAGTGATAGAGTACCAGGGAAAAAGCTCAGGGACAGTGCTCAGGCTCTGAGTTCAAGCCCAGTACTGGGACAAAAAATAAAATGACCAGTGAAGCCAGGTGCTGATGGTTCACACCTGTAATCCGGCTTTTTCTATGTATGTGGTACTGAGAAATTGAACCCAGCTCTGCATGCATGCTGGGCAAGTATTCTACCACTAGACCAAACTCCCAGCCCAAGAGAGAATTTTTAAAAGCCGCTATCACAAAGATGGTCTCTGTGTCATTTACCTTATCTTAACTTACACCCTGCTTTGCTGAAACCTCCCCTCCCCCCACAAAAATCCTCTGTGGCAGCTTAATCCTTTTAGGTCTCATTTGCAAATTGTGGAAACACAGTGTAATTTAATGTCATTCATTTTCCTCAGGATACTCCTGGATCAGAATGTGAATGAGCTACAAAAACAAGTAAAAACCCTACAGAACAAAGAGAACCAATTGGAACTGACCAGTTCTCAGCAACAAGCAACACTCCTTAAACAACTAGAAGAGACAAAAAGAGAATACGAACAAGTAAGCATGTAAATGGATATGCTTGTCAGTTTTCCTATTTCCACAGACCTGAATAATAACCAATTATAGTTAAAGGGCTCATTGCACCTAGCAGGTTGAGTGGGACTTTCATCAAGAAAGAAGAATCAAGTTGGGCACTGGTGGCTCACACTTTACTCAGGAGGCTGAAATCTGAGGATCACAGTTCAAAGCCAGCCAGGGCAGGAAAGTCTGAAAGACTCTTATCTCCAGTTCACCACTAGAAAACCAGAAGTGGCACTATGGCTTAAGTGGAGAGAGAGAGAGAGAGAGAGAGAGAGAGAGAGAGAGAGAGAGAGAGAGAGAGAGAGAGAGAGAGAGGAATCAGCCAGGTGGTAGTGGCTCATGCCTATAATTCTAGCTATTCAGGAGGCTGAGATCTGAGGATCAAAGCCAGCCTGGGCAGGAAAGTCTGTAAGACTCTTATCTCCAATTAGCCACTAAAGAACTGAAAGTAGAACTATAACTCAAACTGGGTTGAAAGTACTCAGAGACAGCACCCAAACCCTGAGTTCAAGCCTCACAAATGACAAATAAAAAAATTAGAATCAAGAGGTTGGAGGCTTAGCTCAGATAATAGAGTGCTAGCCAATGCGTAAGGAGTCAGATACCAAGTTTGAGTCCCAATCTAAGATGAAGGAAATAAGGAAGGAAGGAAGGAAGGAAGGAAGGAAGGAAGGAAGGAAGGAAGGAAGGAAGGAAGGAAGGAAGGAAGGAAGGAAGGAAGGGAAGAAAGGAAGAAGGAGAGAGGGAAAGAAAGAGAGGCAAAGAAATGAAGAGACAAAGGAAGAAAGAAAGAAAAATGAAAAACAGAAAGCAGAATCTACTTTAGGTACAGGAAATACAGTGAAGGAAAAATGGCTTATTTGTATTCCTTCTAGGTTCTTTGGCTGAGCTACAGAGCTACAAATGAAATTGACACAAAACTGATAAACAAGAGAAAAAAAAATTTGGTCAGTCATGGGGCTTGAACTCTAGGCCTGGGCACTGTCCATGAATTCTTTAGCCCAAGGCTAACACTCTACCCTTTTGAGCCATAGTTCAAAACATTTTTATTTTAAAAAATTTTATTATGACCACACCCATGAATGATTCACAAAATATGAACTCGGGAGGGTCATGTGACAGAAAGGAATAGAGCATGGGACATATTATGAAAGTCTATTGAGGCTGAAGGTTGTCTTGTATGTGGATTAAAGTCTCTCCAATGATTATAATTGCCTCGAGTAGCCCAGACACAGATACTTCTACTGACCTACATTTGCTGACTAGATGAAAATGTCTTTTACAAAAGGACAGCTTTTGATAGCTACGCTAGTATCCATAGTTTCTCAGAATAACTAGCTTGGACTGTGCCAAAGAAGTATATTTTGGGGTGGTATATTCTGGTCTACAGCCATATTTGGGGATAGTGTGTCCTATAGCCACACAAGCAAGAAAAGACTTAGTGTATGGGAAAAGATGCTTGGGAAACTGTTGGCAGAGAGAGCGGGAGAGATAAGAAGGTCTGAGGAGCTGCGGTTGGTTTTCAGGAAATCCAGAAGTTAGGAAGCTACAGGCAAGCCACCTCCTACAACACTGAGGTGGGGACTCTGCCAGAACTCTTCCTGAAGCCTCTGCAGTTGTCTCACCTCTGTCTGCACATTCTTCTAGCTGCTAGCACTAGAGAACAAAGCCTCCTTTTCCTTTCTTTGCTAGTGCCTCTCTTACTCTTTACTTCTGTCACTGAGATGTGTAGGAATACTTTTCCCCATACTAAACAAGTCTCCAATTCTATGTGGATCCCCTGTAACCCAATCTGGCACTGTTTTCTGGGAGATAGCATCTGATCCCACGAGGTAAGGGTCTACAAGGCTCCCCCATTTCCCCATACCAATTGCTAGTACAAGTTTCCCTGTTTCTGACCATTGATTCCAAGCCTGAGGCCCTTCTAACCCTCCATCAACTTTGATCCTGTTAGAATGGCTCAGGAAACTCAGCTTACTGGGTTATTATAAAGCGACACAATACAGAAACAGCCAGATAAAGAAGATGTGGAGGGAAGTGCAAGGGAGAGGACATGGAACTGCAGTGCCTTCTCTGCACACACCACTCTTTCTCTACCTCTGAGTACACATCGAGCAACCCAGAACCTTTCCTTATACAAGGACAAGTGAAAACAGAAACTGAATTTGTATAAAATACTCAAGCGACAAATGGTAGGAAAAGTGTGGAAGACAAAGCTAGGAACAAAGAACAAGGGCAACTAGTAGAAAAATATAACAAATCTGGTAAATATTAATCTAACCATACCAATTGTCCCTTTAGATGACAGTGATCTAGATGAGGTCTAGAAGGATTGTGTGAAGCTTTTTCTGTGTGTGTGTGTGTGAAGCTTTTTCTGTGTGTGTATGAAGCTTTTAAAGAAAAAAATATATATATAAAATCATAAAAATTGAAACAATGAGGGCCAGTTGCTGGTAGCAAGGCAGGAGGCTGAGATCTGAGGTTCATGGTTCAAAGCCAGCCTGGGCACAAAAGTCCTTGAGATGCTTATCTCCAATTAACCACCAGAAAACCAGAAGTGGTGCTGTGGCTCAAAGTGATAGAGCACTAGCCCTGAGTTGAAGAGCTTAGAGAGAGCACCCAAGCCCAGAGTTCAAGCACTACTACCGACAACAATAACAAAAAATCTAAATGTACCAACTTTTGGGCAGCCACCTTCAGAATAAGGAAAGGTAGAGTAATATTATTTAATGATAAAAGGGTCACTGGCTCCTAGCTACCCAGAAGCCAGGAATTTGGAAGGTCAAAGTCAGAGGCCAGTCCAAACAGAAAAGGCTGTGAGACTCTGTGTCCAAAATAACTAGCAAAATGCAGGGCTAGGCCAGGTGCTGGTGGCTCATGTCTATAATCCTAGCCACTTCAGGAGGCTGAAATCAGGATCTCCATTCAACACCAGCCCAAGCATCAATGTCCAAATTCTAAATCTGAAGCAGGGTGGCTTCACACCTCTAATTCTAGCTAATCAGGAGACTGGGATCTGAGGATCATGGTTCAAAGCCAGCCAGGGCACAACAAGTCCATGGGACTCTTATGTCTAATTTAAACACCAGAAAACCAGAAGTGGCGCTGTGGCACCAAAGTGGTAGAGTGCTAGCCTTGAGCTGAAGAGCTAAGGAACAGTACCCAGGCCAAGTTCAAGCCCCACAACTGACAAAAGGAAAAAAAAAAATCTAAAGCTCAAGGATTCTTGTCTCAAGCATTTGTGATAAGAGAGATTCAACATGAACTTCCAAATCTAACCATTAGGTCAAATTCTAACTGTGAATTTCTAGTCACTAAAGTCACTTCTAGAACCAAATACTTTATTAGACAAGGCTACATCAAGAAAATATTTTATGTGTGAACAAACTGCCTCTATTTTCTGCTACCCTGACACCACTGCTCACACGTCTGTGACCTCAGATGTGTAAATTTGGCCACACGTGCAAACAATGCTGCATCCATAAACATCATATAAGTATCCTCTGAAAAAAATTCACACCTAGAATCCTAGCTAGTCAAGAAGATAAGATCTGAGAATAGGAATTTGAAGACAGTCCAACAGAAAAGTCTGTAAGACTCTTACCTCCAGTTAACTTACCAGAGAAAAGCCAGAAATGGAGGTGTAGCTCAAGTGCTGGAATTCTTGATCAAAAACAACAACCACAACTCATGAATAATGCCCAGTCCCTGAGTTCATGACACAAATTCAGTTTTGGAATAGTCTATCTGGAGATAGTGTCAGACCCCATAGATTGGAGGCTCAGTCCCCAAGAATATCTTTACTTCACATCTAGTATATGCCTGTAGAACTTATGAATTGAGGCTTGTATGGACTACACCTCAGGTTTGATTAAGTTGCTCAAGTAGCTCCCAGAACTCAGGAAACCCTGTACTTACATTTGTATGGGTATTTTAAAGGACTGCAATAAGCAGTCAGATGAAGAACTACATAAGGTGAGGTTGGAAAAGCCCTGAGTGCATGAGTGCAAGAGCTTCCATGTCCACGGTGGAATACACCAGCCTGCCAGCACATGGGTGAGTTCTAGTTCACCCTTCTGCAAGTCCCTCTGTGCTGGGCTGTCCTGAGGCTCCTGGACCTGCCTCCTTGTTGTTTTTATTATTGCCATTATTTGTTTGTGTGTTCTGGTCTGTCATGAGGCTTGAATTCAGGGCCTGGGTACTGTCTTTGAGCTCTTTTGCTCAAGGCTGGTTAGTGCTATACCATAGCCACAGCACCACTTCTAGTTTTTGAGTGGTTAACTGGAGATGAGTCTCACAGGAGGCCAGGAGTGTGGCCTGTTGGTAGAGTGCTTGCCTCCAATGCATGAAGCCCTGGGTTCAATTCCTTGAAAGCACATACACACAGGGAAAAAAAAAAGCCAGAAGAGGTGCTATGGCTCAAGTGGTAGAGTGATAGCCTTGTGGAAAGCCTGAGGACAGTGCTCAGGCCCTGAGTTCAAGCCCCAGGACTGGCAAAAAAAAAAAACAACCCACAAAGTCTCACAGGGCCTTTTCTGCCCAGACTGGCTTTGAACTGCAATTCTTAGATTCCAGCCTCCTGAGTAGCTAGGATTACAGGATGAGCCACTGTGCCTGATTTGCCCCATTTCTTTTCATGTACACATTTAGTTTTATTGTAACAAAGCAACTTGTACACTTGTACACTTTTAGTGTTTGAAACTGAGCATCATCCCCATTTTTATATGTGCAGGCATGATTGCTACCAGACATTAGGGAGACACAGCAAGTTCAGGGTCTTCATGGTCTCTGTGCAGCACTGTACCCTCCAGGGTATATGGCAAGATCCCCTCTGGAGTGAGAAGGATCTTATGTGCCATTTAAGTCAGAAAATTCTTCCTTCCTTCCTTCCTTCCTTCCTTCCTTCCTTCCTTCCTTCCTTCCTTCCTTCCTTCCTTTGTCCCTCCCTCCCTCCCTCCCTACCTCCTTCCCTCCCTCTCTCCCTTTCTTTCTCCCTTCCTAGAGGTATTGGGGTTTTGAACTTGGAAGCCTCATGCTTACTAGATTGGCACAATGCCACTAAGCCAGCCCTATTTTTCATTGGTTATTTTTAGGAGAGGGTCTCATTTCTCCTTCAGCCATGTGCCTGAGCCACAATCTACTTTAGACTTCCTTTGGTCCATGGGATCAAGGCACCTGCCATCATATCTAGTTTCCCTCCATAGAGGCAGTCTTACAGTCTAGAACCAGATCCTTTCAATCTCAACCTCCCATATAGCTTTGGATGATATACACATGCCACTGTGCCCATTTGTGAGTTAGCGAAGGGGATCAACTGAGCTTTCCTATCCAGAATGACCTCCTGTTCTCAGCCTTCCAGATGGGCCACAGGGCCTAGCTCAGAGAATTTCTTTTATTAAAAAAATAATTAATTTGCCAGTCCTGAGGCTTGAAGTAAGGACTATGAGTTCTCTTGAGATTTTTTTGTCCAACATATACCACTTAAGCCATACATTCAGTCTTGCTTTTTGCTTGTTAATGGGAGATGATGTTTCAAGATTTTCCCCCCGGACTTGTTTCAAACAGTAATACTCTGATCTGAACTTCCCAAGTAGGTAAGAGTCGTCCAGGAAATGGCCACCAGTCATGGCCATAGATTTTCTTTATGAGTGAGGTGTTGGTGATTCATGACTGTAGTCCTAGATACGCCGGTGGCTGAGATCTAAGCATTACAATTTGGAGCTAGGCCAGACAGGCAAGTCCATAAGACTCTCTACCTCCAATTAATCACCAAAAAGTTTAGAAGTGGAACTGTGGCTAAAGTAGTAGAACTAGCCTGAAGCAAAAAAGCTGAGGAATAGCATCCAAGCCCTGAGTTCAAGGAGTTTGGTAAACACACACACACACACAACACGCACACACACACATCTTATGACCAGCTAAAAGCAGAATAAAATTAGAGTTTCAATATCTACCTGAGAGAGGGAATTTAAAACTAGAAATTGTTTGAAAGCCAAAAATTACAAGTCATAATATCACAAGACTTGAGCCTAAAGGGGATATTTACAAGTTACATAGGAAGACCAAGAGGAAAAGCCATACTAAGCAGCAGCTAGCTACCAAGAATTCAAGTGCTGCTGTTATCTCAGCAGCTGGAATAACTGTAAGCATTTTTCAACTGGCAGAATGACGCTGCCAATTCACATTCCTTCAACATCATACCTTTTACCAGTGCACTGTTTTCTCATTTGGAATATATATTTTTCAGACTATCAAAAGCAACCTGTTGCTGTCAGAGAGGCTGACGGAGTCACGGCAGGAGAAGGAAGCTCTCTGGGAAGCGTTTGGACGATTTTTCGAGCAGCTTGATGGGCATGTAAGGTAAAGTGATACCAGTTCCCTTTGGAAGAAGAGTCTGCAGAGAGCTGTTTCTGCCTGAGCCAGCCCCAGGTGATGCAGTGGGATGTTCACTGAAATTCCACCCACAAGGCTTTTCCTAGGAAGAGGTGGGGCCCAGTTTCTTCCCAAGAGGGAGGGAGAAGGAACCTCTTTTTGTTGAGCTCTGCTCATATATAACTTGTTTTTCTCCAAACATACCCTGTTACAGCTGTTAGCCTTGATCTCCCTCATAAACTGTCCTCATCTTGAATCACTCTCTCCATTTCAATTCGTAATTCTTAGACTCGGAATTCCTCCTTAAAAAAAAAAAATCCTCTCTTGGCTGGGAGCATAGCCTAGTGGTAGAGTGCTCACCTAGCATGCACAAAGACCTGGGTTCAATTCCTCTGTGCTACATACACAGAAGAAGCAAGGCGTGGAGCTGTGGCTCAAGTGGCAGAGCCCTAGCCTCAAGCAAAAAGTGTCCAAGGACAGTACCTACACTCTGAGTTCAAGCCCCAGGACTGGCAAAAAAAAAAAAAAAAAAACAAAAAAAACCAAAAACCGTCTCTCTGTCTCTGCCTCTATCTTTTTCTTTGTCTCTATTTCTCTCACTGGCTCTCTCTTGCTACCTTGCTCACTCACTCGCTCACTTGTGTACACACACACACACACACACACACACACACACACACACACACACACACCTGGGCCTGGCAAGGTGCTCATTCTTCAAATCCCAGTATCAGTACACAAACAAAAAAAAAGTTATTCATTTCATTTATCACCACAACATATTTTATAACATTTTGTCACCTAAAGAAGATCTTCTCCCTGGTTTCCTTTCCCTTGTATTCCCTCAATGGCTAATGATGTTAGGCATCTTTTTGTGTGTTTATGGGTACAAAGAGAGATGTGTCAGAATCACACCAAGAGTTCTGAGCCTACAGAGTTCCTATGTAGTACTGGCATTAAAAGTCCATACACAGGGGTGGAGGGAGGGAAATAGGGACAAAAACATCAGAAGGGGTATCAGTGTGTCAGAAGTAATGCACCTACTATCTGGTGAATGTAACTGTAACCCCTCTATACATTGCAATAAAAAAGAAAGAAAACAACCCAACCCAAAGAAATATATCAGACAGGAAATCAAGAAAATGGCAGAAAACATGACATATCTTGCTATAATAATCCTAAACATTAGTGGACTCAATTTCCCATCAAAAGAAGAATAGCACACTGGATCAAAAAGCAATATCCATCCAATGTTTGCATTCTGTTTGGGATTATTTTTTAATTGATTAAAGCTTCTACCAATTATGAAAAAAAGTCCATACTCAATATAAGCCCAGTTATCTGGAAATGTGACAAGATTTAAGTTACATTGAAGATATACCCAGGGTTATATCACTGTTCAAAAGTATACCTAGAAAGTAGAAAATTTTAGATTAATGACCTAATCAGTGGAGCAGGATTCAGGATTTAGATGCGGGGTACCAGAAGTCAAAGAGTTTCTTAAATTGCATTTGGATGTTGAAACCGGAGCCAGCAGTGATTTGACTCCATGGGGAAGAGCAGTGCTGTTACTCCATGATCCTTAGTCCACCTCCCACATAGGGCCAGGAAGACAAGAGTCAAGACAGGAGCCTGCACCTAGTGCCACGCCCATTACATTAGTATGAGAGCCCAAGAAAAGTGTGTCTGAAGGAGACACAACTGATTTTCACTGTGTTCAGGCCTGAGGTAACTCAGCTTTACTTCTGTAGAAACAACAATGAGAAACAAAACCACCACAGAGCCAGGCTTCGAAAGGTGAAAGATCATTACACTCACGAAGTAGAAATAAGAAATGAGAAAATTAAACAACTTGAAGATGAAACTGGGAAGCTGCAGCAAAAGATTGAAATGGTGAGAAAGATAAAAGGGTGCTGTTGGGGGCCGGGAGTTTGGCCTAGTTGTAGAGTGTTTGCCTAGCATGCCCGAAGACCCAGGTTGGATTCCTAGGTACCACATACATAGAAAAAAAAATAGAAGTGGTGCTGAGGCTCAAGTGGTAGACCTCTGGCCTTGAGAAAGTCCAAGGACAGTGCTCAGGCCCTGAGCTCAAGCCTAGGTCTGGCAAAAAGAAAAAAAAGTGGGGGGAGTGCACTGTTGGTGCTGGTGACAAAATCCCACTCATCCTCTGTGGCTCTACATAGCCCCTGTTTACATTCCTATCACTTAGTGTGAGGGATTCATTAAGCCTGCCAAACAGTGTATAAGATATAGAATGTTAGGCCAGGGAGTTTGGTCTAGTGGTATAGTGCTTGCCTAGCATTCACAAAGCCCTGAGTTTGATTCCTCAGTACCACATACAAAGAAAAAGCCAGAAGTGGCGCTGAGGCTCAAGTGGTAGAGCACTAGCTTTGAGAAGACTCAAGGACAGTGCCCAGGCCCTGAGTTCAAGCCCCAGGACTGGCAAAAAAAAAAAAGATACATAGTGTTGCTAAGCCAAACTGGACACTTAAAATTGTCTGCACTGCTAATTTGCGACTTGTTTTGGAATGAAAATGAGCTTGGTCAAACACTCCTCGGCAGAAACTTCCAAACCACCCTGCTCTATGTGGCTCTCATTCAGCCTCAAACTTCAGTGTCCATTTTATGAATTGTTTTTGGTTTCTAAATCAAGGTCATGCTATGTAACACAGGTTGGCCTCAAAGTCACTATATAGCTCAAATTGGAAGGGCTTTCTTCCCTTCCTTCTTTCTGGTCAGCACTAGAGTGTGAACTCTTGTGTTTGCTAGGCAGATGCTTGTTAGTTTTAAATGGCCATGCCAACAGGTAATCCCCAGTTATTTGCCAATTCTGATCTTTTTCCTTGATATCTTTGTCTTACTGCTCTTGTGAATCACTAATGTATATATAAAAATGAAATGAGACCAACAAATAGAACCCTGTAGAGAATGGCTTTTTTTTTTTTTTGCCAGTCCTGGTGCTTGAACTTGGGGCCTGGGCACTGGCTTTGGGCTTTTTCCTCAAGGCTAGAACTCTATCACTTGAGCCATAGTGCCACTTCTGGCTTTTCCTATGTATATGGTACCGAGGAATCAAATCCGGTCTTCATGCATGCTAGTCAAGCACTCTACCATTAGGCCAAACTCCCAGTCCCAAGAATGGCTTTAATATCCTAAAACTGTGTAAATTATCATGGAGGACAGCTTAATAGGCTAGCATTGTACTTCCTTGTTGGGATCTCCAGCCCTTACAGAATTTTGGAAATTGTCCTCTCTCCTAAAATACTCATTTTCTATATGCAAGAATTTGTTTTGGGGCTGGGAATTTGTCTAGCATGCATGAAGACCCAGGTTCTATTCCTTAGTACCACATATACAGAAAAAGTCAGAAGTTGGTGCTGTGGCTCAAGTGGCAGAGTAAGCTAGCCTTGAGAAAGCCCAAGGACAGTGCTCAGGCCCTGAGTTCAAGCCCCAGGGCTGCCAAAAAAAAAAAAGAATAATTTGTTTTATTTCCCCTCTCTATGTGCCAGGGATGCCAATACAATGAATATAATGTCAGACATTCCATCAACTATCATGGGATTCCAGGCCTAGAATCTCTTATCTACACACACACACACACACACACACACACACACACACACACAAACAGTAAGATATGTAAAGATAGTAACAGATTAGACATCAAAATTACATTCTTAGAGTCCATCTTCAATTAGCCCATAAAATGTTAGACTGATGGTATGGCTCAAGTAGTAGAATACTCACTGAAAGCAAAAAAGCTGTGCAAGATTGTGAGACCTGAATTCAAGTATTAGCATCAAAACAAACAAAAACCTCTTGATATTCTAAACAATAGGAAGAAAGGAAAATAAGTTGGATTTTTGCAGCATTAAAACAAACAAAAACCTCTTGATACTCTAAACAACAGGAAGAAAGGAAAATAAATTGGATTTTTGCAGTATCCTCATGTTTACCAAACTTGTAAGTAGTCAGATCCAGCTTAGGTATATAAGAACCAGACCGGTAATACAGAAGAAAATAGCATTCTGGTTCATAAATCTACCAGAAATATCAACATACTTTGCACTACCAATTCCTTCTTGGGTCATCTACCTTTTGCCTCTAGTCTTATATGCAAAATCAATCTCTTGCTTTCAGTAGATACATTTCCTTTCCTCTGAAGTGAGTTGAAACATAGCCCTCAAAATTCATGTCCACCCAGAACCTCAAAATGTGGCTTTGTTTGGAAATAGGATCTTTGCAGATGGAAATATTTAAAACAAGGACATCCTGGTGTCTTTATAAAAAGAGGGGAAGACACAAACACTGTGCTGATAGAAGCAGAGATTAGAATGATGAAGTAAAGCCAAGGGATACAAGAATGCTGGCAAGCACTAAGCACTACGAGGCAGACATGGAACAGAATCTACCTCTAAGGAAGGAGCTCAGTAGTGAAGCTCTTGCCTAACACATAAGATCCTAGGTTCAATTCTCTAATGTCACAAGAGGGGTAAAAATCTCCTTTAAGCTCCCTGGAGGGAGCTTAGAAAAGGCTGATTTGACAGGGTTTTTTTGTTTTGGAGGGATTTTTTTTGGGGGGGGGTCATGAGGCTTAAATTCAGAGCCTTGACATTAACCTCGAGCTCTTTTGCTCAAGGTTAGCGCTCTACCACTTTGAGCTACAATGCTACTTCAGACCTTCTAGTGCTTAATTGGAGATAAGAGACTCAAAGACTTTCTTGTCCAGCTGGCTTTAAACCACGATTCCCAGATCTCAGCCTCCTGAGTAGCTAGGATTACTAGTATAAGCCACAAATTGTCAGCAATGTGAGAAGGTTTTTGTTTGTTTGTTTGTTTTTGTGGGTCATGGGACTTGAACTCAGCCTGGGCACTGTCCCTGAGCTCTTCAGCTCAAGGCTACCACCCTACCTTTGAGCCAATCCCTACTTCCCATTTTCTAGAGGTTAATTGGAGATAAGAGTCTCAGGTCCTTTTGTGCCTACACTGGCTTTGTACCTTGATCCTCAAATCTTAGCCTCCTGAGTAGCTAGGATTACTGGCATGAGCCACCACGCCCAGGCCCAGCTTTCAATGTCATGATACAACAAATCTGAGCTTTAATAATGAATGACAGTGTCAATAAAAGGTACAAACAGATTAGAGGAAAAGAAAAGAAAAAGAAAGTAATTTATTCTAAGAGTTGAGAAACTGGTGTCATAAGTGAATAAATCTTTCTCTTCTTGTGTTATTTCCTAGGAAAAGGCATTTCAGGGCCAGATTATGGCCCAGAATGATACTCTGCTTCTAGAAAAAAGGAAGCTTCTGGAACAAGTCACAAATCAAGAAGAACTGATCCTCAGCAACAAATCCATAATCTCTTCAACCCAGAACAAGTAGGTGCAGTCCTGCCTGGGAGCCAGTGTACACCACAGAAAAGATGTTTGTTTTGTCAAAAAGAAATGGTCCCAGAGTCTGTCCTTTTGAGTTTGTGGTCCTTATGGTTGCTCTTCTTGCCATCCGTAGTTGCATGAAGATCATGCATGTGGTAGAGGAGGTAGTCTTGGGAAGGACATCACGGAGGAGGCAGACAAGCTACTGAATCTCTGTTGTAGCAGTGTTGCCTTGCTGAGACCCCAGATGTACACATTCTAGCTAGACACTTCCTGTGTGTTGTCACCCCACTTTGTCATTTGCTATCTGAGGAATCAAGATAATACACCAAGAATAAAGTTCACAGAAGTTGCTTAAATTCATGAAACCCTTGAGATTTCATTATATTAATTTTTAAAGGGAAGCATTCAAAGCAGATAAGAATTTAGATACTGGGGCTGGGAGTTTGGCCTAGTGGTTAAAGTGCTTGCCTAGCATGCATGAAGACCCGGGTTCGATTCCTCAGTACCACATACATAGAAAAAAGCCCAAATTGGTGCTGAGGCTCAAGTGGTAGAGCTCTAGCCTTGAGAAAGTCCAAGGACAGTGCTCAGGCCCTGAGCTCAAGCCCAGGACTGGCAAAAAAAAAAAAAAAAAAAGAATTCAGATACTGAGTATTCTTTGTTCAGTAGGAAACTGTGATTATAACTGAAGTTTCCTACAGCAGAAAAAGAACAAAGAGTGTAGGATGATGTTGATAGATAACGTCACCAACAATAATGATAATGACCAACATTTTTTTTTTTAGCACAAAGTACTAGACACCATTGTGAGCTGTTCTCTGTTCATTTCATCTTGACACCAGCCTCAAGTGGGAGTAACAATTACTAGTTCATGGATAAGAATCTAAAAAGAATAGTGAAGCTGACCTTTGTCCCAGTCTAGTCATCTCAGCAGCCTGGTCCTAGACCACAATATGGTACCTGTCTGCTACTTTGGGTACATTCTCCTCTGGCCACACCTGGAGAGTCTCTTCTTTTCATCTGCTGTTTCCTTTTCCTTTTCTTTTTTGTACATCCCACATCAAATACTGCCCTTCTTAAATGATGCCATAGGTACTGATAGTTACTTTGTGGATGAGGAAACTGAGGTTCAGATCTGTAATGTGCTAAGGATCACACAATTAGTAAAATTAGTAGACAGGATCACCTACAATTAGGTGGCAGGACCAGAACTCAAACACAAATCTCTGATCCAAATTAATGTCATCCAAATAAACTGTGGCCCTGGAAAGAACCCTTAATAGGTGATTAAGAGCTAAGGCTTAGAGGCTGGGAATGTGGCTTAGTGGTAGAGTGCTTGCCTACCATGCATGAAGCCCTGCATTCCATTATAAATAGAAGAAGCTGGAAGCGTTGTTGTGGCTCAAGTGGTAGAGTGCTAGTCTTGAGCAAAAGGAGCTCAAGGACAATGTCCAGACCCTGAGTTCAATCCTGGGGATATGGAGACACAGAGAGACACAGACACACACACACAGACACACACACACACACACCCAAAGAGAGAGAGAGAGAGAGAGAGAGAGAGAGAGAGAGAGAGAGAGAGAGAGAGAGAGAGAGAAAGAGAGAATGCATATGCCCATGCTTGAACTCCAGGTCTTGTGCTCTCACTTGGCTTTTTGCTGTAGGCTGGTATTCTACCATTTTAGCTAGTTAATTGGAGAGAAGAGTTTTTGCTGGTTAATTGGAGAGAAGAGTTTCTCAGGCTCTGCCTAAGTTGGCAGGCATCAGCCACCAGTGGCTAACTCACAGAATTAATGTTCTTAAACTTGTTACTTCCTCCTCTTTGAGCCTGTTTAAACTATAAAACAAGTTTCATAACAGTGTTTATATCATGAGCTTTTGTGAGGATTAAATTAGTTACTACATGGAAAGTACTGTGTTGGTAGAGTACAGTGTTGATGAGTGGTGGTAGCAGCTGCTGGTACTATTTCTCCTTCCAAGTGAGATTAGTGTGAGATCAGAATCAAAAACTGTGTAGAAGCTTGTTGAAGAGAGTCTTTTGTGTCAGTCACCCTAAGTGGAATCAAAGTTTTTCTGACGTTTCCCAAGGTCTGGGAATAATGCCTTTCATATGCGTGCATATGTTGTACAGGCTAGAAGCTCACTATGGTGAGTTATTTTGCCATTCTTGGTTCTAAGAGCTGAGTAATTTTCTAAGACCTAGAGTTAGTAGGAAATGGAACACGGCTTAGGGTGTTTAATAATGATACAGAAATTTCCAATTATTGCATTTAGCATACATCATGGCCTGGGTCCAATTCTCAGCGCAAAAAATGTGGGGGGAGGGAAGGAAGGAAAAAAGAAAGGAAGGAAGGAAGGGAGAAAGGAAGGAAGGAAGGGAGGGGGGAGGAAAGGGGTAAGGGAGAGAGAAAGAAGAACTTTCTAGTTATACCTCTGATTTACTCTATTATTAGAGCATGTTTCCTGGATAAAGAAAATAAGCAATTGCAGGAAAATTGTCTCCGATTAATGCAGCAAGTTGGCCTCTTAGAGCGTATTATAAGGAACATCCAGATTCGTAGAGTAGAGGTAAGATGCATGCTTCTTAACCGTTATCCTCAGATCTCAGTTAATCTGAAGGTGGAGTTGCTAAATTTGCCATGCTCTCTTTTGTCTTTATTTCTATAAGGCTGTAGCCCTGCTTTCAGCCTTGCAGTGAGATGGAGTACACCAGGGCAGCAGCCCCAGCTTTGTACTCCACCAGGTTAGCATTTATTAATCACTCTCCTGCTGTGTGATGCTAAAACAAATCATGCCTGCCCAAGCTTTTTAGCCCACTATCTTGTCATTGCCTTTTTTCTTCTCTGTCTCATTAACTCAGCAGTGAAACCCTAGTGGACAAGAACTATATAGCCCGTATAGTACTGTAATTGTGGGTAGGCTGCTAAGCATTTTCACATGTATGCCTCATTCTTAACAATCCTGTTTATAACATGCCATTAAAGCCCCATTCAGAAAGAAAGCCTCAGCAAATTCCAGGCCCAGAGAAACAAAGTGAAGCTAGTCTAGTCCGCTAACGAGTCAAGACTAACACGAGCATCTGAGTCAGAGAAGAGCAATTATGTTCCAAACATTCAGACAGGTAGCCAAGTGAAAGCATATGCAGAAGATAGTACAAGTTCAAACAAGGTCCAGAGTCTGGCTGGTGAGCAAGTCAAAAAGAGGGGCTTCAATTCTGAACCCAGGGTAAAGGCTGCTTCCTTCCTTGCCTGGTCTGTGTCATCTGCAGGAAGTTCCATCTGTAGACACCTCACTGTAGATCCTCCCTATCAGGCACGATTGCTATAAGGCCTGCTTATTGTTTGCTCTCAGAGAGATAGTTATTTCCAGGCTAAGTTGTTTTTCAGATTTCATCAAAAATAGAACTGCTAGATAACATGACCTGATTTCTAACAGTTCTACTTTGCATGAACTACAACTGTTCTTAATTGACTCATCATTCATCATTCACTCATTTACTCAATCTTTTATTTGGCAAACACTGATCCCAAGAATTGGCCTAGCACCTAGAAATACAAAGGAGAATCCCCATTTCTATACACCTTCATTCCAACAGAGAAGTGCAAACGCATACATATGTTAGTTCTATAGTATCACCAGCCTTAGTAGAAGACTTAATGGGGTGTATGCTAGGACGAATAGCTATGAGATCTACAGTGTTACCTTCAAATGAAGATAAGAAATGTCACACCAATCACAACTATAGTATACCAAGTTCAATATTCTGCATGCTGCAAATACTAACTTGTAGTTGGACATGGTGATGCTTATGTAGCATTTGGAGGCAGGAGTATTGAAAATTTGAGGCCAGTCTTGGCTACATAAAAAGTTTATTGAGATAGACAACTCCAAAAAAAAATCTTTTGCTGGTCCTGGGGCTTGAACCCAGGGCCTAGAGGCTGTCCCTGAACACTTTTTTTTTTTGTCGGTTATGGGACTTGGGACTTGAACCCTGGACATGGGCATTTTCCCTGAGCTCTTCAGTTCAAGGCCTCTGCCCTACCCCTTGAGCCACAGCACCACTTCCAGTTTTTTGGTGGTTAATTGGAGATAAGAGTCTCCTGGACTTTTTAGTGCCCAGGTTGGCCTTGAACTGTGATCCTCAAATCTCAGCCTCCTGAGTAGCTAGGATTACAGGCGTGAGCCACTGTGCCCTGTGTCCCTGAACATTTTTGCTCAAGGTTAATACTCTATCACTTGAGCCACAACTCCAACTTCTCCCTTTTTTTTTTTTTTGCTGGTTAATTGGGAATATGAGTCTCACAGACTTTCTTGCCCTAGCTGCCTTTGAACCATGATCTTCAGATCTCAGCCCCGTGATTAGCTACAACTACAAGCATAATCCACCAACACCAGGTTCCCAAATTATTTTTAAATTTAGAATCTTAAAGATCTTTCAAGCCAGGCACAGTGGCTCACACCTGTAATCCTAGCTATTCAGGAGACTGAGATTTGAGGATCGTGGTTCAAAGCCAGCCTGGGCACTCCAATTAACCACTAGAAAACCAGAAGAGGGGCTGTGGCTCAAGGGGTAGGGCGGTAGCCTTGAGCTGAAGAGCTCAGGGACAGTGCCCAGGCCCAGAGTCCAAGTCCCATGACCACCACCACCACCAACAACAAAAATCTTTCAATTCAGTCCTAAAATCTGCAGCCAAAGTAGTGTTTAGAAAAAAAATGGGGCCAGGCACTGATGGTTTATGCCTGTAATCCTAGCCACTCAGAAAGCCAGTTGGGGGGCCAGGAGTGTAGTCTGGTAGTAGAGTGTTCTCCTAGCATGCATGAAGCCCTGGGTTGGATTCCTTATTATCACATACTCGGAAAAGGCCGGAAGTGGTGCTGTGGCTCAAGTAGCAGAGTGCTAGTCTTAAGCAAAATGTGTCTAAGGACAGTGCCCAAGCCCTGGGTTCAAGCCCCAGGACTAGCAAAATAAAAAAATTAAATAAAAATGAGGCCAGGGGGTGGGAGAAGGGAAATGGGGACCAAGACATGAGAAAGGGTATCAATGTTTGTGAAGTAATGCACCTTCTATCTGGTGAATATAACCCTTCTATTAATTATAATAAAAATATATGAAAAAAAAGAGTCCAGTAGGTTGAGATCTGAGGATCAAAGTTCAAGGGCAGCCCACACAGTAAAATCTATGCTCCAGTTAACCATCAGGAAACCGGAAGTGGCGCTGTGGCTCAAGTGGTAGAGTACTACCCTTGAACAAAAGCAGCTCAGGGACAGCACCCAGGCACAAGAGTTCAAGCCCCACCATTGACAAAACAAACAAACAAAAACTCCTATCTTGTTACATGTGGATAAAGCCAAATGCTTGATCTACTTAACCTGGAGCACACCCTGAAGTGGTACGGGAAGAGAAGCATCAATGAAGCTCTTAAGTGTTGTGACAACAGGTGGGAGTTTGGCCTAGTGGTAGAGTGCTTGCCTAGCATGCACGAAGACCCAGGTTCGATTCCTCGGTACCACATGCATAGAAAAAAGCTAGAAGTAGTGCTGAGGCTTAAGTGGTAGAGCTCTAGCCTTGAAAGTCCAAGGACAGTGCTCAGGCCCTGAGCTCAAGCCCAGGACTGGCAAAAAAAAAAAAATGTTGTGATAATGAGTAGGTGGATTTACAAGATTTTTTTTTGTCATAGGTCACAGGACTTGAACTCTGGGCCTGGGCCCTGAACCCTGAGCTCTTCAGCTCAAGGCTAGCACCATACCCCATGAGCCACAACACCACTTCCAGTTTTCTAGTGGCTAATTGTTGGAGATAAGAGTCTCAAGGTTTTTAATGCCTGGGTGGCTTTGATCCTCAGATCTCAGCCTCCTGAGTAGCTAGGATTACAGGTGTAAGCCACTGCACCTGGCAGGATTTTTTTTAAAGAATTTATTAACGTTGATTTTTACATCATATTTTAAATGACAAGTTTAACATACAAGTGTTCAAGGAAAGATTTTTTTTAATGAAAACTGAAGTTCACATTTTTTTAAATGTATTGCTTCTCTTAGTTACTACCCACATTCTCCAGAATAACCTAATTGATGCCTCTGACCTCAAGATGATGTTGCCTTCATACAGCCAATGCCATACCCTTTTATTTTAAAATTGTCTACTTATTTATGGTGGTTTGAACTCAGATCCTTCAAACAAACACTAAATTAGTTGAGCCATGCATCCAACCCTTTTGCTGTCTTAGGTTTTTTTTCAGTACTAGAATTTGAACTTGGAACCCATGGTTGACTAAGCAGGCACTATAATACATGTACACACCCCCAACCTTTTTTGGCTTTTGTAGTTACTGTCATTTATCATGATATTTTCCATCAATCATGTGGAAAACTCTAAATACTTGACAAAAGAACTAATAAGAGAATACAGATGCCTGTGCTGATGGCTCATGCCTATAAACTTAGTTACTTGGGAGGCTGAGATCTGAAAGCAGTTTGAAGCCAGCCTGAAGCACAAAAGGGTGTCATCCTTGAGCACAAAAGCAGAGGGACAGCGTCCAGGATCTGAGGTAAAGCCCCAGGATCATCACACATCACACACACACACACACACACATACACACACACACACACACCCCAAAGTGTGAAGAATATATCACAATGAGAAAAGGAGAGTATCTTCAAATAAAAGGTATTGTGAAAAGTAAATATACACCTACAGAAGAAGGAAATTGGACCCTTGCCTAACGTCATGTGTAAAAATCAACTTAGGGGCCGGGAGCATAGCCTAGTGGTAGAGTGCTTGCCTATCATGCACAAAGCCCTGGGTTCAATTCCTCGGTACCACATATACAGAAAAACCCAGAAGTGGCACTGTGGCTCAAGTGGCAGAGTATTAGCTTTGAGCAAAAACTGTCCAAGGACAGTGCCTAAGCCCTGAGTTCAAGCCCCAGGACTCACAAAAAAAGAAAAAAAATCATATTGTTGATACATTCTAAGATCAATGGTTTATCATAGTATTTTACTTTAATCTTTTCTTCCCTTTCAGGAAACAACAGTTAATGATATTCCTACATTTGAAGCATTCAATAAAATACTGTCTCTACCAAACTCCAGGTTGGTAAAGTCAAGACAGTTGTCAGAATGTATAAAAGTAATCAGAATGGCTTGAAAAAGCCCAGCATGTCAGTGTCTTTCTACATTTAGTATTTGAACCTGTTCCCAGTGCCTTCTTACCTTACTATCCCTTTACCTGAACATACAGACAATTGTGGTTTAAGGAAAATAATCCATGCACACCTGCTTACAAATGAAATTATTTTGTTTTCTTTGAACCTGATAATTGTGGGGTGTTAATGAAATCCTACTGATGCCATATTCCCTGTACTCTATACTTCTACCAAGAATATAACATCCTCAGCCAGTGTGGTAACTCACACCTATAATCCTAGCTACTCAGGAAGCTGAGATCTGAGGATTGAGGTTCAAAGCCAGCCTGGGCACTAAAGTCCATGAGACTCTTATCTCCAATTAACCACCAGGAAACTGGAAGTGGCACTGTGGCTCAAGGGGTAGGGTGGTAGCCTTAAGCTGAAGAGCATAGGAACAATGCCCAGAGTTCAAGTCCCATGACCGACCAAAAAAAAAAAATGTAATGTCCTTACATATGTCCTTTTTCAGTTTCTTAGGAGCTGGTTTTATAGAGTCAGTTGAAAACTTTCAAGATGAAAAACAGAAGTCAGACGTCTCAATGGCAATCCAAAAGTCCCTTGAGTCTCTTTCATGTTTACAGAATTCTGAAACTGGATACACAAATATAGATTCTCTTAAAGAGACACACCTCATAGAAGACCAAAAAATCACTGGTGTCTAAAACTATCCTGAATAAACCTGCTAACTGAAATAAATCTTAGAGGTAAAAGTGGAATATGACATGGAGGAGTGATTCAGTAGATCCCCAGTAGATATCAACTTAGGAGTCTGAAATTGCTGTGAAATTCATTAAACGGTTTCTAAACGTACATTTCTCAAATTTGTTTGATATACTCAAGTGCTTTGTATTGATCAGGAGAGTGACTTCATTAAGTTTCTCTTTACAGAACACACATAGAATGTTCATTTAGTGTATTTTTCCATCATGGATAGCTTTATATTTTAGTAGTACAGTCTTGTTGGATACTGGTGCCCCATAGCTGTAATCTAGCTACTCAGGAGGCTTAGATTTAAGGATTGTAGTTTAAACTAGCCCAGAGAAAGAAATCCAAGAGACTCATTTGTTGTTGGTGGTCATGGCCTGGGCGCTGTCTCTGAGCTATTTCAGCATCACTTCTGGTTTTCTGCTGGTTAGAGATAAGAGTCTCACAGACTTTCCTGGCTTTGAACCATCAGATCTTGGATTTCCAAGTCATTAGGATTACAGGTATGAGCCACAGGCACCCAGCTCTGAGAGATTCTTATCTCCAGTTAACCACCAAAAAGCCAGAAGTGGAAGTATAGTTCAAATGATAAAGCACCAGCCTTAAGCAAAAAAAAAGCCAGCAAGGGCTTGAGGCCCTGAGTTTAAGCTCCAGTAACACACACACACACACACACACACACACACACACACACACACACACACACACACACACGCACACTTTAAAGCTTATTATTTTTGAGATAGAGAAGATAATGCTATAAAGCTGAGGCTGGCTTCAAACTCACAAGATTCCTACTTCAGCCTGGTCTAGAGTGCTGGGATTATAGGCATGCTGACTTTAAAGGGAAAAAAAAAACTCCTATAATCCCATATTCTTTGTTTGTTTGAGATATAGTCTTGCTAGGTAAGCCCAGGCCAGCCTTGAACTTGCCATTGTGCTTCAGCCTCCCGAATACTAAAATTAAAGGCATGGACCACCACTTCTGTCTGAAAGTCATTTATTTCAAAGTTATTCCTTCCTTATCTATACTCGAATCCATGTCTTTTCAATGGTTATAATACTGTATACTCATTCTCATAATTTATTAATATACTACATCATAAAACATTTCAGTAATCTTATGGTATTTTATCATATTGATATTCTATAAATTACCCATCCACTTATTACTTTGCATTTAAACTGTATTTACATTTTATTACTAGTATACTATGTCCAAAATCTATGTACATGCAGCTTTTCTCTGAATTACTCTAGAAAACGTATTCATAAGATTAGTTGTAATAGGATGATATTAATATGGTTCTTGGGCCGGGAGTTTGGCCTAGTGGTAGAGTGCTTGCCTAGCATGCACGAAGGCCAGGTTCAATTCCTTGGTACCACAAACATAGAAAAAAGCCAGAAATGGTGCTACGGTTCAAGTGGTAGGAGTTCTAGCCTTGAGAAAGCCCAAGGACAGTGTCCAGGCCCTGAGGTCAAGGCCCCCAGGACTGGCAAAAAAAAAAAAAAAGTGAGTTTTCAGGGTAGGGGTGTAGTCAAGTAGAGAAAAAAAGCCAGGTGCCAGTGGCTTATGCTTGTACCCTAGCTATACAGGAGGCTGAGATCTGAGGATTGCAATTCAAAGACAGCCTGGAGAGGAAAATCCTTGAGATTTTTTTTTTTTAATCAACAATTAACTACCTCCAAACACCAAAAGTGGAGCTGTCACTCAAGTGGTATAATGCTAGCCTGAGCAAAAGACAAATAGGGACAGCATCCAGGTCCTGAAATCAAGCCCCAGGACTGGGGCTTGTAAAATGAGGGATTGGGTCAAAGTAGCCATAGACAAGTTACTCAACTTCAAGCTTCAATTTCTCTGTAAAATCGAAATAAAAATAGTACCTATTCCATAGTGCTGTGATAACCAACTGAAATTAAAATGTTTCATTTTTAACACTTATAACTGCTTAATACTATTTTCACTAGCAGTTTATGAATGTATTAATTTTTACACATCAATTTTGGACAGTATTAATTAAAATGTTTAAACAGTACAATCCATACTGAAAGGTGACTGCTGCTGCTTTTTTCCCTTTCTTTTCCTTTCTCTCCATTTCTTCAGTTAGAAGAAACCCAAAGAGAGAAAGGCCAGGGGGGGAAAATTGAGTCCTTAAATAAAATATTCTAAATTATTTTATATGTAACCCTTGTTTCCTCTTGGAAGAATGATACAGATATATTAGAAATAATAGCTACTAATGGGACACTGGTGGCTCACATATGTAATCCTAGCTACTCAGGAGGCTGAGATCTGAGGATCAAGGTTCAAAGCCAGCTGGAGCACAAAAGGACCTGAGACTCTTACCTCCAATTAACCTATAGAAAACGGGAAGTGGGGCTTGGTTCAAGGGTAAGACAAATAGTCTTTCGCTGAAGAGCTCAGGGACAGTGCCCAGGCAGAGTTCAAGCCCCATGACCCACAAAAAAAATATTTCCTGCTGCCATAAGAGTATCAAGGCCCTAAAGAGAGTAACAATCTCAGTGCCTGGGATGATCAGAGGCAGTATATAGTAACTTTAGGGTAAATGGTACAAGATAAATCAAGCTTATGCCAGGCAGATTTATGCTTTTGGGTACTTTTTTTTTCTTTTGCCAGACCTGGGGCTTGAACTCAGGGCCTGGGCACTGTCCTTGGGCTTTCTCAAGGCTAGAGCTCTTATTGAGCCACAGCGCCACTTCTGGCTTTTTCTGTGCATATGATACGGAGGACTCGAACCCAGGTCATGCTAGGCAAGCACTCTACACAAGGCCACTCTCCTGGCCTGCTTTGGGGTGTTTATATGTAAGGGACTGGATTTCATTCTAAATCTAGGAAGCCGGGGGTGATGTATAAATACAAAAGTTAATTTTGAAGCCGGTGGCAGAACTGAGATTAAAATTCTAGCGTCTTTCCTAGCACAGTGGTTTACACCTGAAATTCCAGGTACCCAAAGGGGAGAGATGGGGAAGGATGTAAGTTACAAGCTAGTCCAATGAGACCTGCCATCCCAGCTAGGTAGGAGGCAAAGCAGGGGAGCATCTATCTGGTCGAGGCTGCTGGGCAAAACACACAACTTTTCCTGGAAAATGAGGGCTTGGGCTGTGGCTGAAGTGATCAATTCTAGCCTCAGTACCTGGGGTGCGGGGGAGATTCTAGCATCCAGGGCTTCCAGGAAGGATGACATTTACTGGGCGAGTCTTCTCTGCTTTGATGCTTTAACAAGCCCCGAATGCACAAAGCTGGGGTGGTGTCTTCACGGGTCTCAGCGGCAGCAGGCTTGGGTGATGGTTCAGAAGGCCTGGCTGATTACTCTTGAGCCGGCCTAGTGCCAATCTCCTACCTGGAACAATTAAGCTCTACTACACTAGGGCCGCCAGGCGAGCGGACTGCACCCTCGACTCGGGGCAAACAGTACAGGTTTCCCTCCCGACCCCCTCTCCCCGCTTCCCCGGAGGAACCGCAGGACACCCCTGGTGGTAGGGCGTCCGCTAAAGCCTCCAGGGGGCGGAGCTTCCGGGAGCGGGGCTGGCCTCCGCTGAGCCCCACTGCGCCTGCGCCGCGCCTGCACACCCCGCTCCCCCCCCCCCCCCACAGAGCCGATTTTTAGTTCACCGGAACCCGAGCTTCAGCTTCCGGGTCGGAGCCATGGCGGTGGCAAATTCAAGCCCCGTCAACCCCGTCGTGTTCTTTGATGTTAGCATTGGTGGTCAGGTGAGACGGGGGCGGCGGGTACTCAAACCTACCCGAAGGGAAACTGCCCGGCGGGATAGTAATGCAGAACTCTCCAACCCCGGGGGGCCGGAACATGAAATTGTACCAGAGTCTGCCTGCCGAGAGGAAGCGGGGAAGCAGGCGTCGCCCCACCTCGCCGCCCGCCCGGGCCGGAGGGAGTTAAGGCAGCCAGGGAAGGCGGACTAGTGAACGGGGACCGGAGAGGCCCGACCCGTCCCCAGCTCTGTGAGCCCTGCCTGCCTGGGGGAACTGATCCGTTTGTTGCCCGGTCGCTTGCAGGAGGTTGGACGCATGAAGATTGAGCTGTTTGCAGATGTTGTGCCCAAGACGGCCGAGAACTTTAGGTAAGGAGATGCAACAGCTGGGCCCGACTTCCTCGTGTCCCTTCACGTGTGGTCATTTTGGATACCTGCGTGTTTGACATCCAGCCGACCCGTTTGTGGGTTTGTTGGCCCTGGAGTCTTGAGGACCCCACCACACACACACACACACACACACACACACACTCTACAGGTGCTCATAGCTGTGATGTCACGGTAACTGAACCGTTAACTTCTTTTGTTGTTGTTTTCTTTTAGGCAGTTCTGCACTGGAGAATTCAGGTCAGTCTCAGACGTGTTTTCTGCCTACTGCTGTGGGATGTCCTGGGGCTGCAGTAAGGATTTGGGGGCGCCATAGGCAGACCTTAAGGGGTAAAAGAATACCCAAGAATCTGTCCTTAGTTCACTTATCTTCTTTTTTTTTTTTTTTTTTTTTTTTGCCAGTCCTGGGCTTGAGCTCAGGGCCTGAGCACTGTCCTTGGACTTTCTCAAGGCTAGAGCTCTACCACTTGAGCCTCAGCACCACTTCTGGCTTTTTTCTATGTATGTGGTCCCGAGGAATTGAACCCGGGTCTTTGTGCATGCTAGGCAAGCACTGTACCACTAGGCCAAACTCCCGGCCCCATACTTACCTTTTTTTGTGTCTCTTCTCCCGACCATATTTAGGATAGAGCCCCTTTGGCTCCAGTATGTTGTAAAAAGATTTAAGATTATTGTCATCATTCCAAGTCTCTTTCTTTTTGGTTATAGAAAAGATGGGGTTCCAATAGGATACAAAGGGAGCACTTTCCACAGGTAAGACCTGAAAACCCTTTCTGAGGACTTTCAGAAATAGAGTCATCCCTTCGTATCTGTAAGGGATTGGTTCCAGGATCCCGCACAAATACTAAAGTCAGTGGATAGTTAGATATTTATTTAAAATAGTATATACAGTTTATCTTAGAGCTTTTACCTGGCATGTGTGACGCCTTGCCTTTAATCAGTAGCACCGAAAGAAAATTTGTGCACATATCCTATGCACATCTTTTGTGGTTCTAGAACTCAGGCCTGAGTGCTGTCCCTGAGCTTTTGCAGTCAAGGCTAGTTAGTGCTCTATCACTGAAGCCACCATGATCCTCAGATCTCAGCCTCCTGAGTAGCTAGGATTACAAGCATGAACCACCATGCCCAGCACTCTGAATATTTTTAAAGTGCAATTGGTTCAAGAGGATATAAGAAATGTACCTTTTTTTTTTGTGCCAGTCTTGGGCTTTTAGCTCAGGGCCTGAGCACTGTCCTTGGACTTTCTCAAGGTTAGAGCTCTACCACTTGAGCCTCAGCACCACTTCCAGCTTTTTTTCTATGCATGTGGTACCAAGGAATCGAACCCGGGTCTTTGTGCATGCTAGACAAGCACTCTACCATTAGGCCAAACTCCTGGCCAAGAGTATATAAGAAAGGATACACTGTCCTTCCTTGGAGGATTAGACCTTAAATGAAAACAACAACAACAACAAAAAACTAGTGGCTCATGTGGATGCAGATTTTTTTTTTTTTCCCCCAGTCCTGGGCTTGAGCTCAGGGACTGAGCACTCTCCCTGGACTTTCTCAAGGCTAGAGCTCTACCACTTGAGCCTCAGCAATATTTCTGGCTTTTTCTATGTGTGTGGTACCAGGGAACTGAACCTGGGCTTTCGTGCATGCTAGACAAGGACTCTACTTCTAGGCCAAACTCCCAGCCTTAGTATTTTTTTTTTTTAACTAGTCCTAGGGCTTGAACTCAGGGCCTGGGCACTATTCCTGAACTTTGTTTGCTCAAGGTTAGCACTCTACCCCTTGAGCCACAACATTACTTCTGGCCTTTTCTGTTTATGTGGTTCTGAAGAATCGAACCCTGGGAGGGCTTCAGGAATGCTAGGTAAATACTCCATCACTAAGCCACATTCTGAGCCCCTACAGATTATTTTTTTTTTTAAGAATACAATAGTCTGCAAGCATTTGTATTATATCCTGCTGGTTGATACTTGTAACTTGTTCTTTTTGGTGGTGGTGGTGGTGGTGGTGGTCGTGGGATTTGAACTCTGGTCCTTGGTGCTGTCCCTGAGTTCTTCAGCTCAAGGCTAGTACTCTGCCACTTTAAGTCACAGCACCACTTCTGGTTTTCTGGAGGTTATTTGGAGATAAGAGTCTCAGGCTTTTTGTGCTAGGGCTAGCTTTGAACCACAATCTTCAGATCTCAGCCTCCTGAGTATCTAGGATTGCAGGCTTGAGCCTCCCATGCTCAACTTATAACTTGTTCTTTTTTGTTTTTGTTGTTGTTGTGGGGGGTCATGGGGCTTGAACTTAGCCTGGTGCTGTCCCTGAGCTCTTCAGCTCAAGGCTACCATCCTACCCTTGAGCCACAGCCCCATTTCCTGTTTTCTAGTAATTAATTTGAAGATAAAAGTCTCACAGACTGGGCCGGGAGTTTGGCCTAGTGGTTATAGTGCTTGCCTAGCATGCACGAAGACCCGGGTTCGATTCCTTGGTACCACATACATAGAAAAAAGCTGGAAGTGGTGCTGAGGCTCAAGTGGTAGAGCTCTAGCCTTGAGAAAGTCCAAGAACAGTGCTCAGGCCCTGAGCTCAAGCCCAGGACTGGCAAAAAAAAAAAAAAGTCTCACAGACTTTAGTGCCTGGGTGGCTTTCAACCGCAATCCTCAGATCTCAGCCTCCTGAGTAGCTAGGATTACAGGTGTGAGCCACTGTGCCTGGCTATAACTTGTTCTTAAAATGTGTAATATTATCCTAGGATAATTCCCCAGTGATAAATTTCATTATAGAAATGTGTTATCACCTGGTTGTGGGTTAGTAATAATATTAGACCCAAGTAACAATCACAGACTCTTCCCACCAAAATAGCAGTGTTTATTTGGGAGTAGTAGAACATTGTAATGCAAATATATAGGCCACAGAAAACTTAAGCAATGAGGATGGACCAAAGAAAGAGAAGTTAGAGGCAAAAATGAGGATTGCATAAGATATTTTGAAGCAAATCTTAGCTACATGGATCAAAACCAAGGGTGGCACCAGTCTGAATTTAGAAGATGGTTGCTGGGGGGCCAGGAGTTTGGCCTCGTGGTAGAGTACTTGCCTAGCATGTACGAAGACCCAGGTTTGATTCTTTGGTACCACATGCATAGAAAAAAGCTGGAAGTGGTGCTGGGGCTCAAGGTTAGAGCTCTAGCCTTAAGAAAAGTTCAAGGACAGTGCCAAGCTCCGAGTTCAAGCCTCACGATGGTTGTTGGGTAGATACCCTTCAATAAGCGTATTTTGTATAATATTGTAGTTTTAGCAGAGTCCTTTATGATGGTTACTGTTACTGGCAGTTAATCTATCCTTAATCTCTTGGCTGTATGTATGTATGTATGTATGTATGTATATATGCACTTAGATCAATTCTGAGTTGCCCTATATTTAAATATTATTTAAATACTCTCGGCCTACTTGCTTTTGGAATGATCATTTTGCAAGCCAAAGTAATAAAGAATATTTTGAAATCATTGTTAATTTACTATTTTAGTGATGAAATCAGTATTTTTCTAACCATAGCAACTTCTTGGGATCTTTTGCTGTCTGTTTCAGGGTCATAAAGGATTTCATGATTCAGGGTGGAGATTTTGTTAATGTAAGTGCTTATTTGTGTAGGTATTCCTTTGTTATCAAAAGAAATGAACTATAGCTTAGTTGTTACTACTATTTCTGTTGCTGCTGCTGCTGCTGCTATTTTTACTACAAGGAACTAGTCCTGAGACTTGAGATTAGTAGTGTGAACAAGAGAAGATAGTGATGAGATGTCCGGAGGGTCGCTGTCTTATTATTGCATAACGGACATCTGCAGTTAAATTGAATCATTAGCTTCCATGGTACAAACTTCAGACTTTTGTAGCCAGAAACTAAAATTTCCTATCTAACCTCTGAAGGAATCTCTTATTGACATTTTGGTTTATAGTTGCCAGTCTTACCTGAGAGACAGAGAGAGTGAGAGAAGACATATATATGTATAACATTATAACACATGAGGCTATTTGGGGTTCTCCAGAGAAACAACCAATAGAATAAATATACATATGTATATATACATATACCATAAGGAGATTTATTAGATTGACATACACAGTCTCAGAGCCTGAAAACTTTCATGATGGCTATCTGCAAGCTGGAGAGCTAAAGAATCCAGAAGCCTCAGAACTGGGGGGCTGACAGTGCAGCCCCCAGTATTGGGCTGAAAGCCTAGAAACACTTGAATGTTGATAGATTCAAATCTCAGAATCTGCCCTGGTGGTTTATCCTGTAATCCCAGCTACTTAGGAGGATAAAATCTGAGGATCATGGCTGAAGCCAGCCTAGGCAAGAAAGTCTGTAACACTCTTCCTCTGCGGTAACTACACAGAAAAAGCCAAAAGTGAAGCTGTGGTTCAAGTGGTAGAATGCTAGCCTTTAATGAAGCTGAGACAGAGCCCAGGCCCTGAGTTCAAGCCCCAGGATCAGCACACATGCACACACCTCTGGGAGTTGGAAGACTGAAGGGCAAAAGCAGCAGCAGGATGCAAAGATCCCATTAAGGAAGGCTTAGTAAATTGGGGAGGACAGTGTTTCCCTTCTGTTTTTTTTTTTTTTAACTGTAATGTATAAAGGGGTTACAGTTATATTTGCCAGATAGTAGATGCATTACTTCTCATACATTGATACCCCTTCTCATATTTTTGTTCCCATTTCCCTCCTCCCACCCCATCCCAATCATCTTGTTTTCCCCCCTTCCCTTTCCTATTTCAAATAAATATATATACAATATGCCCAGTAACAAAGTCAGATACTATAACAATATGAGATTAACCAAAGGGCAACAAAAGAGAAGAGAAATAATATAGTACATTAAGAACAACAATCACACAAGATAAACCTCTTGTTTCCATATCCTGGAGATCCTTTCATTTAACCTCACCCTATATGGCCTTATGTATCTAGGTTTTGCACTAGTGTATTCCTTTGCTAGGAGAGTCCTAGGTGTATACTAATTATGACAAATGATGGAAACCATTGAACCTATGTTCCTTTGGGTCTGGCTTACTTAATACGATTTTTTCCAAGTCTTTCCATTCCCTTACAAATGGGGCTATGTCATTCTTTCTAATGGCAGCACAGAGTTCTATTGTGTGTAAATACCACATCTTGATCCACTCATCTACTGAGGGGGATCTGGGTCGTGGGTCATAGGGCTTGAACTTGAGCCAAGCCCCACTTCCCATTTTCTAGAGGTTAATTGGAGAGCCTAAGATCTCAGCCTCCTGAGTAGCTAGGATTACAGGCATGGACCACCACCCGCCAGCTTTGTTTTGTTTTCTTTTCTCTTCTATCTTGACCCCCAGCCAATTGGATAATGCTTACCTAAAGAGCCCTTTCACTTTCATATCCTACGTGCCAGTCTTCTTTAGAAACACCCTCACTGACTACCGGGAAGATATGCTTTGTTGATTCTCTGGACATCGCTTAATATAGTCACCCTAAATCAGACATTGTATTTATTATGGCTTAATGTTTTGTTTGGAGTAATTGCCTATATTTTGTGTTACCATTAAGGTTTTTGTTTTTGTTTTGTTTTTGTTTTGCCAGTCCTGGAGACTGAACTTGGGGCCAGGCACTGTCCTTGAGCTTTCTCCGAGCTAGAGCTCTATAGCAGCCACAGCACCACTTCCAGCTTTTTCTATGTATGTGGTATGGAGGAATCAAACCTGGGTCTTCATGCATGCTAGTCCACTAGGCTACCACTAGGCCAAACTGTTGCCTCCCCACTTTTTTTGGGGGGGTCGTGGAACTTGAACTCTGAGACTGGGCGCTGTCCCTGAGCTCTTCAGCTCGAGGCTACTGCCCTACCCCTTGAGACACAGTGCCACTTCTGGTTTTCTGGTGGCTAATTGGAGATAAGAGTCTCATAGACTTTAGTGCCGGGCTAGCTTTGACCCTTGATCCTCAGATCTCAGCCTCCTAAGTAGCTAGGATTACAGGCATGAACCACCATGCGTGGTCGCTTTTTATTTTTGAAGTAAGCATCTTATTTCCTGTCCAGGCACTCACCTAGGCTGCAGCCAGCTTATTATAGGCTTCCGTTGTTGCTGGTATGAGGGATGTCCATCACCGTATCCAACTTCCCTTTGTAGTGATGAACGGAATTTTTCTGATAGGAAATTACAGTCCTCCCATTCTCAACCTCCCAAGAAGCGAGGATTCTAGGAATGAGTCCCTGGGCATCCAACTTTAGTATTTATTATATTATTGCAGGCAAGAGAGTTGTTTTGGTGATGGCTAGCATTATAGATGTGATCACATATTGTCTCTACTTTGACTGATCTTTCTAGAGAGGTGCAACTAATACTGTCTTTTATCCAACTGAGGAGATGCCTGGACAGAGTATATAGGCTTGCATAGATCTATGGGGTGTTTTTTTTTTTTTTTTAATTACTGGGCATCAAACACATGGCTACCACCAAGCCAAATTCGCAGCCCATGGTCCTTACATTTATTATAGGATACAACTGAAGAGATGTCATTTCTAAGGTAACCAATAAAAGTAAGAGCAGATTTGGACTGGAAGTTTAGCCTAGTGGTAAAGTGCTTGCCTGGCATACATGAAGCCCTGGTATCAATTCTGAGGAATTGATACCACATACACAGAAAAGCCAGAAGTGGTGGTGCGGCTCAAGTGGTAGAGCGCTAGCCTTGAGCAAGAACTGCTCAGTACCCAGGCCCTGAATTCGAGTCCCATGACTGGCCAAAAAAAGAAAAAGGAGGAAGTAGACAATTGAACAGAGTAGGGTGAGCAGGATGGCATTGTAGAAGATACTATCTTGAAAAGTCTTGTGTTTGTATGAAACTTTTCTCTGCTAATAAATGGTTTTAGGTACAACTGCCTGAGGTCAAAATAAAAACTGACTAGAATTATCAAAACCAGCTCTCCCAGACTTGGAGCATCTGAGTAGCAGAATCCTGTTTTGCTTGATTGGTCTGAAAGTTATGACTTTCTAGTAAGGAGGATTCTGAATGCTTATTAAATTGGCCAGGAGATATCTTTTGTTTACTGAGGTATAGGTTTAGATAGTATTTTGATCCCTTATCTCCCAGTTCCTCCATAAAAGTAATAATAGCTGGAGTAGTGGCTCATGCCTGTAATCTTAGCTACTCAGGAAGCTGAGATCTGAGGATCACAGTTCAAAGCCAGCCAGAGCCACAAAAGGACCTGAGGCTCTTATCTCCAATTAACTTCCAGAAAAGGGAAGTGGGGCTTGGCTCAGGGGTAGGGTGGTAGCCTTGAGCTGAAGAGCTCAGGGATAGCATCCAGGCCGAGTTCAAGCCCCATGACCCACCAAAAAACAACAACAAAAAAGTAATAATAGTTTCCATGCTGCTGGCTGTGTTCCAGATTAGGAAAGCAATGAAGGCTCAGGAAAAATTGGGGCTTTGATCATGGTCAGCCTGTGTTTGGTTGTATAATACCTGGCAATACTGTAGTAGCTTATTAAGAATGGCCAGGTGTCTGGAGCTGGAGCTCAGCACTTGCCTAGCATGAGCTGCAATGGATGGCCCAGGGTTCCATTCTTCGCAGGAAAGAAAGACTAGTAGTCCGAATGTTTCAGCTTTCGTAAACTACTGAAAAGCTGGGGAATAATGAACTCTAGTCTGTCATCTCTATTTGACACAGTAACATTAAGCATTGTTTTTTTGCTAGACCCACTTTGCTTGCAGCTCTTTATTACCTTTCCATTTGACTTGCTGAGGTAACCACTTTGGGTACTTATATGCTGTTAAAATAGCAGTATAGATTGAAGTTGGTCATGCAAAGGTACCACATTGGTCTTACAAAACACATGACTTAGTGCTACATGTATCTCACTGCCTACCACTGTAAAGCTTTAGAATTATCACCTCCTAGAAGATGTAAAATCCCCAGCTTTCTCTTGCCCATCTCCCAGACTGGGTATGGCTTTGCATTCTCTTAATTTGTGACCTGCTCTAGAATTTCTCCTAGACACAAATTTCTCCCTCTGCGCTTCTCTCTCCTTGTTTCTTTTTACCTCTGTTTTCCATTCCCACTTTCTTTTACTCACTTTGAATGCCTGCTTGTATCCCAAGGTGCAGATTCTTCTGATTCCCTAGTGTCATGTCTTTAAAATGGTTTTATAAAACTACACTTTAAGGGAAATCTTATGGTGCTCAGGAATCACACACATGCCCACACAAAACTTCCTTTAACTGCTTCTAAAGTACCTGTACTGGCTTTTCTTAGTCTTCTCTTCTATTTAGTATTCCAAGCATGTTCTTGTCTTACTTGAGCGCTTGAGGTTGGCAGGTAGTGTTGTATAGTTGGATACTTGTTAAGTGAATACAGTGAAAAGTTTGTTGATAAGTAAATGAAGACTTTTGAAAGATTGTAATGCTTTGTATAAATAAAAAAAACATTGTTTAAAAAAAAGAAAGAAAAAGAGCAAGAGCAGACTTTAAGACACTAGCTTTGGATGCATTATTTTTCCCTTGGTTTCCATAGTACACAAAACACAAAGCCATTAACATTTCCTTTTGTCTGTGCTCAGGGAGATGGTACAGGAGTTGCCAGCATTTACCGGGGGCCATTTGCAGATGAAAATTTTAAACTGAGACACTCTGCTCCAGGCCTACTTTCTATGGTAAGTGAAGTATAATCAAGATTGGGGGTTAGATTAATAGCCAACTGCTTTCTGGCCCTTTGTTAAAGCCCAATCCTTTTCTGTTGAATGGGAGCATTCTCCTCTTAGCTCTGGCCTTACCTCTTCCATTCCTACCTTCTTAGCCTGGTTTTTCATTGTTGGACAGGGTCTGCTAGCAGACTGGGGAACCAAAAGTGAGATTTTATGCGTGTTTGTTACCTTTATTTGTGCCAGGACAGGGGACAGGGCATGCCTATTTGTGCTTTCAATATTTAGTGTTCAGCTGGACGCTGGTGGCTCATGATTGTAATCCTAACTACTCAGGAGGCTGAGATCTGAGGATCATGGTTCAAAGCCAGCCTGGGCACTAAAGTTCATGAGAGTATTATCTCCAGTTAACTATTAGAAAACCAGAATTGGCCTGTGGCTCAAGTGGTAGAGCATTAGCCTTGAGCTGAAGAGCTGAGAGACAGCATCTAGGCCCAGAGTTGAAGCCCCATGACTGACCAAAAAAAAAAAAAAAGATTTAGTGTCTACCTACCCATTCAGCTAGAGTCACTCATACCAGCCTGTTACCAACATTACTTGTTAACACCTTTCTTGCTCTTATTCACTTAGTTGCTTTTGCTTACTTCCCCTACTCCCACATCCTGGAGCCCCTCTGCATGTGTATGGGTCCCACTCACAACTGAGTCAACCTCACAGTCTTTGTCTCTTCCTCACTTGTACTGCCTTATTAAATGCACCGCTGCTTACTTTCCTTTCTGTGCATTTCCCTTTTTTTCTTCCCTTTGCTCACTCTCATCCCTTTTTCCCCTTATTCCCACGCCTTGCTTCTCTCCACCTCCACCTCTGCTACCAATTTCTCTTGATCAGTGCCCCAATTCTCACTTCTCCAGCCCCAAGATGTACATAGATGTACATGCATAGTCCCTTGCTGCTCTGTTCACTCATGCTTTACTCGTCTTCTCAGGTGTTTATGGTAAAGCCTAAGGACATACACATGATTGCTGACACTCTGGCAATAAGATGTAATCTGTGTAAGGTAAAGGCACGTAAGTGTACCTAAAAGGATCCTAGAGGAGGACCCAGAGGAATAACGAGTGTTGCTGCTAGAGGTAGGAGAAACCTTCCCAGATGGGAGGAAACAAAAGTTTCTAAAGGAACTCTGTTCCCGGACATAGGAAGAAAGAGCATCCAACATAGAGGTTCTACATAGTTTTGTGACCATGACATAGCAGGTGGTTTATTCAAGGAACTGAAAGTAATGAGAATAGTGGATACAAGTGAATGATAGAGACCACAGGGGACAGGTGGGGCCAGCTCCTAAAGGGCTTTAAGTTCCAGGTAAAGGATAAGGGAGGCTTTCTTTGTAGGGTTTGAAAGCCTTATTCTATGTTTTCTGAGTGGGGTGATCAATGTTTTGTTTTAGGATGAAAACTTTGGCTGTAGCATGAGTACTATCAGGGATAGAAGGACAGGGAAGGGAAGCCATTTCAAAGGCTGCCCTAATAATTGGGAGAGACTAGCATAGCACACACTTTGCAGGCCTCCTTTTAGGAAAGTCACCTGGGCAAGCACAGTTAAAACGTGCAGAGCAGCTAAGTGGGCTCCTCAAGTCTTTGTTTATGAGGATTAGAACCCTTCTTTGTGTGTGCCTTGTGCATATGTTGGGAAGCCTTGGTTTCTACTCATTTTAGGCCAGCACTGGCTAAGTTGTAGCATAGCCTAGTTATGAGTTTTGGTTTTTTTAGTCTGGCTTGGTTTGGTTTGGGCTTTTGAGACAGGGTTTTACTATGTGGACATAGCCGGTTTTACTAATAATGAATGTTCTATGAGCTCTTCAAAAGGCAGAGATGAATCTCATTGATTTCAAAGTCTTACTACCTAACATATTTATGGACCATATGATGATGAGTATCAACACCTTATCTAATTCTTTTTTTTTTTCTTTTTCTTTTTTTTTTGCCAGTCCCAGGGACTAAACTCGGGGGCTAAGCACTGCCCTTGGGCTTTCCTCAATGCAAGAGCTCTACCATTTGAGCCATAGCACCACTTCCAGCTTTTTTATGTATGTGGTACCGAGGAATTGAATCTGGTCTTCGTGCATGCTAGGCAAGCACTCTACCACTAGGCCAAACTCTCGGCTCCTTTAATTCATTTTTATACTCAAAATAACCCCTTTGTCTGTTTTTGTTCCTGTTTGCTAGTAAATGATTGTACATGAACATAAACTAATGATAAATAGAATTAGGGTCCCTGGAAATCTCTCTCTCTTTCCAAAGTACCAGCTCCGTTTTCCTTACTTTATTACATGAGATGTTCTAGAATACAAATATACACCAAAAATACCCTCATTTTACTCCCCTCATCTTACTAAAACCAATAACCTCGGAGACAGGAGTTTGGCCTAGTGGTAGAGTGCTTGCCTAGCATGCAAGAAGCCCTGGGTTCAATTCCTTGGTGCCACATACACAAAAAAATGTGGAAGTGGGGCTATTGCTCAAATGGCAGAGCAAAAGCTGTCCAAGGACAGTGCCCAGGCCCTAACTTCAAGCCCTAGAACTGGCAAAAAAGAAAGAAAAAAAAAAGAAAAAGCTGAAAGTGGTGCTGTGGCTCACATGGTAGAACTATAGCCTTGAGAAAGCCCAAGGACAGTGCTCAGGCCATGAGTTCAAGCTCCAGGACTGGCCAAAAATAAAATAAATAAAATTTTAAAAAATAACCTTGTGTTACATGGGAGTTTTTGAAGTATATTATAAAATTCCTAGTTTTAAAAATAACCCCTAGATATGGCTTTAATGTGCTTGCTAGTACATTTCATATATATATATATTGCTTTCCTTCACAGTTGAAATATAAAACTAACTTTTCTTCCCCTCCCACCTCTTTTTCTCTCTGTCTCTCTTTTTCTTTCTTTCTTCCTGCCAAGTTGGGACTTGAACTAAAGGGCACTGAACTCTTTTGTTCACAGCTAACACTCTTACTTGAGGCACAGCCTCACTTCCAGCTTTTTGGTGAATTGAAAATAAGACTCACCAGTGATAGTTAAGTCATGCACCTTCTATCTGGCGAATATAATGTATCCCTTCTATTAATTACAATAAAAAATATACATTAAAAAAAAAGAATCTCATGGACTTTCCTACCTAGGTTAGCTTCAAAACATGATCCTCATATCTCAGACTCCTGAGTAGCTAGGATTACAGGCATAAGCCATAGGTGTCTGGCTGTAGCTTGTTCTTTTATAACACATTACTTAAAAAAAAAATTTCTGGGGCCGAGAGCTTGGCCTAGTGGTAGAGTGCTTGCCTAGCATGCACGAAGACCCAGGTTTGATTCCTCAGTACCACATGTAGCAAAAAGTCAGAAGTGGTGCTGTGGCTCAAGTGGAAGAGCTCTAGCCTTGAGAAAGTCCAAGGACAGTGCTCAGGCCCTGAGCCCAAGCCCAGAACTGGCAAAAAAAAAAAAACTTTTTTCAAGGAAAAGAATAGGAAAAAAATGTAACTAAAAAGTCGCAGTTTTATTTCAATGTATAGAGGGGTTACAGTTATATTCACCAGATAGAAGATGCATTACTTCTCACATATTGATATCCTGCTTATGTTTTTATAATTTAGTACAAAACCATTTAGACACAATAGTTTACTACATAGACAACAGGTCTTTTCCTTGGTAATTTGTAACTACAATCCAGCTATAACTAGTTTGCAACTAAATACACCAAGTAATATCACATAAACAATTGATCCTATTATAAAAACTCACACTTTAGGAGAATTTGCACATTTGTTAAAGGATAGTGCTTATGTATTCTTTCATTTCTATCCTTATATCCTAAGTTAGGCCCAGGCTCACAATAAGTTTGTTGAATAGAAACATGGAGATGACATGATTGTAGGTTCTTTAGGGAATTTTGCTCTTTAGTTAACATGGCCAGGGAAATTTACTACAAGTATGTTTGATTTCTGTCAGGCAAACAGTGGTCCCAGTACAAATGGCTGTCAGTTCTTTATCACCTGCTCTAAGTGTGATTGGCTGGATGGAAAGCATGTAGTGTTTGGTAAGTCCTGCTCCTTTCTTACTGTCCAGGCCCTATTTATCTTGGTTAGCGCTCCCAGAAGTTGTAGTCTCCACACTGATAGAATTGCTCTAAGTAGTTGTAGAGAAGATGGAAGTGGTGGGAAGGTAGAGAAGATAAATGGTTAGAAACCTAACGGGAAGGATAAGGGATTTTCCGATGTAGTTTGTAACTACTTGGGCAACATGCTTTCTAGGAGGAAACTCATGCTAGGACAAAAGAAGTGCTAGAGGCAGCACTGGTGCAGCAAAGCTCTGAACTTGCTCAGACCTAAGCTTGAGCCCTTATTGCACTGCTTATTATCTGTGACCTTTCACTTCATTTCACCTTACTGAATCTCAAAGTCCTGGAATTAGTAAGAGAATCTAACGTGGTAATAGATAAAAATGGGCAGTGGAAGCTAAAAAGGCTGTACATGTGAGAATAAAGTCTCGCTAATATTCTTCCTACAGGAAAAATCATTGATGGACTTCTAGTGATGAGAAAGATTGAGGTAAGTCATTTGTGGGTGTCTTCTTTCTCAGCCTTTTTAGTGTGGTACAGCCTGCTCTTGAGGAGTCAGAAAAGTGAATGGACTCCAGTTTGTTAGACCTGGTCATCACTGCCCCTGCCCAGGTATACATACATTCTTAGGAGGCAGAGGAGAAGATATATGTCTTTTGTAAGTTTTCCTGGCCCCATAAGTTAACCCACCCAACCCATATTTGAGGTTTGGCCTCTGAAGATGCTATCACGTACTTAATGAAATTTTACTCTTGGTGTTACATTCAAAATCTTTCATGATCTATTTCCTTTCTGCTTCTCTAAGGCTCCTTCTTCTGCCAGTACCTCCTTATTCCAGTTATATCAGGCTAATAGATAGGTCTTTCCAAAATATGCCATACATAGCTCTCCATGCTTCCTATTCTTTTTGCATGGGCTGCGCTTAGTGAAGGCTTTCTTTTCTCCTGGTGAGTTCCTGTTGATCCTTGTGGGCCCGACTGAAATGTTCCCGTCTGTGAATTCTTTTCCTGAACTCTTTTTTTCCCTAGTCGTGGGGCTTGAACTCAGGACATGAGCACCATTCTTGGGCTTTCTCAAGACTAGAACTCTACCACTTGAGCCACAGCATCACTTCTAGCATGCTAGGCAAGCACTCTACCACTAGGCCAAACTCTCAGCCCCTCCCCTGTGCTCTTTAAGTATTACTTTAGTTACTCTACTTGCCCCTTGTACACCTCTCTTTTGCAGCTTTTGATGCATTGTTATGCATCACAGGGTTGATATTTTCTCAGTGTATTACATGTTCTTCTTGGTCTGTATTATTTGCTTTACCTGTCAGCTAGGACATGCACTATCTGAGTCTTGAGTCCTTAACATAGAGACTGACAAAAATCAGAAGAGATTTAGTGAGAATGTAAGCAAGTATCTGAGTATGTGAATCTCCCCATGCTTGTTTGCTTTGTGTGTTTATTCGTGTAGGCTTATGCACTAATGAGAATTGAACCCAAAGACTTGCACATGCTAGGCAGATACTGTACTACTGAGCTGCATCCTTAGCCCTCCACTGTGTTTTCTTTTCTAGAATGTTCCTACAGGCCCCAACAATAAGCCGAAGTTGCCTGTAGTAATCTCACAGTGTGGGGAGATGTAGTCCAGATGAAGACTGATTCAGGTAAGTGTGCCTTCCTCCTACTAGTTAGGAGAACGCAGCCTGCTCTACTGGAAAGAACTTTAGACTTGATAAGGAGTTGAACCCATGTTTTGTCTGTGTAAACTTAAAGAAGTCCCTTCCTCTTTGAACCTGTTTGTATTCTTTTAAGAAGAAAGTATTTATTCCTTAGGGTCCTTCTAAAGATTAAAATAGGGGGGCTGGGAGTTTGGCCTAGTAATAGAGTGCTTGCCTAGCATGCATGAAGACCTGGGTACGATTCCTCGGTACCACATACATAAAGAGAAAAAAAAAAAGCTGGAAATGGTGCTATGGCTCAAGTGGTAAAGCATTAGCCTTGAGAAAGCCCAAGGACAATGCTCAGGCCCTGAGTTCAAGCCCCGGGACTGGCAAAAAAAAAAATAGGAAGAGTTACTTTTATTTTGCAGTGTACAAAATATCAACATGAAAGCCACTTAAGTAGTTTTTAACAGTACTGTCAAATTATAGTTCCATTCATCACTATTACCAGAAGGACCTAGCCTCAGCCCTGCGAGACTCTATACAATCTGAAGACTCATCTGTCATGCCAGCTCCCAGAACTGACACTGCAATTCCAAGCCCTGACTTTTTTTTTTTTTTTTTTGCCAGTCCTGGGCTTGAGCTCAAGGCCTGAGCACTGTCCTTGGACTTTCTCAAGGCTAGAGCTCTACCACTTGAGCTTCAGTACCACTTCTGGCTTTTTTTCTATGTATGTGGTACTGAGGAATCGAACCCGGGTATTCATGCATGCTAGGCAAGCACTTTAACCACTAGGCCAAACTCCCGGCCCAAGCCCTGACTTTTTTAAGATATTTTATTTTATTTATTTATTTTGTGAGTCATGGAGCTTGAACCCTCAGCCTGAATGCTGTCCCTGAGGTCTTCAGCTCAAAGCTACCACTCTACCCCTAGGCCTGGGCAGTGTCCCTGAGCTCCTCAGCTAAAGGCTACTGTCTTACCCTTGAGCCAAGCCCCACTTTTCTAGAGGTTAACTGGAGATAAGAGTCTCAGGTCCTTGCCCCTGTGTGAAAAATAAAATTCGCAGCTTGATCAGAAAAAAAAAAGAGTCTCAGGTCCTTTTGTGCCTAGGCTGGCTTTGAACCTTGATCCTCAGATCTTAGCCTCCTGGATAGCTAGGATTACAGGCATAAGCCACCACACCTGGCTTAAAAAGATGTTTTATTAAAATACATGTATTGTACAGGGGGAGTTTCATTGTGCCATTTCTATATGTACCTGCAATGTATGCATCTAGTTCAATTTCACCTCTGTACATCTTATTCCCTCTCCTCTTCAAACAATTTCATTGTTTTATGTTCACATGTGCAATATGAAGTACTTTGACATTACTAACCCATTTTCACCCTCTCTCTTACCTCTTTCCCCTTTCCCACTGGTACCCACTCCTCTGCATAGCCTGTCTTAGTTTCCTGTCTTTGTTTTTCAGCATATATTAATTGAACAAGGAGATTTTTCCATGTAATTTGCATGTATATTTATTATAATTTAGTCGGATTAACTTCATTTATTGTTCTCTCTTTCCTGGCATCCTCACATACCCTAATGTTCAACAGCTTTCAATGAATTTCCTGTGCCATTTTCATACATAGATGTAATGCATTTTGATAATAATTGGTTCCCATCATCTTTCTTCTACCTCCTACTTGACCTTTATATGTTATATTACATATAAAGTCTCAATTCCACAAAGCAAAAAAAAATACAGTAGTTACAGGCCCCAACTTTATGTCATAGGTTCATGATTTATATTGTTAAACCTGCACAGACTTCCTTCCTATCCACAACTTGCCATTGTCTGCCCTGTGCTAGGAAGCGTGCTAGCAAAGAATTGAAAGGTGTGGCTATCTTTTAGGAGCTCATAGGAAATTAAGACATACTAGTAATCTGAGTGACATTGCTCAGTGTTGAAAGAGTACAAAAAGAGAATTGATCACTTGCACCTATCTTGAGGAGTGGTGTTTTATGACTCTTTCTTTTTGATTATCTTAAAGCTATAGAAAAATTACAAAAATACTTCATTAAACACTCATGTATTTGTATAACATTTTTGGTCATTTTATCTTGACATTTGTTTTTGCTTTCCCTTCTTCCCTCCAATTCCACTTCTAAATCATCTCTTCCTGTCCTCTTCCTTTACTCCTTTCCTTCCTTCCTTTTCCTCCTATCATCTCCTTTCTCATTTAAAAATTTCAGATTTCGGGCCGGGAGCTTGGCCTAGCGGTAGAGTGCTTGCCTAGCATGCACGAAGACCCGGGTTGGATTCCTCGGTACCATATACATGAGAAAAAAGTCAGAAGTGGTGCTGAGGCCAAGAGGTAGAGCTCTAGCCTTGAGAAAGTCCAAGGACAGTGCTCAGACCCTGAGCTCAAGCCCAGGACTGGCAAAAAAAAAAAAAAAAAAATTGCAGACTTCTTGACATTTCATACCTGAAAACTTAGGAATTCTTAAATATAAACACATCCTATGTAACTTCAATATTATGTAATATGTAATTATCTCGAACTTTCCAGTTACCCCCAAAGTAATGTTTGGGGGTTGTTGTTGTTGTTGTTATTGTTGTTATTGTGGGGGTTTTTTGGACTGTACTTGAAATTGAATTCATGGCTTGCTTGTCATTTGAGTCACACATTCCAGCCCTTTAGAGTTACTTTTATAGCTTTAAGGGTAAAGATTCTAGCCAAGCATGTTGGAGCTTTCCTCAGTTATTTGGGATTCTGAAATGTGGGGATCACTTGAGCTCTGAAGACTAGCCTAGACAATAGTGAGGTCCCTTTTCATAAATAGATAAATAAGCAAAGTTTCCTTATTTCATTTGGTTTATTTTTAATTAGTAGTGTGAAAACTTTCAAAAAGATGAAGTGAAAGTTCCCCTTGATGGTAAACCATCCCAAACCCCTTCCCTCCCCAGAGGCCACTTTCTTATCACTTTAGTGTATGTTCATCAGGTTCTTTTCTTTGCCCATCTAAATTTTTGCAAGGATTTCTTTTCTGTAAATGTCATTATACTTTAGTGTCTCCCCCCTCCCTACCCCCCCCCCGTGTTTGTTATTGTGTCTCAAGAACTTTTCTTTCTTAGTTCATGTAAAAAAAAAAAAAAAAAGTATTTCAGTGTTGGGAGTTTGGCCTAGTGGTAGAGTGCTTGCCTAGCATGTACAAAGAGTGGGGTTTGATTCCTTGGTACCACATACATAGAAAAAAAAAGCCGGAAGTGGTGCTGAGGCTCAAGTGGTAGAGCGCTAGCCTTGAGAAAGCCCGAGGACAGTGCTCAGGCCCTAAGCTTCAAGCTCAGGACTGGTGGAGAAAAAAAAAAAAGTATTTCAAATTAAAAACAAAATGAGGTGCTAGTGGTGGTTCATGCCTGTAATCCTAGCTACTCAGGAGGCTGAGATCTGAGGAAGTGGTAACATAATTTATAATCCTAGCACTTTAGGAGTCTGAAGCAAGAAGACGGGCAGTTTGAAGTCAACCTGAACTATGTAGTGTGTTAATGCCAGCCTGGGCTGCATAGTGAAACCCAAAAGAATAAAGTTTAGAAATTCTTTGCTTTCATACCTCACACCTCTTTTCTGTGTTATCCCAGTTTTTTACCAACCTTACCCTGCCATAGCAATTCCTTCATTATTGCAAACATATCTCTGTGTATGTGTGTGTGTGTGTGTGTTTGTGTGTGTGTGTGAGTTGTGGGACTTGAACTCTGGTCCTGGGTGCTGTCCCTGAGCTCAAATCCACCCAGGCAGAAAAGTCTATGAGACTTTTCCTTTCTTTTTTTTTTTTTTTGTTATTGTTGTTGTTGGTTGTGAGACTTGAACTCTGGACCTGGGTGCTATCCCTGAGCTCTTCAGCTCAAGGCTACCACCTTACCCCTTGAGCCACAGTGCCACTTCCAGTTTTCTGGTAGTTAATTGGAGACAAGAGTCTCATGGACTTTAGTGCCCAGGGTAGTAGACTGGCTAGGATTACAGGCATGAGCCACTGTGCCCAGCATACTGGCTTTTCAACAAATTTTCCTGGAGATTTATGTGTACATTAAAGTGTGAGAGATACTATCTAATTTAAAATCATCCATTGTAGTTGTCTACTGTTATTCTGCCCCAAACAAACCTGAGGAATCTGAAATACTCCTGTAAAATTAGAGCTACACAGCTGGGAAGAAGAATAAGATGATGAGCCTCCCACCTTGCTCCACACAAATTTGGGTAGAGGGTGAAATTTTTCATTCCTAACTAGCCCACAGTGGTGTTGGTGCAAATATTGAGTTCCAAGGCTCTGTCTAGAGAAAAAATATGTCTTTTTGTTAAGAACACACCATTTTCCAAACAGAAAAGAGTCAGACATAGGAAAGGTCAACTTGAGGGACCAGTAAGAACTCAGCCCCAGCTGAGCTGAGTCTTGGGCTCTGAGAAAATGAGGTGAAGAAGTGAGGAAGGAGACAGGAGACAAGTGAGGTATCCTGGATCTTTCTTTTTTTTTTTTTTTTGCCAGTCCTGGGCTTGAGCTCAGGGCCTGAGCACTGTCCTTGGACTTTCTCAAGGCTAGAGTTCTACCACTTGAGCCTCAGCACCACTTCTGGCTTTTTTCTATGTATGTGGTACCGAGGAATCGAACCCGGGTCTTCATGCATGCTAGGCAAGCACTTTAACCACTAGGCCAAACTCCCGGCCCTATACTGGATCTTTCTATGGAATATTTCTTCCACAACTCTTTTGCATTTTGCTGTCTCAAGTCCAGATTTTGAACTTTGTCTGAAAGTATTTTTGTTTTTTAAGATTTTTTGCTGGGGTTTGAACTCAGGGCCTAAGCACTCTCCTTGGGCTTTCTCAAGGCTAAAACTCTACCACTTGAGCCACAGCACCACTTCCAGTTTTTTCTATGTATGTGGTAGAGAGGAATCAAACCTGGGTCTTCATGCATGCTGGACAAGCACTCTACCACTAGGCTGAATTCCCGGCCCATCTGAAAGTTTCTATACAGCTCTAGATGTAGGAACCTTGGTTTTTATCTCAGTGGGTCTGGAAAATGGATCTGTTGTAGTCCTAACCTGGGTTCTTACTGCTTATAAAAACTTAAGGACCAATAAAAAGAAACTGCGGGCCGGGAGCGTAGCCTAGTGGTAGCATGTTCACCTAGTGTGCATGAAGTCCAGAGTTCAATTCCCTAGAGCCATATACACAGAAGAAGCCGGAAGTGGTGCTGTGGCTCAAGTGGTGGCAGAGTGTTAGTCTTGACCAAAAAGTGCCCAAGGAGGGGCTAGGAGTTTGGCCTAGTGGTTGAGTGCTTGCCTAGTAGGCACGAAGACCTGAGTTCAATTCTTTGGTACCATATTACACAACAAAAGCCAGAAGTGGTGCTGTGGCTCAAGTGGAGCTCTAGCCTTGAGAAAGCCCAAGGACAGGGTGCAGGCCCTGAGTTCATGCACCAGGACTGGCAAAAAAAAAAAAAAAAAGATGTCCAAGGACACTGAGTTCAAACTTCAGGCCTTGGGGGGAGGACTAAGAAATTGGTTCCGAGCTTAGCTTAGGCAGCTTCTGTGACTTCTAGACCTGGTACCAGTACCAAGTAGCAGAGCTTCCTTTCCTCAGTTCTTTTTGTTCAAGTTTGCATACAGATAAGTCATTTGGGGCACATGTTGAACTTGATTTCTAGATGCTTTCCATACTTAACAAAGATTTATTAGAAACACTGCAATAATTGTCTTTTAATATTTACATCCTAGGATGTAAACATATGTAGTTAGTATATAATTTTATGTACAAGAAACTTACAAGAAAACAATATTGGAACTTGTTTTTTGAGACCAGGCCTTAAACTCATATCTAATGTTTTCACTCATTAGCTGATACTGTACTACAGAGCCATGCCTCTGTCTCCACCAGTGTTAGAATTCAAATAGTGATTATGTTGAAAATTTAATTGTTCCTATGGAAGATAGATATTGCAGTTATGAAGGTGCTGTTTGAATGAATGAAGTCTAGGACCAGTCTGGAATTCTTGGAGATGCAATATATACCATAAGGAAACATTATGAAAGATGAGTTGGTGGGGCTGGGAAGGTAGCTTAGTGGTAGAGTGCTTGCCTAGCATGCATGAAGCCCTGGGTTTTATTTCTCAGTAACACACAAACAGAAAAAGCCAGAAGTGGTGGTATGGCTCAAGGGTTAGATCTACTAGCCTTGAGCAAAAGAAGCTCAGCGAGACCCTGAGTTCAAGCCTCAGCAAGGACTAGCAAAAAAAAAAAAAAGAAGAAGAAGAAAGAAGTGTTGGTATTTGTCTTACTCTATAAATAAGTACTAATTAATTAAAGTGAGTTCCATACCATATGCAGCTACAGATTTGAGAAGCCATTCAAGGAGTGTAATCTCTTGGGAAAACTGACGGGTACAATACAGTATGGCACTGGATTAGAGACATTTAGAACAAGGGAAAGGAAGGAAGTGTGAGGGTGTGGGTCTGCCTGGAGTGGTTTGGAAAGACAGCTGCACACAAGAGTCTAGGGAAGACTTGAACTTGTCAGGGAGGTCCAGGGAAGGTATTTCAGGCAGAGGGAACCACATGTACAGAGACATAAAAATAGAAAACCAGGAAAATTCATATAATTTAGTATGAAAGAAAAACAATAAGATGAGGCAGAAGGGAGGTCAGGGCTAGTTTCAAAAGCCAGCACCATGCTGAGCAGCTCATATTATTCTTAGGGGAGGAGCTGGGCTTCAAGCAATAAATCACTTAGCCCCTGGAGAGTCTTTATTGTGCTCCTGAGATTCTCAGATTTGGTCCTGAATCTCCACAAAGAACTAGGCCAATAAGATTCATTGAAAAAAAATGTGGATGAAAATACTACAGTTGAACTTCCTTTTTCGGAAGATGATTCTGGCTGTAGTGTGAACGTTAGGCTGAAGATCAGTCACTGTAGTTCAGGCAAAAGAAGAGGTTCCATATGAAAATAGACCAGGGGCTATCCCCCACACCTGAGAGATTTGGCAGCTCATACGTGCATGTCTATTACATGACAGTATGCTCTGCTCTGAAAGCTAGCAGCTCTGCCAGCTGAAAAGGATGGAGCAAGAGAATAGCTGGCCTCTTTCCAGTAGGATCTAGTACAAAAGCAAAGCTGCTACATTGTCATCAGGTATCTCACACATGCATCTCTTCCATTGAATACTACTCAGCCTTACAAAGAAGAAGTAGATCTGTCTACTTTGGCAAGATTTCCAAGGTAAGCTAAGTGAATCAAGATGAAGTGTGTTGTATAAACACAACACTATTTATATTCTCTTTCAGAAATTTCTTCAGCAATAAACAGCAGATCCCTAATAGACACTTCTGTGGACTAGAAATAGCAACAGACTTTCTTTTCAGTTTGTATAGTCCTGTTTATATTTAAATTTCCTACACTGAGCAAGCATCTTCTAAAAGAAATACATATTGTATATATGTAAGTGGTTTTATTTGTTCTTTTGAGACAAGGTCTCTTACATCTCAAGGCTGGCCTCAGTTTCTCTATGTAGCATGAGCTGGCCTTGTGACCTTCTAAGAACTGGGATTAGAGGGGTGTGCCCCATGCCCAGTTTATATACACAGTTTTAACTATAGTTCATGTTGTATATAACTATATATGTAGGTTTTCTGTTTTTTGTTTTTGCCAGTCCTGGGTCTTGAACTCAGGGCCTGGGCATTGTCTTTGAACAATTTTTTGCTCAAGACTAGTGCTCTGCCAATTGAATGACAGTGCTACTTTCGGCCTTTTCTGTGTATGTGGTGCCAAGGAATCGAATGCAGAACTTCATGGATGCTAGGCGAGCACTCTACCACTAGGCTATGCTCCTGGCCCCTATATATGTAGTTTTAACTAATCCTGATCCTAGAAGCATGCCTATAGTTAGCATCAGTTTACCCATTCCTCTCTAGTCCCTCATCTACTCCTCTCAAGTTCAGGCCTAGTCAGGGGCTCCTGACTTGATACTCTCTCAGTGCTTGCTTCCTCCTTCTGTTTCAGGATATAACACCATGTGGCATAAATATGTCCATCTGGTTTCTTCTGGACCAAGAACTCCTTGAAGCGTGAACCACATTGACTAACACAGTGCCTAGAAATAGATTAAGGCCTTGATGTATAATGCAACATACAGATTGTACTTAGGTATTTTCATACACTTTTGTTGAGGTCTGACCTGGACTTTTTAGATCCTGGGTACAAATTCTAGAAATTCACATGTGAGGTCTGGTCACTTGCCAATTTACACCAAATAAAGACATGGTGGAAACAAAAAAAGGAGGCTTATTGTAATAAGTCTGTAGCATATGCAGTCACAGGAAAATAATACTTTAGCCATCTTTGAGGTACAGGTATGACCTGCAGGTTTAAAGAGACCAAGGACTGCAGCAGAAGGTGAGAAGTGTGCATATACATCCCCAGTCACAAATGTGTTTTGGTGGTCAGAAGTGGCTCTCAGCCTGCTGTCTCAGGACTGGTCAGATGGGGATTAGTTAAATTAAGAGTCACAGTGGACCAGGAGTTTGGCCTAGTGGTAGAGTGCTTGCCTAGCACGCACTAGCATGCCTAGCATGTTCAATTCCTCGGTACCTCGTGCATAGAAAAAAAAAAAGCTGGAAGTGTTGCTGAGTCAAGTGGTGGAGCTCTAGCCTAGAGAAAGTCCAAGGACAGTGCTCAGGCTCTGAGTTGAAGCCCAGGACTGGCAAATAAAATAAAAAAGTCTCACAGATTTTTCAGGGGTGGGGAGAGGGAAATGGGGATCAAGACATGAGAAAGGGTATCAATGTTTGTGAAATAATGCACCTTCTATCTGGTGAATATAATATAACCTATTGATTACAATAAAAAATATAGGGAAAAAAACAGTCATCGTGGTCTGGTTTCCTCTCTCTTGGATCCCAGAATGACTGCATAGTGACTATAGGAAAGAATGTCTCAGGACAAAGGACAACTGTACAGAATGGAGGCAGGGATCTCTTACAGACACATGGTTAAACATCTGCCTATACCTTCAGTATAATGCCAGGACTTACTGTCTTCCAGAGGAAGATGTGATCACATTAGATGGTGATCCATGGAGAGGGACAAGAGGACCTTGAGTAGATTCACCTCTTTTTTAAATGCAGCTACAGCCATAACCAGAGTGTGGACTTTCTTTTCAGTATTCCTTGAATGAAAACCTTCAGTGAACTCTTGTTCTGGAGCTCCACAAACAGCCTTGATGGAAAGGCTTTGGAGATAGCCAGGCAGACCAAGGAGCTCCACCTCTGTCTATCTCTAACCTTAGTTAAGCCACTAATCCTCTTGTGACTTTAGTTTGCTCCTTTGCATAGAGATAACATATACTGCAGAGATGGGAACGGTAAATAATAAATGAGGCCATACACTTGGCAAACAGTTTATTTCTCCTTGGTTTTTGTGTAATATACATCTCCACTTAGGTCTGACCTATGCCGACAGGGAAGCTGATTCTGCTGTTTGGGGAAAAGAGAATTGGGAGCAAAAAGGAGAGTTGGGGAATGGCTCTTCCTGGTTTCCTTGAGCTGTTCAGTTCCTAGTCCCTCACTTACCTCCCATTTCTACCATTGTAGGCCCGCCCTTTCCCGGGATGACATTCTGGCTTCTGGTGTTATTTTCCTGCTGCTACCACCTCATTTGGCAAAGAGACCATGGAAGTGCACAGACTATGACCAAGATTATCTGTTTAAATTTTCAATTGTAAATAAAGGATTTTTTTTAATGTGTTGTGGGTATATGTGTGTTTATTTTAGTTGTACAAAGAGGTTTAAGGAATTGGTGTTGTGGCTGTAGTAGTAGAGTGTTAGCCTTGAGCTGAAGAGCTCAGGAACAATGCCAAGGATCAGAGTTCAAGCCCCACAAAAGAGGTTTGATTGTAACATTTCCATACATGTATACAATGTATCTCCAATGAACCTGCCTCTATCATTCTTTAGGATCCCACTCCTCAAAATAATTTCAGCTGGGGCCTGGCTTACAGCTAGCTACTCAGGAGGCTGAGATCTGAGGATCAAGGTTCAAAGCCAGCCTGGGCACAAAAGGACCTGAGACTCTTATCTCTAACTTCTAGAAGATGGGAAGAAGCGAGGCTTGACTCAAGGGTAGGATGGTGTCCTTGAGCTGTAGAGCTCAGGGACAATGCCCAGGCCCAGGGGCAGGGTGGTAGCCTTGAGCTAAAGAGCTCAGGGACAGTGCCCAGGCTGAGTTAAGCTCCATGACCAATAATAATAATTTCAAACTGGGAGAGAGCAAGGGAAAGGGTGATGTTGTCTAAAAAGAAGTGCACTTATGAGTACACTAGGTGAGGTGGCTCACACTCGTAATCCTAGCTACTTAGCCAGATCTGAGGATCAAGGTTCAAAGCCAGCCAGGCCAATACAAAGCCTACAAAACCATGAGGGACTCTTTATCTCCAGTTAATCCCTAGAAAATGGGAAGTGGGGCTGTGGCTCGAGGGTAGGTTTGTAGCCTTGAGCTGAAGAGCTCACGAACAGCACCTAGGCACAGGGGTAGGGTGATACCCTTGAGCTGAAGAGCTCAGAACATTATCCAGGCCAGAGTTCAAGTCCCTGACTCCCCCCCAAGAAAAGAAATGCGCTCATTACCTGACTTGTTATGTAACTAACCCTTCCGTACATCACCTTTGTAATAACAAAAAATAAAAATTTAAAGATAATTTCAGCTGGACACTGGTGGCTCACACCTGTAATTCTAGCTACCTAGGAAGCTGAGATCTGAGGATCTCAGTTCAGAGCCATCCCTGGCAGGAAAGTCCAAGAGACTCTAATCTAACAACTGGAAAACGGGAAGTGGAACGATGGTTCAACATGGTAGAGCAATAGCCTTGAACAAAAAGGAGCTCAGGGACAGCACCCAGGCCCCGCAAACAACCCCACTCCAAAATTTTTTTCAACCCTTTATTATTATTATTATTATTTTGTGGGTCATGGGCCTTGAACTCAGCCTGAGCACTGTCCCTGAGCTCTTCAGCTCAAGACTACCACCCTACCCTTGAGCCAAGCCCACTTGGTTTTCTAGAGGTTAATTAGAGATAAGAGTCAGGTCCTGGGGCCAGGAGTTTGGCCTAGTGTTAAAGTGCTTGCCTAGCATTCACGAAGACCCGGGTTCGATTCCTTGGTGCCACATACATAGAAAAAAGCCGGAAGTGGTGCTGAGGCTCAAGTGGTAGAGCTCTAGCCTTGAGAAAGTCCAAGGACAGTGCTCAGGCCCTGAGCTCAAGCCCAGGACTGGCAAAAAAAAAAAAAGAGTCAGGTCCTTTTGTGTCCTGGGCTGGCTTTGAACCTTGATCCTCAGATCTCAGCCTTCTGAGTAGCTAGAATTACAAGAGTGAGCCACTGCATTATTCTACTTTTTTTTTTTGCCAGTCCTGGGCTTGAGCTCAGGGCCTGAGCACTGTCCTTGGACTTTCTCAAGGCTAGAGCTCTACCACTTGAGCCTCAGCACTACTTTCGGCTTTTTTCTATGTATGTGGTACTGAGTTATTGAACCCAGGTCTTCATGCATGCTAGGCCACTCTACCACTAGGCCAAACTCCCAGTCCCTGCATTATTCTTTTATGTGGTATGTGTTTACACATGATTGTAATGGTGGCCATATCTTTTTTTCTTTTTTTTTTTTTTTTTCCAATCCTGGGCTTGAGCTCAAGGCTTGGGCACTGTCCTTGTACGGGCCGTGTCTTGTTATTCCTCAGCTTCAGCTAGGAAAACTAGCTCTCCTAGGAAGCCAGTACATGCCAGTGAGGAGCCTGCCATGTATGGGTAATGCCTCTGAATTCCAGGTAATCATAGCAGTCCCCTCTTAGGTTCAAACTGATAGGAAAGGAAGCTAAAGCTCCAGGGCTTTAGAGCACTATTTACTCCACAGATGTTCCCATTAGGTTCAATTTAGTCAGTCTGGAGCATGTGAGAAAAGCGGGGTATTTGGATATGGGAGACCATCATGATGAAATAGAAATAATTTAATCAGAAATCTTAATTGACGGAAGTGGCACTGTGGCTTAACGTGGTGGAGTGGTAGCCTTGAGCTGAAGAGCTCAGGGACAGCGCCCAGGCCCAGAGTTCAAGCCCCATGACCACCACCACCAACAAAAATCTTAAATGGGAAAGGTCCTTTTTAAATAATTGATGTCTTAATGTGGTCCTTTCAGAGCCCCAGCTTCCTCATCTGTAAAATCAGTATTATACCAACCAACCCCACAGTACTGTTGAAAGGGTAAAATAAGAGAATAAAGGTAACTTAAGCAGTAAAGTGCCTTAGAACATGTAAGGATCCAACTTTGCAAAGTTACAGAGGGAAGAAGCAAGTTCCCTACTGGTCCTTTCATGAGGCATTTTCTCATTCCTACTTTATTTCTGCCTCATGGTCAAAGACAGAGGTGAACTAAGGCAGAGGAAAGCCTGGTTAGAAGCGCCTCTTCAGTATAATGGGAACACAGAAGGTAGGAAGATTTTGTGTGTGTGTGCGTGACTTTTTCTAGCTAGCTAAGCAGAGTTTGTGAGACTTAGTGGACACAATATTGCGAAAGGAGAGATCTTTAACTAGATCTGGTGAAATTGTAAAGCGTTGGGAGGGAGAGTGAGCAGCTGTGATCCGGAGCTGAACCAACAGTCTTGTAATGTGCTACACAGCTGAATCCATTTGCATCTAACACCTACATTCCAGCAGGTCCTTGTATTAGAGCTACAAGAAGGAATAAGATAAGGCCCAAGCTTGACAGGAGACAGTAGTTTCAACTGAAGGTGATGAGTATTATAATGAGTGCCCTTTGTGCAGAAATGTAGTCTGGTAGGCTTTTTGGTTCCTAACTACTATGTCCCCAGTACATGAGAAAGCAAGTACCTGACACCTAGTACCGTGAATAATGGTGGTATGTATGAACATGATATGGAATAGAGTGAAGACATGGGGTCAGAAAAAGCTCAAAAGGCTTTTTTTGTAAGAGTTGATAAACTTGATAGGGATTGTGATTTGAGTGGGGAAACAAGCACTCTGTTCCTAGGCCAAAGTGTTAGAGAGGGAAGGACAGGGGTTACTTTGTGTGGGGCCAGGAGCATGGTCTAGTAGTAGAGTTCTTGCCTAGCATGCATGAAGCCCTGGGTTCAATTCCTCAGTACTATATACACAGAAATAGTTGGAAGTGGTACTGTGGCTCAAGTGATAGAGAGCTAGCCTTGAGAAAGCTCAAGGATAGTGCCCTGGCCCTGACCCATCCAAAAAAAAAAGTTACTTTGTGGAGGAGATTCTTGGGATAAATCCTCTTGCCTAAAGGTAGCAACTGGACTGTGAGGTGAGCTTCCGAAAAGACCAAATCAGCAGCACTTTCGAGAACTCCCACTTAGAAACAGATGGATTTCAATATAAACATTCATCAGTTAAGCATCTCTACAGTAGCTACAAAGAAACAAGTTTCTTAACAGTTAATCTTTCTGTCAGTTTCAGGATTAGTAAATTACATACTTTTTCTAAGTAACTTTTTAAAAACAAACTTCACAGAATTGAGATTTCTGTTTCAGAAGCCATACCTTCCGAGTAGTTACATGGAGCTTTTTCACTTGTTCTTAGGAGTGTTCTGGATCTTTTCTAAATGTCTTTGGGGAAGGATTCTCTATAGGGCATGCTTTTGAGGCATGCCCTCAAGAACAGCCTTTTGAGGAAAGATAGTGCTAACATTCAAAATCTATCTGGATAAAGGTGAATAGTAGTGCTGGAATCTACCTACTTTTCTTCATATATATTATTACAAGCTTTTTCAACTGGATTATTGGCACGCCTTCCCAGATGACCTTTCTGCACTGTCATTTGACATGCATTGAAGTATTATGTGTTAGGTATTATGTTAGATATTCAAGGAATGAGGAAGATTAGAGGTCTGAGAATGAGGGACTTCTAACCTAGTGAGAGACCTAAAAGATGAAGCAAGCAAAAGGAGAAGGGAAAGAAAATGTTAGAGAATAGCATGGAGCCCTCCAAAGGAAGCAGGGTGAGAAGGGTACTGGAGGGGGGTGGGTCCTTGGAACAGTGAACTAGAAACATGAACAAAGAGTGGAGAGCTAAATCCAGAAAGGACTCAGAACCTCAGAATCAAGGAAATTAGGTATGTCCTAAGAGTAATGGTGCTTCCTGGCAGCTATTGTCACAATTTAATGTTTAAAACAAACAACACGGGGGCCAGGAGTTTGGCCTAGTGGCAGAGTGCTTGCCTAGCATGCACAAAGACCCGGGTTCGATTCCTCAGTACCCCACATATATAGCAAAAAGCCGGAAGTGGTGCTGAGGCTCAAGTGGTAGAGCTCTAGCCTTGAGAAAGTCCAAGGACAGTGCTCAAGCCCTGAGCTCAAGCCCAGGACTGGCAAAAACAAAACAAACAAAAAAAAAAACCACTGGTTGTTGTGAGGAATATTAAACTGAGAAATAGAAGATTGCAGCAGTGTTTTGAGCCAAGGATCAAGAAATTGCAGCCAGTGAAAGAGATCGTCCTGCTTTTCTTTGGTTCATTCACCAGAGGATAAGAGGATGAGAATGGATTTTAAATAGCATAACATTCCTATTTCAGTGTCCATAGGTAAATTTTCTTTAGAACACAGATACACTGTTTTCAGGGTCTAAGGCTTTAAATAGTTGATTAGGGTCTAGAACATTACAGAAGAATGAAGAGACTGGACTTTCAGATTTTTCAGGACAGAATAGGCTGGGCTCATGCCTGTAAAATCTAAGTGTTAAGATCTGAGCATCACAGTTCAAAGTCAGCCATGGCAGTAAAGTCCATGAGATTATCTCCATCCAATTAACACACACACACACACACACACACACACACACACACAAAGTTGAGCAGCAGCTCACATGGTAATGCCAGCAGCCTTGAGCATAAAAGCTCTGGGACTGGGGCCAGGAATGTGGCCTAGCATTCATGAAGCCCTAGGTTCAAGTGCCACATAAACAGAAAGAGCCGGAAGTGGTACTGTGGCTCAATGGTACTGCTAGCCAGTACCCAGGCTAAGTTCATCAAGCCCCAGGACTGGCAAAAAAGGAAAAACAAAGCTCAAGGACTGGGTTGTAGCTATGGCTGTTGGTATAGTGCTAGCCAATGCCAAAAGTGCCTCAGGTATAGAGTTCAAGTCCCTGTCTCAGACCTAAAAAAAAAAGAGAAGCTCAGGGACAGTCAGCATTCAGGTCCTAAGTTCAAGTCCCAGGAACTACACTAAAGAAAAAATAAAGTGGAAGGCTAACAGCAAAGCTTAGTGGTAGAGTGCTCGCCTAGCATGCAGGAAGCCCTGAGTTCAATTCTTCAATACCACATACTTGGAAAAGGCTGGAAGTGGTGCTGTGGCTCAAATGGCAGAGTGCTAGCCTTGAGCAAAAGATGTCTAAGGACAGTGCCCAGGCCCTGAGTTCAAGCCCCAAGACTGGCAGTACAGGCGGGGAAAAAAAGTGGAATGCAAGGCCTAAATGACACTGATAGGGCCAAGGATTAATACACTAACCACGTAATTGATTTCCCTCCTTTCCACTTCTTTCCTCTCCACAATCCATTCTCTACTCAGCAGCCATTTTTAGAGAAATGCTACTCCCTAGCAACAATACTAAAATCGCCTTCCTTATTGGTAACCTCAAATGAAAAGTTCCTAATTGACCTGCCCACCTCTTATAACCCAGTGTTTCCTTCCACTGTTATGGAACAACATATTTGCATTCTGCGAGGCTCTCTCTTCTTGGTTCTGGAAGGGAAAAGGATAAACCTTCCTCTGCCTAAAAAAATCAACACTCCTCTTTCTCCCTGCTTCCACTCCCCAAACGCTTTGTGCTTTTGCAGCTATGAAGTGTTGTGTTTAAATTCCAGCGGTCAGAAGACAGAAACGGAGTCATGAACTATTCCACCCCCCAATCAAGAGTAGAAGCCTAATAATGCATGGAGGTAGGTGGAGGACTTGAGCAACATCAGGTGGCAGGCTGTTTTGCCGTGTCTAGGACGGATAGCCATCCTTACCTCGGGATACAGACACACACACACCTAGCTTGTCCAATAAAACGTGAGTGGAAACCAAATCTGATTTGTGGCCAGTACAAAACGAGGTGACTGCTTCAGGGAGACGCACTCCTAATAAACGTGGTGAGGATCGGAGGGCAGTTCCCCCTCGGAGCACACACGCAACCCCGCCCTACACACATGCTGAGCCCTGGTGGCCCGGCCGACGGCGGGGACCCTCCAAGGTGACCGCGCCGCTCTTCCATCGCGTATGTTCGGCAGCTCCAGAAACCCTGGGCAGTGAGGCAAAGACCCAGCCATAACCAAAAAAATAAAAGACGGCTGCGGGTTCCCGCGGTAAAGGGGGAGGGCGGTTGCCTCTCCGGGGGGGACTAAGGTGTGGGACCCCTCTCCAAGCTTTGGGTCAAGCCGTCGTCTAGAGCCCCGATGTTGGCAAATGCCGTGCCCTCGGCCCTGAACACAACCTTGAACCCAGGGCCTCTGCACACAGGCGGCATCCGAGTGAAAGTCACGTTCGCTCTGCTCCTCCAGTACTCTATGGTTCTCGTGGTGACTACTCTAATTCTAGTTCCGGTCTCTATGGCGGCGGAGGCAGGAACGGTTGTAGGTCGGCCGAATTAGCTGCCTAGAGAACCAATCAGAGTGAAGGAGTGATAAACGATCACCCAATAGAAGTTAGGCGTTGGGGTCAGGTGGTAAGATGGACAGTCCTGGTAACCAATGAGAAAGATTGAGGGCGGGTCTATCTCAGGGCTTATCCCGCCTGTCCCGCCATTCTCGCTAGTTCGATCGGTAGCGGGAGCGGAGAGCGGACCGCAGAGAGCCCTGAGCAGCCCCACCGCCGCCGCCGGCCTAGTTACCATCACACCCCGGGAGGAGCCGCAGCTGCCACAGCCGGCCCCAGTCACCATCACCGCAACTATGAGCAGCGAGGCCGAGACCCAGCAGCCGCCCGCCGCCCCCCCCGCCGCCCCCGCCCTCAGCGCCGCCGACACCAAGCCCGGCACCACGGGCAGCGGCGCAGGGAGCGGCGGCCCGGGCGGCCTCACATCGGCGGCGCCTGCCGGCGGGGACAAGAAGGTCATCGGTAAGGATGGACGGGGACGGGGGTGGGGCCGCGGGGAAAGCCAGACCACGGGACCGTTAGGCGACTCGGGGTGGGCCGGGGCGCGCGGCGGGCCCGGCGGGACCGACTCCGCGACGCGCGGCCGCCCCTCCCCCCTCCCCACTCGGCCACGCGCGGGCCGGGCGGGCGCGTGCGCGCCGCCTCCGTGCCCCCTGCGGACCCCGCGGGCCGCGCGCCCCTCCCCCTGCGGCCGCGCGCCGCCGACCGCGTGTGCGGCGGCTCCCCGCCGCCGGCCTCGTGCGCTGGGGCCGCACGCCGTTGTTCCGTCCCCCACCCAGCTTCCCTTCCGCGAGTGCCCGGAGGGCGCGGCGCGCCGCCTACGCAGGCCGGAGTGGGCCGGGCGGCTTCCCCTTCCCTCACGTGCTCCCCGCCCGCGGCCTGCGCTCACACCCATCTTGGGCCCGCGCCCCGGGCCCTGCTCTGGGGCGCCCACGTGTACGGCGAGGGCGGTGTCGCGGCCCGGCCGGGCTGCGGGGCCGAGGAGGGAGAAAGGCTGTCTCTGCCGGCCAGGCACCGAAGCCAGGCTGCTGTGAGTAATTGAGGGTTGTTTTGCTTTGTTTTCCAGCAACGAAGGTTTTGGGAACAGTAAAATGGTTCAATGTAAGGAACGGATATGGTTTCATCAACAGGTGAGATGGCTTGCGTGCCGGTGTCCCGCCTCTCGCGTGTGAGCGCTGGGGCCGGAGGCTCGGCGGGGTCGGGCTGGCTTCGGCATGTGCAGGTCCTTGGCCGCCTTCAGCCACGCGGACGCCGCGTCCCGGGGGGACGGAAGAGGTTCCTGAATCTGTAGGTGGTCTTTGTTTTGCCATCTAAAACCTGGCCTCCCCGGCCGCGTTTGGCACAAAGCACTTGGAGGAGGAGGGAGTGGATGGGGGGCATACCTTTCAGCAGTTAAGGCAGAGTGGGCAAAGCACAGCCCAGCGCATTTGCATCCCTTGCCATCCTTGATGGTGACTGGTATGTCATTAACGTACAGGTTATTTTCATGATTTGGCGTGTTTGAGGATTTGTCATCTTTGGATTATATTGCCTTTGTTTAACGTTTTCAAATATGGGCCCCCAGTACATTTTCTGTTAGGACTGCTGTAATCAGAGACCTGTTTTATTGCCCAGATGGTTAAAGAAAATGATCCTTTTCCTGATTCGATTTTTGAATTCTTCCACTTCCTTGTCAGGATTGTGCTGATGGAACCCGTTTTTGTTTTTTGTTTTTTATTGAAGCCCTGATTGTACTTGAAATGTTAATCCCGTTTGTGTCTGAGACAGAAACCCTCCGTCCCTGTCTTAAGATTGACCCTGTGAATTGTTCGCAGCGGTAGTGGTGGTAGTGCAGTCCAGCGCTGGCTGCACTCGCCTTGGGTTCCCTTGTGAGCCGGGCATCCTTTCCAAGATGGCTGCCAAGGCTAGTGCACTTGCATGGGTGTAGAGCACCGCGAGTGCCAGCAGCAATCTTGGCCGTACAGCTGTGATACTTGGCGCCATTTCAGCATTTTCTTTCTTATATCCTTGCTTTAGAAGACGTTAAGCAACTAAGATATTTAAGGGAATGCTTAAAGGTCACACAAAATGCTTGGGAAATGAACACTACCAAATGGACAGCTAGGCGTTTAGACATAATTGATGAAAAAAATGTTCTTTGGTCAACCACGTAGTATTGTAGAAACACTTAACGAGATTGCAAGCGTTTACAACAATCTGTTTTTCACATTTGCAGTTGCAGGAAACATTTTGTTTCTTCCAAACTACGGGCTACTACTATTGACTACATTTTTCAAAAAATTGCCTATGATGACTTGCTAGTGAGGAAAGGATAGAATGCATTGGTTTACTGCTGTTTGACTCCTGAAATTTAATTGTGCCTTAGTTGCTATTTCCATTTTAACATCCACCTGATCCACCCGGTGGGGTGTAACAGTTTTGAAAATGTAAATTCTTGAGTTCTGCCTTCTGAGGACTGAATTCATTACATCTGTGTACATTTTGGCAATCCTACCTGATGGTGAGAGTGGTCTATTCACTGAATCTTCACTAAACCGCTGCTTTTAACCTTTGATCCAATGCTGTTAGACATACCTGCTAATAAAATTGGTTGGGGCCTTGTTATGTAGTTTTTGTCCATATTTAAGAATGCTTATCATTTGCCTTGTTTTCTGTAATTTGCTAACTAAAAGTAGTTTATCACACTTTCTGGCATGGGTAATAAGATAAAAGTTACTGAAGTTTTCCTTAAGTGCCTTTTTTTCTTTTTTTAGTGTCCCTGCTCTTTATTCTTTGGGACGGTGTTTGTTTGTTTGTTTTTACCAATCCTGGCTTGAACTCAGGGCCTGAGCACTCTCCTTGGGCTTTCTCGAGGCTAGAGCTCTACTGCTTGAGCCACAGAACCACTTCCAGCTTTTTTCTGTGTATGTGGTACTGAGGAATGGAACCCAGGTCTTCATGAATATTAGGCAAGCACTCTACCACTAGGCCAAACTCCCGGCCCCTTCTTTAGGACAGTTTTGAATGTAAATTACTACCACCACAATGCCCCCCCCACCTGGGCACTGTCCTGGGCTTCTTTTGCTTAAGGCTAGCACTCTACCACTTGAGCCACAGTGCCATTTCTGGCTTTTTCTGTTTATGTGGTACATGCATGCTAGGTAAGCACTCTACCACTAAACCACATTCTCAGTCCCTAAGTGTAAATTACTTTCTGCCCATTCCTTGGAGTAGCCTATTTTGTTAATGGGTTAATATGTGTTTTACTACTTCTAAACATGCTGTTTGGGTTGTGAGCTGTGAGCCCTAAATAAGATAACTTGCTAGTTAAGATGTAGCAGTTAGTTGGCTATGTGTCCATGTGGTATAATTAGAGTATGAAACTTTATTATGGTAGTGGGAATCACCTAAGTGCCTGGTTAGAATTTTTTTAAATTATTTTTTGTATGTGTGTGCCAGTTCCAGTTCTGGGGCTTGAACTTGGATCCTGAGCTGCTTTTTTTTTTTTTTTTTTACAACACTTAGTTTAACCTAAGGGCCTCACATACTTTCCTGCCCTCAGCCTGGGTAACCAGAATTACAGGCAGGAGCCACCAGTGCCCAGCAGAATTATTCCTTTTAACAAGTTTTATTGTGTTTTTAAAAAAATCATTGGGGGCTGGAGTTTGGCCTATTGGTAGAGTGCTTGCCTACTCATGCTGGAAGACCTGGGTTTGATTGCTCCCTACCACATACATAGAAAAAGCGGGAAGTGGTACTGTGGCTCAAGTGGTAGAGTTCTAGCCTTGAGAAAGCCCCAGGACTGGCAAAAATTAAATAATTAGGTGCTTATAGTCCCTGCATTTCAGAGGCAGGACAGTCGAGTTCAAGTCAGCTTTGGGTGTGCAACAAAAACTGTCAAGATGGGACCCTTGGGGGGGGGAACTATTTACACTTTGTTAGACAATGTAATCTAGGAATTCCAAGAAAGGAATTCACTGAATTATTCCATTGTTTGGTGTGTTGGCTAAAAAAGTAATTGGACTCCTTGGGACGAGTTTATTGGCTACCCTGTACAAATTACTGTTATATTAACTGTTAGGAATTGATCTATATTCAACTCATTAAAGGTTTTCTTTTGTTTGTTTTTTTGTATTTTTTTTTTTGCCAGTCCTGGGCTTGGGCTAAGGGCCTAAGCACTGTCCTTGGACTTTCTCAAAGCTAGAGCTCTACCACTTGAGCCTCAGCACCACTTCTGGCTTTTTTCTATGTATGTGGTACCGAGGAATCGAACCTGGGTCTTCGTGCATGCTAGGCAAGCACTCTACCACTAGGCCAAACTCCCGGCCCCTCATAAAAGATTTCTGTGAATTTATTTTTCAGTGGGACATGTAGCTTAGCACTCTCACTGTATGGTTAAAATAGCCTCAAACTTAGTTGCCTTACTCTACCTTTAATTTGCTGGGATTATAGGCCTATACTACCACACCTGGCTTGAGTGGGCATACATCTTTTATATCTTGGCAAAGGTTAAGTGATGGTCTGGAATGTTACTTGTTAGTTACTTATTAGCAGTCTCCTTCCCTCCCCCCTCCCACGCCAGTTCTGGGGCTTGAACTCAGGGCCTTAGAACTTTGGGCTTTCTCAAGGATAGAATCTCTACTACTTGAGCCATGGGCCACTTCCAGTTTTTTCTATGTATGCGGTGCCGACAAATCAAACCCAGGTCATGGTGCATGCTAGGCAAGCGCTCTTACTACTAGGCCACACTCCCAGCTCCTCCTTAGCCATCTTAAGTGCCTACTTGTGTTTGATTCCCAATACTCCCCTAAATGATTTTTTTTCTGTTTTCCAGAGAACTTAAAATACCTAAGTGAATTGCCATTATTTTAAAGTGAGCAGAATATTTGGGCAGAGATCTAAATTGCTAAATCTACCAACTCCTTAGGAGTTTTGTTGGAGCAGTAATGTCTTTGAAATGGGGTGTGGTGCTTCACACCTGTAATCCTAGCTATTCAGGAGGCCCACAACCAACCAAAAAAATAATAATTGGGACTAATTATTAATTCTCCAGGGACCAGGAGTTTGCCTAGTGGTAGAATGCTTGCCTAATATGCGTGAAGACCCAGGTTCAATTCTTTCATACCACATACATAGAAAAAAGTCAGAAGTGGTGCTATGACTCAAGTGGTAGAGCTCTAGCCTTGAGAAAGTCCAAGGACAATGCTCAGGCCCTGAGTTCAAGGCCTGGGACTGGCTAAAAAGGAAAGAAAGCCCCCAAAGGAAAAGGAATCCAAATTGTCTTATATCTTCCCCCAAACCCCTCCCCACCCAGGCTTGAACTCAGGACCTGGGCACTGTCCTTGACCTATTTTATGGCTCAAGGCAAAAACTAGCATTCTACTGTTTGAGTCACATCACCACTTGTAGCTTTTTCCATGTATGTGGTACCACATGCCAGGGCTTCATGAATGCTAGGCAAGCACTCTATACCATTAGGCCACACTTCTGGCCAGACTGTCTTTTTTTTTTTTTTTTTTTTTTAAGATCTGAAACTGCTACTATTAGTCACCACTTTAAGATGCCATTTGCCATTCTGTCAGGTTTAGTTATCTTAAGTTGCTGGCTGCCTTTCATGCCTGGCCTCTGTACCTACCTGGGTTTATTAGAATAAAAGTCAGGTCTGTCAGTTTAAGTCTCAGTTTCATGGTTCTCCCTTTTAGATGCTCCATGTATGTATAACTAACTTATCGGTGATTTTCTTAACTCAAGGGTGGTAATAAATGTAGCTAGCAAATGTTTACCCAGGGTCTGTTGTAAGTGTTTAAGATAAACTAAGTCATTCATTTGACCTTTTTTAACTTTGTGGCTGGGTACCCAAGCCTCACACCCAGCTACTCAGAAGGCTGGGATCTGAGAATCGCAGTTCAAAGCCAGTAGAAAAGTACCTATGAACCATCAAAAACCAGAAGTGGAACTGGCTCTAGTAGAGTGCTAGCCTTGAGTGAAATAAACACTTAGGCCCTGAGTTCAAGCCTTTGTCACAACTAAAAAGGGGGGAAAAAGTAGATGGAGAAAAAGAGATGTAGATGTGGATATAGGGTAAGTAGCAGAAACAGGATTTGAACTCCATTTTCCTATTCTGGATGGGTTTGTGTTCAGCTACTATTATGCTATTTCTGAAAATATACTCTAGTCATCTTCAACTTGGTAGTTCACAGAGATTTCTTAGGGTGGCTGGGTATGTTTAACCCTTAGAAAATTTTTCCTATGTGATCTCTAGCATACTAACTACTGGAGCTCCAGTGTACTTAGTTCTGCAGATGTTCTATTTTATGAAGCTTGAGAGGCGCAAAGTTTGAACTTGGCTTGCAAGTTAGCATTACAAATTTAATCTCTTGCTTCCTAGTATGGAGAGGCAATTACAAAACTAAAAAACTACTGACACTTGAGTCATTTAGGTTTCTTATTTTGCTTGTATATGGCTTGAAGGCATAGGTATGAAGCTTTTTTAAGGCTTGCTTTTCAAAAATAATTGGCGGTGCCTGGAGTTTGGCCTAGTGGTAGAGTGCTTGCCTAGCATGCACAAAGACCTGGGTTCAATTCCGAGGTACCACATGCATATAAAAGGCTGGAAGTGCTACTGTGGCTCAAGTGGTAGAGCTCTAGCCTTAAGAAAGCCTAAGGACAGCGCCCGGGGCCTAAATTCAGGCCCCGGGACTGGCCAAAAATAAATAAATAAAAATAATTGGCAAGTCTCATTCTTAGTTTGCCGGGAAGGGAGGGAGGTCTTTAGATCCATGGAAAGGATTTTACCAATAGTCTTGGGCATCAAACTGATGTGCCCTCTGAGTAGGCCCAAAAGACCCTTTTGGAACAAAGTTTTGGGGCTGTAATTAATTGCATTTCCTTACCCTTGGCAAATCCTGAAAGATCTGCGGTCTGGAAAATTGTATGTCTTCTGGGTTTAAGACAATTCAGAGTCATCTTCAGGGCTTAGAAAGTAGTATATGGATGCTTTAGGGTTTGGAGTATACTAAATCCTGGTTTGTTACTGGAGTGTAAATTATTTTCAAGTACATGAACAGTTTGTGTGATAAATTGCAACACAACAGAATAAGCATTTCATAAGGATAAACTTACTATTATATATATTTTTATATATATATTTATTTGGTTGCCTAAGGCTAATTGGCTCTACCACTTAAGCCACAGTTCCACTTCTGACTTTATGGTGGTTAATTGGGGATCAGTCTCTGCTGCCCAAGAAGGCATTAAACTGTAATCCTCAGATCTCAGCTTCTTGAGTAGCTAGAATTACAAGCATGAAGCTTAAATATTTTCTTGGTTTGGATAGATGAGTGATAGAAGTAATAGTAATTATATTTTAGTCCAAAACTGGTTAGGATATAGAAGGCAGCCAATATTAAGGATTTGAGTACCTAAGGAATGAGACAGTGTCTTCAGTGATTTGCTTGCAGTCTTGGTTGAGGTGCCTCAAACTGGTGTATCCTGCCTTTACCTCCACTAAGTGTGACAAAAGCAGAACTTGTGCCCTAAAGTTTTTGGGTAACACCATAGAGGGTAAGATGCAGGGCTAGGATTGCCTTCCCCCCTCTTCCATTGCATTAATCAGCATCATATTTGAAAATGTGTTTTGTTTTGAGGTAGTGTCTTGCTTTGTAGCCTACCTATCTGGCCTTGGACTTTAGGTCTTCCTGCCTTGACCTCATAAATGAAATGTAGGCATGGACTGCCATATCCAAATAGGCTTCATGTGGTAATTTTTGTGTGCTGCAGGGACATATGTAAGGACTCTTGTTACTTGTTCTAAAGTTGGAGAAACCATGTGCTGTAATCTACCCTAAAGCTACAATGTAGAGATCTCAGAATTAACCCCTTATAAAATATAAAATAGAGGAGCGGTGGCTCACACCTGTAATCCTAACTACTCAGGAGGCTGAGATCTGAGGCTCAAGGTTTAAAACCAGCCCAGGCACAAAAGGACCTGAGACTCTATAAACCTCTAGAAAATGGGAAGTGAGGCTTGGCTCAAGGGTAGGGCTTGGGCTGAAGAGCTCGAGTTCAAGCCTCATGACCCACTTAAAAAAAAAATATGTGTGTATAGTCAAGACTACGGTCTGTGAAGTCAAAGACTGTTGTGTTTTACCTTTAATAAGGGTACTGAGACTGGATCGATTTGAAGCCCTTGATAGATGTAGTTTTTATTTGATAGTACAGAAAAGGATACAGCAATAAGGCAGCTTTTTCTAGTTTACACAGATGTTGATGCTAAAATCAAGACTGAAAGTCAGGTTTTCTGTTTTATAGTGGTACTTTAAAATTCAAGGTGGTCATTTTAACAAATTACAACTAGGTTTTACTATTCTAAACCATAACATTTTATTTTGGCTGAAACTACATCTTCAATCAAATACTTGATCATGATGTTCTTTATTAAGCTGACAGCATCAGCAGAATAGTAGGTACTGTGTTGTCTGGTGGTTTTGTTTGTGCTTGGGCCCCCGCCAGTCCTGGGGCTTGAACTCAGGGCTAGAGCTCTACCACTTGAGCCACAACACAACTTCTGACTTTTTCTGTGAATGTGGTACCAGGGAAACGGACCCAGGGCTTCCTGCATGTTAGGCAAGCACTCTACCATTAGGCTATGCTCTTGGCCCTGTCTGTTCTTTTTTTTTTTTTTTTTTTTTTAAGACAGGCCCCTCCCTTGATGTGTGTAGTTCAGGCTGGCCTTGCTATTGGTTGTCTCAGATCCTAAGTACTGAGATTACAGATATGTACTTGGGGTGTGACATTGCTAATCAACATACATTGTTTTCTGTGTACCTATGAAATAAGCTATTTTATTTTTTTTATTTTTATTTATTTTTTTTTTTTGCCAGTCCTGGGCTTGAGCTCAGGGCCTGAGCGCTGTTCTTGGACGTTCTCAAGGCTAGAGCTCTACCACTTGAGCCTCAGCACCTTCTGGCTTTTTTGTATATACGTGGTTCCAAGGAATCGAACCCGGGTCTTTGTGCATGCTAGGCAAGCACTTTAACCACTAGGCCAAACTCCCGGCCCCGAAATAAGCTATTTTAAACGATGTTCTGACTAGGCGTTCTAGATATTAAAATAGTCATTGGAGATCAGATCTAACTAGTAATTGCGCAGTGTTTTGTAATACCTATAAGACTGTAGACAAATGTACTAACAGTTCCTTGATAGTTTTTTGTTGGTGGTGGTGTTTTGGGGTTTTTTTTGTTTTTGTTTGCCAGTCCTGGGCTTAAGCTCAGGGCCTGAGCACTGTCTTTGGATATTCTCAAATATCCAAAGATAGAAGTAGATCTCTGCCACTTGAGCCTCAGCACCACTTCCAGTTTATTTCTATGGCATGTGGTACCAAGGAATTCGAACCCTGGTCTTTGTGCATGCTAGGTACGTACCCTATCACTGGGCCAAACTCCCGGCCCGATAGTTTTGTTTAAAAGCTGAGTTTGAGCTGAGATCACATTCCTGGGCAGGACTCCTTTAACTTGAACCATGCTCCATTTCCATGCTGAGTCTCATTTGTCAAGTAGATGCATACTTGGACCATGGTCACCTATTTTAACTAGGATGACAGGCATGTGCCACCACACCAATATGATAGTACCAGGTATGAACTGTAGGTCAGAATTCGCTATGAATTATTTTATTGCATGCATATTACATGTGTAGCTCCTTAGTCAGTTAATACTTGGGCTACTGTTGAACCTTTTCTAAAGCCTGGCCAGTGATGGTTAAGAGAATGGGACATTGCACTGAAGGCCTGAAAGTCTTGTTCTACCCATAGTTCTTCTGGTTCTATCAAATTCAAAATTCATTTCCACTAGTCACTTTTAATATCAGCCATTTAGGTATTTGAAATCGTTTAGCAAATAAATGACAATATCTGTGCTCACATTAAGCCTTATATTCTGGTGGAGTAGGATAGTAAAAATACATAGTTAGAAAACTACATAGCAGAGCCTCAACAGATTTGTGCTATATATACATTACCTGCGAATGGTAGCTAAGGATGATTCTGGTGTGAGGAAACACTTGAGGTATTGTTGCTGTTTCGTTTGTTTTGATGAGTCTTCAGATGACAGTGATGCATGGAATGCTGATAGGTAATAGCTGTGCTGATAGAGGAAGTATATACAGGGTTCTCTTCTGTGTTGTCCTCTCTTGAGCCCACACGTTGCCTTTGTGGTTGAAGGCGTAACACATGCTGTGTATAAAAGGCTTCTTCCTTGTTTGGTACATGGTAGGATGCTTTTGTGACACTCTGGTTTCTCTCACTTGTGGGTTATTTGCCCTGGTGAGGAGGTACAGGCTCAGGAGAAGACTAGTCAGACCTAAACCCTGGTTGCAGCTCCATCCTAATAAGAAAATCCCTTCAGCAAATAGAGTCCAGTGTCTAGCTGTGGTCCTCTTGATCTCTTGTTTCCAGAGATGTGTCTGGGGATCTGGTAAGGTGGCCCTATATTCAGTCCTGCTGGGATTTCTGAGATAAACTAACTTCTCTAAGGGCATATTCCTAAAAAAGGCTTGTCCCTGCATGAGGACATAGCCTAAGACAGATGATTTTCTGCAGTCATCATTATTGTTCATCTCTATGGGTTTTTGCTGTTTGATTCCCTTTTTCCCCCTCACAGTGAGTGGATTTGCTGTTGTATCTAATTGAGAAATAATTTCTCTTCTTTTTGGCCAGTCATGGGGCTTGAACTCAGGGCCTGGGCACTGTCCTTGGACACTTTTTACTTAAGGCTAACACTGCCACTTGAGCCATAGCGCCACATCTGGCTTTTTCTTCTGTGTATGGTACCGAAGAATCAAACCCAGGCCTTTGTGCGTGCTTGTTGAGCACTCTACCAACCACTAGGCTATGCTCCTTGCCATGTCTAGCTTTATCCATGAATGAAAACTTGGTCTATATTTATAGTTATTGTCTTTATACATGTATTACCAGCACAGGTTGGTGTAAACTTGAGATTTTTCTAATGCCAGATCATTTGGGGATGGTTAATACTGAGAGGAGTTTATGAAATCTAAAGACTTCTCCCCTCCACCTCCAGTCCAAGGGTTTGATTCAAATGGGGGCCTGGCCTCTGAGCTTCTTTTGCTCAGGTTAGTACTTGACCATGAGCTACAGTTCCATTTCCAACTTTTTCTGTGTAGTGTGTTGGACATGAGTCTTAAAGGCTTTCTGCCTGAGCTGGTGTTGGACTGTGATCCTCAATACATGAATCCACTAGTATGCGCCTGGCCCTTTAAAAAAAAACAAAAACAAAACTTTTTTCACTGTGTCTTTTGGTCTTAGGGAGGGGACCCATGGCCTTACATTAGCAAGGAAAGTACTTTGTCACTGAGCTGCATCCTAGCTCTCTAAAGTCTTTTTTTTTTCCCTCTAGTCCTGGGCCTTGAGCTCCGAGTCTGAGCATTGAGCATTGTCTTTGGGCTTTCTCAAGACTAGAATTCTACCACTTGAGCCATAGCACCACTTCTGGCTTTTTTCTACGTGTGTGGTACCAAGGAATCAAACCCACCAGGCCTTCGTGCATGCTAGGCAAGAGTTCAGGGCTTTATTTACTGTTGGTGGTAGAGCTTCAGCTCTGGGTCTGGGCTCTGTCCCTGAGCTCTTCAACTCAACGATAGTGCTCTACAACTTGAGTCACAGCACCACTACCCATTTTCTGGGTGGTTTTAATTGGAGACAGAGGATCCCATGTTCCTCATATCTCTCCTCCATCATCAGTATCTTCCCAATCCAGAGCAGATCATTTATTGCGTTTTTGTTTTTTTTTGTTTTTTTTTGTTTTTTTTTGTTTTTGGTGAGTCATAGGGCTTGAAATTGGCCTGGGCACTGTCCCTGAACTCTTTAGCTCAAGGCTACCGCCTACCCTTGAACCAAGCCCCTTCTCTATTTTCTAGAGATTAATTGAAGATAAGAGGTCTTTTGTGTGTGCTCCAGCTGGCTTTGAACCTTGATCCTCAGATCTCAGCCTCCTGAGTAGCTAGGATTACAGGCATGAGATTTTTGTTGAGATTTTTATGATTTGGAAATGGTGAAAAGGAAATGATAGTGAAATGGGAAAGTACTTCCTACTTCCCTTACATGTTCTAGAGATAAGGGTGGGGTATACTGGAACATTGGTAATATTTAATAGGGTAAGGAGTGTCGGTATATGTATTGCTTGTCACACTGATTGTATTAGAATCCTTTGCTTTGCCTCTTACAGCTTATGAGATCACCATGGTTGCAGTTGTGTATATAGGAGAGAGGACGGCTTTTCGTCCCTAGTTTGGGTGCTGTCTCTGAGCTTTTTTGCTCAAGACTAGTGTCCTACCTCTTGAAACACAGCTCCACCACTTCCATCTTTTTGGTGGTAATTAGAGCTAAGAGTCTTCCAAACTTTCCTGCCCATACTGGCTTCAGAGCATGATCCTTAGATCTCAGCCTCCTGAATAGCTAGGATTACAGGTAGCATCTTACTTTTTGTAAAATTTGCTAGTGTGCAACCAGAAAGACCCAAGGCAAACCCAGGGCCAGGGCTTCATGCATGGTAAGGCAAGTACTCCACTACTAGGCCACACAGTCCAGCCCAGACACATTCTTAATCTTTGGGAATATGAAATGTATTTCATCTCCTAACTTCGTTCTATTTATTATGTTCTGTGTTGCAGGAATGACACCAAGGAAGATGTATTTGTACACCAGGTGAGTGCTTGTATAAAAATACCTACTCTTCTGACTCAAGGCATACAAGAAGAAAAGGGTGAATGTATTCTCAGCTATTGTTTTTTTGCCATTGGTTAAGTCCAAACATCCACTTATTTAGTAATCCAATAAGTAATAACAAATATGAACAACTAATTGCAGTAAGTTTTTAACCTAATTCCAAATAAACTCATAATTTCCATCAATCTTAACTATTTAAAAAAAAAAGGAGGGGGGAAGGGGTATTTTGATTTGTTTTGTCTGACCAAAGTTGATAGCTTTGGGGATGAGATAGCCAATAGTTTTAAGTGAAAGGGATTGAGGCAGTTTGTGATTGCTCAGTAAATAATTGGGTTGGTTACACTGTTGTAGAAGGAGAAAGCTTAACATTGGATGTATATAAAATGCCGTATTTTCTCCTTACATACCATTTAAGGAAAAGGCTTTTGGAAATGCTCAGATATTGAAGAGTTAGGACTATTGCTAAAGTGAGCCTCTGCCTCAAAATTAATCATACTTAAAGGCTCCGTTGGACTTGGTCATTTTCACAGGTGTGGAATCATAGGAAAAACACATTTGTGTATGTGTACTTATGTGCTATACAGTTCTTTTTTCCACAAAACTCTTGAAATATCCACTTAAAATTATTTTAAGAGTTCTTATATACTAATGCATAATACAAAAGGTAGTTTCCGTGCTCTCAACTTCATTCAGGCAGGTAGGAGAGGTTAGATAAAAACCCAGTTCTTAGGAAGGGCTGGCTGTCAGAGGAGAGGTCTGTGCTGTATACTACACTTTGAAGACGTGTATAATACACTCTGAAGTGTACTGTACAGCGTTCCTTAACAGTTTGGAAAACAGATCAATTTTAGTATACCCAAAACCCTTGTCAAATAATCCAAGGTCAAATGTAAGTATGACAACATTTAAATTCTAAATGTAAATTCAAGACAGATGGGACAAAGTGTTCATCTTAAGTGTTTTATCAAATTAGCATTCTTATGTGGGTGAAGGTAACTTAGCCTGTTCCTTTTACATGTTCAAAAGAATATACGGGTTTAAAAAATAAGAAACACCAACCAAGGCCTTTGCTGCCTTGCCTGTTGGCAATAATGAAATAAAGTGTTAGGGGATTTCAATAATTCATACTTCTGCTATCTCTCATGATGCAGGCTGAGAGTCTACTATATATGCAAAGTACAAACTATGTGACGGTTTAGATGACAGATGAGATCAATCATTTGATTTAACTCAGTTGATTTTTTGACCCACAAGCTGTCACCAATATGCTTTCCTTTATTTTGGAAATGGTTTCAACATGTAGTTGTTTCTAGGTAGAGACTTTGGCTGATCGATTTCTTAGTGGTGTATCAGGGAGACTGCAGTTCTGAGCCACGGAACGTAATTGCCCTCAGATTGGTTGGTTGTCCTGCCTCCTCTGGGAGGGACATGCATGGGTGATCCTGTAATGGATACTGCTGTGATGTGGAATGAACGTGGGAATTTTTGAGTCCAAGACCTGGATTTAGAAAAGTTATCCTTTGCCACTTGCCAGCTGTATGACCTTGGGCAAGTCACCTAACATTTTAAAAGCCTGTTGTGTTATTGTATTATTGGGACATAATAACCAACAGCCCTGTGTGGTCAGATACTATTAACAGTGGCATAGTTAATATATGTGAAATGCATTTCCCTGGAAGTATTATCACAGGTTGGAAGGAATCTTGGTTGACATTGGTAATTGAGTTTGATATGGTAACACAGGGACAGCGTTGGTTTGGTCAACTTTGAAGCATGTAAAACTAAACTCGCCTGTCATCTAAACTGGCCATGTGTTGGGGCTAGCTTCTACTATTAAGTGCAGTCTTTGGGGAATAGATGGTAGCCTCATTTTGTTCCAAGTTACATGTAATGCTTTTGCAAAAAGCATTTAAAAATCTGTACATGCTATTGTGGTGTCTGTTTTTGAGTGTTAAATTGGTTTTGTAAATAGTGGTAAAATGTTGGGGCTTTCTAAGATTGTAGTCTTTGTTGTGGTTGGGGGTAGCATTGGTCCCCGCTTCCCTAAAATATTACTGATGGTTCCATCTTACTAAAGCAAATATTGTTAAGATAAGTGTATATTCAAGCTAAAATAATATTGACTCTGGTACATTTTAAATGAAAAAGCACATTATTCTCCCCTGTTAATCTATTTTTGGAATGTGATATTACTAGACTGCCATAAAGAAGAATAACCCCAGGAAGTACCTTCGCAGTGTAGGAGATGGAGAGACTGTGGAGTTTGATGTTGTTGAAGGAGAAAAGGTGAGGATGCTTTTTGTGTAAAGGTTTGACTTGAGTATGGAAATAATTTGGAGATGTCATCCAATAGGATGGTGGCTCTTAATTTGGATGGATGATGTGTTCAGGTGACTGCATGAACACAGGTGCATCAAGCCTAATGTGCTGGCTGCAGTTAGTGAGCAGTCTCTTCAGAACAGTGAGGAGCTGATACCCACTCATCTCTATGCATTCCTGTGCAGACAACGCCCTCACCCCTTTGGGGATTTTTGTTTGTTTCTGTTTTTTGTTTTTTGTTTTTTTCCTTGGATTTGTGTGAAAATTGTTGGAAATATTCCTATTTCTTTTGTCACTATCACTACCAATATGTAATGGCTTTTGTAGGGTGCGGAGGCAGCAAATGTTACAGGTCCTGGTGGAGTTCCGGTTCAAGGCAGTAAATATGCAGCAGACCGTAACCATTATAGACGCTATCCACGTCGTCGGGGTCCTCCGCGCAATTACCAGCAGAACTACCAGAATAGTGAGAGTGGGGAGAAGAACGAGGGATCGGAGAGTGCTCCCGAAGGCCAGGCCCAACAGCGCCGGCCCTACCGCAGACGAAGGTTCCCACCTTACTACATGCGGAGACCCTATGGGCGTCGACCACAGTATTCCAACCCTCCTGTGCAGGGAGAGGTGATGGAGGTAAGCTTCACCATCCAGCCCGCTCAGCCCAGGGCCCGTTCATTGAGCTGCATCTCCTTAACTGTATCTTTTGATATTACACATCTAACACTGGAGCTGTTTAGCCTTGTAGTCACCATTGATGGGATAGTTATAAGTGCCACTTTTTGTATTCTTTGGTACTGGGATTTGAGCTGAGGGCTTCATGCTTGCTGTACAGGTGCTTTAATGGCATCCATGGCCCCTTCCCATTTTCTAGTGGTTAGTTGGAGTTAATTGGAGATAAGAGTCTCAGAGTCTTTAGTGCCCCGGGTTTGCTTTGAGCCGTGACCCTCAGATCTCAGCCTCCTGAGTAGTTAGGATTACAGACATGAACTAGGATTATACACCTGGTGAATGGCCACGTTGGTTTAAATTATTTTGGAGATAAGGGCTTATTTTTTGTGTTTGTTTGTTTTTTGCCAGTCCTGGGCCTTGAACTCATGGCCTCAGAGCCTGAACGCTGTCCTTGGGCTTTCTCTAGAGCTCTACCACTTGAGCCACAGCACCATTCCTGCTTGTTCTGTGTATGTGGTACCAAGGAATCAAGCATTCTACCACTAGGCCAAACTCCCAGCACCTTGATTTCTATTTTTAAACTCTAAATAAGAGTCAGTTTGACTTTGTCTACTTGAAATTTTTTTTCTCTTCACTAGTTTTCATTTCTGTTACTTTTTTAGGGTGCTGACAACCAGGGTGCAGGAGAACAAGGTAGACCAGTGAGACAGAACATGTATCGGGGCTACAGACCACGATTCCGCAGGTATGGCCTATCTAGACATGTATCGGGCTATAGACCACAATTCTGCAGGTTTGGCCTATCCAAACCTGTTTTATTAAATTCCTCAACTAAATGTTAGGGCTGCAGCATCATGATTCTACAGTTTTGTTGAACCATTTATCTGTTAACGCTTCACATTTTCTTTCATCAGATGCCTAAGAGATGAAGCTGAAGTCAGTTTTCTTTGAGAATGTATTCTTTGCAGCTTGTATAGATGAGGTCTACTTTATACATTTTTTTTTTCTTTTAATGAGTGGAATTGCAAATGTTCTGTTCTTGTACACCAGGTAAGAGAGTAGTTTAAAACACACTTTTTAAGGCAGTAGGAGTATCTGAACTACACCCTAATGGAGTAAGTACATGAGGAACCAACAGAACAAATTTTACTCTGAAATGGCATAATTTACTGTTAGTCACTTCTTAATTTATATTTTTTGTTTTTGTCCTTTTGGTGGGTCACCATGATAAAATAACTATCTTGGAGAAAGAAGCCAGATTGTTATGTCAACAAGTCTGTTTAAAAGAAAATGTTCACAGGCAAAATGTGCAGTAGACAGCAGAATAGTTAATGAATGAGTTGAAGGTGGTGATTGTAGAGTCCATTGCATATGCTTGTCTTGGGTGATGACATTGATAAGGGCTGATCATACAGGGATGAGAAACTTGGTTTTGGTCCTAATCTAAATTAGGAATAGGAGAACAAAAGAATAAAAGTTCCACATATATGGAGATTAGAAAAAGTGCACATGCTCGCAGTGGTAGAAAGAATAGAACAAAAGGAAGTATGAGGTTTTTCTAGATAAAGCTATCTTGTCACTAAAGAAGGGAAGAGGAGGTATTAACTGGAAGATTGAGAGCCACAGTAAGAAAGTAGAGCTATTTAGGCTGTAGTAGAAAAGGAAGTTCTGAGTAGCCATCTAGTTAGAAAAACTCACTGGTGGCTTTAGAAGAAGGGGGGCAGTTGCAGTGGGAAGTGAGATTTGCTTATTGAAGGATGTAGAAGTTAAAACCCAGGTATGCCAAGGTGATTGCAAATCAAGAGCCATGATCCTGGTGGCGTTGGCAGCTGTTGAGATTTAATCAATCTCACCTTAACCTCTCCACTACTGTATTAATCCGTGATCGTGTGTGCGTGTGTGTGTTCATATACAGGTCTGGGCTTGGATCACAGGCTTTAGAGTCATTAGTGTTTGGCTTAAGTGGTTTGAGTATTTTGTCTGTAGACTTATTTGTTTCAGATATTCATAGAAATCATGCAATAAATATGTGGCTATTCTGCTTTCGTTTTGCACATACTTTCATGTATATGTTGGAACTCTGTCCTTTTTGTAACCAAATCGCACTCCCATCAGATCGGTGTAGCTTTTGGCTAATTTAACATTGCTGTATTTTGGGAAGAAGCCTTTGTATGTAGTTCTGGTGTTTTGAGATTATAAAAGCAGATGGTTTGTTTTCTGGTACTGACATTTGAGCTCACGGCCTCATACTAGCTAGCAAGGAGTTCTACTTGAGAGCCATTCTAACTTACAACAAGTTTAAGGGCTTCAGATTACATTACATTCAGTTTTTTACCAAATATCACCCCTAAGAGTTTTTAGTGGATTCTTACAGACAACTTTGGAAAGGAGAATGACCAGTTATGATAATCATTGACATTGGTGGGTGGGTTGGTTGAGAAACTTGGTTGAATTTCTGACTGTGTACAATGTTTATTCCAGAGGCCCTCCTCGCCAAAGACAGCCTAGAGAGGATGGTAATGAAGAGGATAAGGAAAATCAAGGAGATGAGACCCAAGGTCAGCAGCCACCTCAACGTCGGTACCGCCGTAACTTCAATTACCGACGCAGACGCCCAGAGAACCCTAAACCACAAGATGGCAAAGAGACAAAAGCAGCCGATCCACCAGCTGAGAATTCGTCCGCTCCCGAGGCTGAGCAGGGCGGGGCTGAGTAAATGCCGGCTTACCATCTTTACCATCATCCGGGTAAGTCCCTCTGCTCTGTGGCCACAGTGAAATATTCAACAGCAATTTATCTCATTTTATTAATAAAAGAAACTGAGTTTGGCCTAGTGGTTAAAGTGCTTGCCTAGCATGCATGAAGACCCGGGTTCGATTCCTCGGTACCCCACATACATAGCAAAAAGCCAGAAGTGGTGCTGAGGCTCAAGTGGTAGAGCTCTAGCCTTGAGAAAGTCCAAGGACAGTGCTCAGGCCCAGAGCTCAAGCCCAGGACTGGCAAAAAAAAAAAAAAAAAAAACTCTGGGTGACCTAAATAAGCCATTTTATTCACAAGGTCATACTTCATTTTTCCAGTCCTTGGGTTTGAACTCAGGGTCTGGGCAGTACTTTCGATTCTTGCATGCTATGTAAGCATTTGACCACTAGGCCATGCTCCTAGCCCCTTGTTCCAATCTTAAAATTACTCAGATGCTTCATTATAGGAGTGTTGAAGATCAGAGTTCGATTTTCTATTCTTGTACCTAGAGACTTATCACATTGTATATTTTGTCATCTTTTCTGAAAGAATTGTGTAATTTTGCCAATAAACCTAAACCAAGGAAAAATTCTTGCTTTATGAGCACTCTACAAGTGAGGATGAGTTAGTTGAGCCCTAGCACTGGAGGCGGAGACTAAGGATCAGAGTTTGAAGCCAAGCCCAGGCAGAAAAGTCTGTAAGACGCTGACCGGCAGAGTCCATATATGAACAAAGAAGTCAAGCCAGACTATGGCAACAGCCACCTAGATGGGATCTTAAGCTATTTGTAGTTTTTTTTTTTTTTTTTTTGTAGTTGTTTTTAATTGGCTAATAAAGTTTTGTTTTGGAAGATAGGGGATTTTTCCTCTATAAAGGAGTTGTAAAGACTGAGGAGTATCTCATGCTTTTAAAGCAAGTACCTGTAAGGCGAATAATTTCTGGCAAGTCAAATGCTGTCCGCCTTATATTTTGTTACTATATTTATTGTCTTTTCCACGATTAACAGGTTTCTTGCATTCTGCAAGGATTGGCTCTGGAATTGCTACTTTCAAGCTAGTGATATTTTGGCCTCCAAAACTAGTGCCCTCAAACTAGTATTTATTGCCGTTTCCTTATACATAACTGATGTGATCCCAGAAAGTTCATTATACTAAATGAAAGTTTTAAAAATGTATGATCTTTAATTTCTTTATTCTCTCTGCAGTTTAGTCATCCAACAAGAAGAAATGAATATGAAATTCCAGCAATAAGAAATGAACAAAAGATTGGAGCTGAAGACCTTAAGTGCTTGCTTTTTGCCCGTTGACCAGATAACTAGAACTATCTGCATTATCTATGCAGCATGGGGTTTTTATTATTTTTATCTAAAGACGTCTCTTTTTGGTAATGGCAAACGTGTTTTTTAAAAAAAAAAAAAAGCCTGGTTTTTCTCAATACACCTTTAAAGGTTTTTAAATTGTTTCATATCTGGTCAAGTTGAGATTTTTAAGAACTTCATTTTTAATTTGTAATAAAAGTTTACAACTTGATTTTTTCAAAAAAGTCAACAAACTGCAAGCACCTGTTAATAAAGGTCTTAAATAAAATTGTTGTCTTTGTGTTTATCTGTAGTTTTTTGTTAAGGCCTTTATCATTCATAGGACTAGTCTCTGTTTACTTTTCACATCATTCTAAGTCCAGGTCTGGTGACTCAGAGCCTTGGGTTCTGTGTACTCAGGTCAGCCTGGGCAGTGTTGTATACTGCTGTACTTTTTCACCCATTTTCCTTGGATTCTGTGCCCTCCCCACACACAGCATATAAGATAAAGGATATAGTCATGAGAAAAGGAATTTTAAAAAAAGTCCTTTGTTTTCATATCTTAGGTGTTTGTTTTAATACGTATATTTTACATACATAGGAAGAGGCACTTGTATATTACACCTTTGTGATTTTATTAGGGAAATAATAGAAGCCAAGTTGGACTTACATGCTCAGTTCTAATGAAGTACCATTAATGAACCTTAGACCTTTTGTGGGGGGAGAATTCACAGTATATGTATGTACCCATATATAGACATGTGTAAACATGTATACGTATAGATGTCTATACTCAAGGTATTCCTTAAATGACAAAATTGCCTGTCTAGCAAGTACAAGATCTTGAGGTCCAATACCAACTCAAAAAGTTTTCCAGATATCTCCAATACTATTAAAGGATTTAGTCTTGCCATCCGTGTAAGTATTTTCGCCTGTGAGCATCTGGGTTTCTGTTACCTGGAGTGTATCCACTTGTGTCCAGTCCCATCTATATCACTATGTAATATTAAGCTATTCTAACAGGGAGCTTGCTGCTTTGAGGGGCCTTGTGGGCTACTATGCAGATTTGGGGTCAGGGAGAGTGACAGCTTCTCAGGCTTTGATTTACATATCATTTAGTGTGTCCTTTCTTTAATACTTAGAAGGTATTTTTATGCTTTCCCCAGCCATTTTCAGTTTTCAATAGGGTTGGCCAGAATAAGACAATACTCCCAAGTTGAACTATATACTAATTTTATCTATTTGAAAATATTGGGAAGTGGTGACCTGGGTGGTAGTCTTCAGGTTTTGCCCTAGTCGTTTGTGGCTCTCCCAGAATTTTTCAGTTTAGCTGGATGCTGGTGGCTCATACCTGTAATCCTAACTGAGATCTGAAGTTTGCAGTTCCAAGGTATCCTGGGCAGAAAGGTCTGAGATACTGTCTTCAGTAAATTACCAACACAGTTGGAAATGTAGCTTAAATAGAGAGCTAGCCTTGAGCAGGGATAGCACCCAGGCCCTGAGTTCAAGCCCTCAGACTGACACCAAAAAAAAACAAAAAAACAGCGGCACTTTAAACAAATCACCATGAGCCTAGTGAGGTGGCGCACACCTGTAATCCTATCAGGAGGCTGAGGTCTGAGGATCACAGTTCAAAGCCAGCCCGGTCAATACAAAGCCGAGAGATGCTTATCTCCAATTAATCACTAGAGAAATGAGAAGTGGGACTGTGGCTCAAAGGTAGGGCGGTAACCTTGAGCTGAAGAGCTCTGGGACAGCTCCCAGGCCAGAATTTAAGACCCATAACCACCCCCCCCCCCCCCACACACACACAAAAAATCAGTGAGCTCTATTGACTAGCAGAAGAAGAAAACCATTTGCTCAGTGGAAATTATCAGTTTTACAAAGAGCACCACACAGCTCAAACACACACAGGTACAGACTACCTGCTAATCATGTTAACTTGCCATATTTGATTCGCTAGGTCTAGGTGTGGGGGGGGGGTGAGACTGCTGCATCTAACATGTTAACAGGTAATCTGTTGTTACCTAAGGCCTGTTGTGCTGTAACAAGTTTCTAGAGTATTCCTTCTGGGAGAAGTATAAAAAAAATACAGTGAACAAACTTTGGAGGTATGTATGTAATGTTTAGTCTTTTCACTAGCAAACATACATACAAATATAAGGATAGAGTGACCTTTGCCAATCTTAAAGCTTTCCTCTTGTTCCTAGGGCATTTTAAAGAACATCCGCCATCATTTCACTGTGCACCTCTACCAGGTAAGGATTTATAAAGAACCACAGTGTCATCACAGTTAACAGTAAATACAATGTAATTGGCCATAATTCTTTGAAGTGAGTATGTTTTGGCCATCTTGAATGCACATTTCTCAAGCAGCTTTCCAAACAGTAGAAAGTTTCCTGCTCAGCTCACCCAGGATCTATCACTTTCCTTTGGGCCTGAGTGCACTGTTAAAATCCTCCTAAAGTCATATCTTTACAGCCTTTCAGGTTCATTCTCAGGGACTCCTATCTACTTAAAATAATGGTAAATGCGCCTTTTTTAGTCCCAGCTCTCTGGCTTCCCTGCCCATCCCTTACTTAGCCTTGAGGCCTTTCCTCCGGCTGGTAGTCAGGTGACCCTGATGTAGACATTTGAGGGGTTCAGGAGAGGCCTGTGGGACAGGTCCCCCACATTCCTGGGTTCAGAAAGAAACAACTTCCCCCTTGACAGCCAGCCACATTTTTTTTTTTTCTTTTTTTGGTTTTTTTCTTTAGTACCAGGGATCAGACACAGTCCATTGCACTGGCTGGGCAACCATTTTGCCACTGAGCTACATCCCAGGCCACCATACACATTTTTAAGTCATTATATTAATTGGTTGTGCACTTGAGCAGGAATGTAGTTATCTGGCCTTCCCAATCCTGGGGCTTCTCAAGGAACAGGCAAGCTTCCAGTTTTTCAGCCTGTCCCTGACACCCACAAGAAGCCAGTACATTCCAGCTCATTCTTAAGGCTCCTGTGTCTTCATCTTAGGAGATGACATGTCTTCCTACCAAATAGTGTCGACTGCTCAGTCCCCAGTCTGGGGGGTAGCACTATCAGCCTTAGCAGAGTTCCAGGGTCCCAGATTCCTTTGCTGCAGAGCTCTTTTGGCTGTGTGACAGCATTCAAATGGAATCGTTCAGCACAAAAGAGGTATTGTAGATCTTCAAGAGGTCCAGTCCAGTCCATAACACTGCAGTCCCCATGGAATTACATAAACTGATGCCCACATCCCTCCAGACCAATAAAGTCCACGTTTGTGCCAGAGCTTGCCATCAGCCTCTAGACCACTCCAAGGTATGCCAGGGGTAGAGGGCCACTGCCTATTGTTTGGGGCACCCAGAGAGATTTGTCTATAGTTCTCAATTCCCATTCAAGAGACAAAAGAGTCCAGAGAACCTGTTTCAGAGGTGAGTCATCACTCTCTCTGGCCAGGAGCCCTCACAGCTGTGTAGTAGGTAACTTCAGCCATAGCTTGAGGGGCGGGGGATTACTTGACAGCACCCTTGCCTCAGTGGCAATGTGCATGCAGACACCTTGTCTGATTTGATTTGAATCACTACCTTCCAGAGTCAAATGAGGGAGAAGCTGACCTGTGTCTCCCAGATTGGATGACCAGGTGGAGATGTGTTGGATTGATAGGGGAAGTCAGAGCTGACTGAGGGAGGTGTATGGGGGAAGGAAAGGACAGTGATAACACTTGCCTGACCTGGCCTTATCTGGCCGGTTTGTCTGAGACCTCTACTTCTATGGGAGTAATGCCATAATAATAAGACCATAATAAGCCTTTCCAGCTGACCACCCTGGTCAGATCAGTCTTCACTGTGGATCAAGTGTGGGAGCTGGAGGCTCAGGTCAGACCTAATGTCCATTCTCAAGTCCCTTCTCCAGCAGACTACTAGAGAATGTCTTCTTACTGGACCTGATCCTGCAACCCAGTGAGAAGCCTTGTGGAGACTGTCTTAGGTCGCCCAAGGACAGGGCTTGTTACCTGTGGGCCTCTCCATACCACACATTCCCTAATGCAGCCTTCAAGAAGTGCTAATGTCAAGACCAATGTGGGATGGTGCCTAGGCAGGAAGCCCTGACTACTTGCTGATATGCCTTACTGTGCTGGCAACCTTCCCCAACTACCTCAGCAGTCACCTCCGAGCCCGGCTGCACACTAGCCACACCAAGAACACACCAAATGACACCACCACACTTGGGGCTGAATGTTCTTTCCAAAAAGTATCAAATACACACAGTCTAGATATGGCAGGGAGTCAGAGCCTGGCTGGGAACCTGCATTACACACCCAGGGGCCCCTTGGCGGAGGCAGGCAATTTAACAATGGGTCTGCAAGTCAAAAGAGAGAGAGCTGGTTAGTGGGATGAGCTGCAGGGAGGGAGACTGGAGTACAGGCCTAGCCAGCGCAGTAGGACCTAGACCCTCACAGCATCCCTGCCTTGGGCTCCTTTCCCAGGAGTCTGACCCAGGGACGTGTGGAGGACTTGGAGGCAGCCCAGAGGAGCCTTTTGGGCTCCAAGCCTAAGTGTCCTCAGTAACGGAAGCATGTTTCTTGTCCCGGTACTGCCTCTCCCATGGGCTGCTGTAAGGAGCCCTGCCCAACAGGCTGAGTACTAAGATCCATCATGGCCTCTGTGGATTCTCAAGGTCCAGTACATACTGGACATAGTGGTCAGGCTGCTGTGTAAGGCCCTGTGCTGGCAAGCATGTGGAAGTATGTGGTGCCCACCAGGCTGCTCTGACAGGGCGGGCAGGGTCTGGGCCTCCCTGGGTATGTTCTTGATATGGGTCAGGCTTCACCTCTCTTCTCTCCCTTAGTGTCTGGGCTTGGGTTGTCTGGTCACTGGGTGGGCACCTTGTTGAGGACCAGCCACCCAGAGTCCCCAGACAGAGCTCAGCAGACATCCGTGCCCTACTGGCCCTCGCTGGTGCTGCTGGGGCTGGCTGGAGGGCTGCTACACAGGATGGCTGGGCAGAGCTCAGACGTACTCTCGGGCAGCCGTTGAGGGTCCAGGGCGATAGGGCTGTGGGTTGCTGTTGGTTCTCTCAGGCTCCGGGCAGGTACAGCAGAGGAAGGAGCCCCCCAGCATGGCCAGGCCGGCGGAAGCCCAGCCTACAAACAGAGCTGGGCCGAATTCATACCTGTAGGGGGTAGGAAGACTGGCATCAGGTGTGATGCTGCCACAGGCCTTGCCTTACCCTAGGCCTTTCAGAGGCCTCCTGCTTTCCAGCTGGGGGATGGACGGAGAAATTCATGGGAGCTGGAGTTCGAGGCTCACCTCACCAGCAAGCCTTGCCCATCTCCAAGTGCACTGGTGTGGATGCTCACCAATCCCTGCGAATCCATACCACCACTTGGGGCTGGGGGCGGCCTTGCTCTGAGCAGTGGCAGGTTCATTCCCTCATCTGGCCAGTGGAGGGGGCATGGGAGGGGCCTTTGCAGTCCAGATAAGTGGAGCAGAGCAATCGCTGCCTTTTTCTCACATAGGCAGGGCGAGAAAGCTGGCAGCTGCCGAGTCCTCAGAACTACTCTCTCTAGAAGGCTGACTCCTCAGCTTGGCACACAGCTCTTCCACATCCAGCCTTGCTGGCCGGCCTGGATCTGCCAGTCTCAGCTCAAGGCATTCCCTCTTAGAAGGCCTCCACCTTCAGGGCCAAATTCACTTCCTGGGAGCCTTCCTGGATGTTCCTCAGTGTTCACCCTGCCCTGTGCCACACCCTTGCCAGGAGGATGAGGGCAAAGGCTGAAATTCACCTGTGTTTAGTGTTCCACACAGGCAGCTTTGAGACAAAGACTGCCAAAGGTAAGAAAGTATCCAGCCCCAGATTAGCCTCTCCATGTAGACTTACTTGGCTGGTCTATGTGGCTGTATCCAGGGCTGAAGCCTCACACCCGAAATCTTTTCCTCTTCCCTCCCCATCCGTGCCCCCTTCAAGGAACACTCTGAGTACAAAGGCACAGGCATCATCTCATCCCCACTCCCTCTGGAGCCCCTCCCTTTTACCCAGGATGAAGAGCAGGGATCTCCCATCGTAACCGCTGGTTCCTACTCCATCTACCCTTTCCCTCCATTCTCATCTGCTTGGGCTCCTGAAACGGCTGTGGTCTATGCAAAATCCACCTTGGGCTTCTGCAACCAGCAGAACTAAAAACAACTGAAGTGTACGGGAGCCTCCAGGCCCAGGCACATGGCTAAAATGATGAACTCGCATGATGTTGCCAACCCTCAAGCACAGGAAAGCTGGTCATCAGCTTTCTGGCTTCTCTTTACAGAAAAGGAAGGCGTTGAGATACCTAGGGGTCCTCCATAGGAGTTCTGTCTCCAACCCAGGGTCTGGCCACATCCACCTGGAGCCAGGCTCCAGAGCTTCTTAGGTAGCAGCTGGGGCCCATTTCCCATTTCCCCCTGTCAAGAGATGGTTGAACAAAAGTGGGAGACCCAGCCCCAGCGCTCACCGGGCATTGACAGGTGTGCTTGGGTTGAAGAACTCCTGGGTCACCAAGGTGGCATACCATGACACAGCAGTCAGCGTGCAGAGACCTGAGGACAAAGCATGGGGTGCCCATCTCAGCGGGCCCCTGGCTGGCTAGGAGGGCAGGGCCACCTGCTGTGGTAGCCTGGAGGATAGAGGAGGAGGTAAAGGCACTCACCCGCCAGAAGGAACAGGGCACCACCGGAGATGGCCACGCGGCCCTTGGCAATGGGGTTGCTGTCTCCAACCCGAGTGCACTTCATGCCCACAACGCTAAGGACCATGGCAACAAAGCCCAGGAGCACAGCCACCACCATTAATGCTCGGGCTGACTGGATGTGACCTGTGGCAGGAGTAGGACCGGGACAGTACTGAGTAGGGCTGGGAGGGAAGGAGAGGGAAAGGCTGGGGGACATTGAGTAGTAGCGCATGAGATCTGAACTGTGGTGGAAGGAGGCCATGACTGTGGGGGTCTGAGGACTGCATTTTTCACTGCCCCTTGACGGGCCCTCTGAATAGTACTCAGAAGTACAATAGTTTGGGGCTGGAGTGGTAGAGTACTTGCCTAGCATGCATGTAGACCCGGGTTCGATTCCTTGGTACCACACACAGAAAAAAGCTAGAAGTAGTGCTGTGGCTCAAGTGGCAGAGCTCTAGCCTTGAGAAAGTCCAAGGACAGTGTTCAGGCCCCGAGCGTAAGCCCAGGACTGGAGAAAATTAAAAAACTAAAAAGTACAATAGTTTGAATTCACTTATCTGTTTCTGTCTCTTGAACCTGGGTCACATACAGCAGGAAATGGACAGCTCTTCCTGGGACTATTTAGGCTCAGTGAAGGGAGAATAGAGTTTCTGAGGCCTGGCTCTGCTCAGCCTACCCCCCCCTCCACAAACCCCCCCAGGAGCTAGTCTGACCATTCACTTTCCTTCACCTGTGAATCACTGATGGTAACTGTGTGCCCGGTGCTCCAGAGGGCTCAGGGCAGTCTAGGAGGCTGGCTAGCTCAGAAGACCAGGGTCCCTGAGGGAGGGTGAAGGCCTGCCTGGATTGGAGACTGGCTTGACAGTCTCAACTATACAACCCAGGAAGAAAGGGGCCTGTGCTGACACCATCGTGTGTGTGTGTGTGTGTGTGTGTGTGTGTGTGTGTGTGTGTGTATGTGTGTGTACCTTTGTGCTAGCATACTTGCCTGGGTGGCATGACTGAGTAGATGTGTGTGCACAAGTGTGTGTCTTTGGGCAAAGTATGAGAAAAAAAGGAACAAAGGGCTCTAAAGGAATTTTGGAGAGCCAGGTCCTCATCTCACTCAGCCCTTCTGTGTCCTCTAATGCTCCTCTGTACACATGAAAACTTCAGAGTGCAAAAGGTTTGGTGGCTTGCAAGGTTATGGGAGCAGAACAGTGATCTGGACCCTTGAGAAGCCCAGGTGCATTTTTGGCTACCCACAGAAAGATAATAGGAAATAATGCTGGGGCTGGAATAAAGGTCCAGCACTGATAGAAGACTGAGGACATCCACTCAAGACCCACCCACCCCCCAACACCCTCCCAAGTCCCCATCACCCCTCCTTGGAGCCCACAATCCCTCCCAGGTCCATTGGCCCAAGACCTACCGTCGAGAGCAAGCAGCGAGTCATAGAGCTTGCACTGCACCTGACCAGTGCTCTGGGAGGCACAGGACATCCAGAGCCCTTCGTAGAGGCCCACGGCGGTGATGATGGCATCTCCTGCATAGGAGGACTGCTTCCACTGAGGCAGCGCCGTGCTGGCAATAATGCCCACCCAGCCACCCAGAGCCAGGAAGTAGCCCAGGAGTTGGAGGCCTGAGTTGGCCATAGTCCAGGGGAAGGGTGGAGAGTCCCAGGACTCAGAGCTGGGTCAGGAGGAGCCTGGGAAGCACCGTGGTCATGGCCAGGGGAGCGGAGCAGCTGGCTCTGGAGAGCAGTAAGTGGTGGAGGCCAGAAGGAGCAATGGCCGCAACCTCTTCCCCAGCAAAGGCACTAAGTCTGGATTCTAGAATGCAGGGGGAGGCCCAAGGGCTGGAAAAGGCCAAGGGCCCGCCCACAGCAGCTGCCTGTGCCAGGCAGGGTCCCCAGCAAAGTTCCTGCCCAGCTCTCTGGGGGTGGAGGGCGGGACCTAGGCAACAGGTGGGTACCCTGATGGAGAAGGAGGGGCTAGAGAATGACCCCTGTGACTCTTAAGGCCTTTCTGGCTCCTACAGGTGCGTGATGCAAGGATCCCCAAATTCTCACAATTCCTACCCTGAATACCAGCCCAGTGACATGAACTTTGCTCTTGCAAGGCTGATCTGCCCCTTGGCGTTTCTGCCCTATGACTTAAAGTTAGAAAAGAAAATGAAGTCCAGCTTGGAGCAGGTAAAACTAGAGTTGATTTTTGTTTTTGGTACCAGTCCTGAGGCTTGAACTCAGGGCCTGGGCACTAGGGAAAACTTTTTTTGACGAGAGTGCTAGGGTGAGATGTGGAGAGACTGGTCTGGATATTGGCTGTTGGGAAGAAGTCCTGGCTATCTGGGAGCATGTACATCAAAAATAGGGGAGGCCAGGCAAGAAATATGTCCTTTGGAGTCTATTGGCAATCTGAGGTGGGTCACAAGAGGGAACCTTTTGTGCCTGGGCCAGAGCTGGCTGCAGGTCAGCACGGGGCCTGTCTGGTAGCTGGAGAATCAGCTCTAGCTTCCTGTCATCTGCCTGAAGGAAAGCTCAGCCCAGCCTGTTAATCCCCTTGCTGACTGGGTTAGCTTCTCCTGCTGGGACCTGGGGCAGTAGGGCCCTGGCCCCCAGCTCCAGGACAGCCTGGACTGGTAGTGGCCTCTGTGCATTCCTGGGGGTCAGCCTGTCCCTCCTAGACCCCCGCCTGCCCCATCCTCTCAGCCCTCAGGAGCAGGGAATGTTTAACTCTCCTCTGTCTCATTAGCAATCCCCTCACGCTCATTCCAGCCCCACGGGCTCAGCGTGGGTGCAGGAGGAATGTCAAGCCCCTGTTCCCACTCCCGCAGCCCCCTGGCCGGCCCCTGCATCTCCAGCAGCCCACCACCCTTTCCTGGACTGCACTGGGGGAAAGCAGGGTACTGCTATGCCACAGCCAGCTCCCTCCCCACCCCTCCCCACAGCCTCAGCCCCTCTGCAGGGACAAGTTCCCAGCCTGCTCCCTGCATTCTTCACGTGGCTATGCAAACGAGGGGGTGCCTGGCACTGGCAGACAATGGCAACCCTGTGTGCCTGCCCAGGGTGTGGGCTCTTGGTATGGCCTGCAGCTCCAGCCCAGGCTGGGGGAATGGTGTGGGGGGGTAGGGTGGGGTAGGGGTGGGGGTTGTTGGCCTGCAGGGCTGTACCCTGGGTTCCTCTTTGGTCCACTTTGCTGCAAGGCTCAGAACCATGTGGGTCTGTGTTCACACATCCCCATTTTCTGGGATGGCTTGCCAATCCCAAAATTCCAGTGAGGTTTTAGAACAGTGGCAGATAGTTCTGAGTTCAAATTCTGCTGCCACAGTAGGACAGTGGGTAAACCACTAGGAACAGAGAATGTGGAGTAAGGAGATACAAATACAAGATTCTGGGGAGGCAGTGGGATGCTACACACTAAGGTGTCTACTCAGGCAGTCTTTCCTGGCCAGCCTCTAGGCCATAGCAGGATATTTGGTGTTGGTTACTGCGGCCCCTCCCCCACTCCCTTGTCCTTCTGCCTTTTGGAGGGAGTAATTTGGTGCTCGAGGGAAGGCGACAGAGAGTCTGTCATAGATGCTCCCTACAGAGGACTCTGCTGATGACACTGATGGCCTCAGTGTCCTTACCCCTAAACGGGCATCCAGTATGGAAGTGACTTTTGGGGGATGGGAAGGGGAGAACACATGGCAGCTTCTGGGCACAGGTTATTCCAGCAGCTAGGGCCTCTCTTGCAAGCCAGGCTTAAGCCTCTTCTGCCTCCAACCACGGCCTCTCTGTAAAGAATACCCAAGGATCTCAGGAGCTTTGTGGGGATGCCTGTCTGCCTTTCCTACCTACCTGATATCCTTGAGCTCAACAGGGGACTCACCACAACATTCCCATCTTCCTCTGAAGCGCTTCAGGTCTTTTTGTTCCTTAAGGTTTTGAGTATACTCTGTCCAAATGTGCTGCACCTGGACCACCTCCTTCACCACTATTGCATTGCCTTCTGGAATTCAGGTCCTTCTTCTGAAGTGATACTCCCCAACCTGGCTCAGCTTCTCCCCCCACCCCCAGACACCTCCCACTGCTGGAGGCCCTGCAGCCCAGTGACTCCCAGGCATGCAGGGAGAGCAGGGAGAGCAGGAAGCCACACAGGGTCCCACCTTCCTCCCAGAAGAGCAAGTGCGGGCCCTGTGAGGACCACACATCATGGTTTCAAAAATAGTTTCTCTTCTTACAAGAAACCAATGGTTGTGGCTTTGCCTCTGACATTGAAATTTATGTGAGAAAAAAAGAAAATCCATGTTTTTTTTTTTTTTTTTTTTTTTTTTGCCAGTCCTGGGGCTTTAACTCAGGGCCTGGCACTGTACTTGGACTTTCTCAAGGCTAGATCTCTACCATTTGAGCCACAGCACCACTTCTGGCTTTTTCTGGTTATGTGGTACCAGGGAATTGAATCCAGGGCTTCGTGCATGCTAGGTAAGCACTCTACCACTTGGCCATGCCCCTGGCCCTATCTGTGTATTTTATTGGGCAAAACCTTAGCTTTCTCAGCTTGCTGCAACTGAAAAAAAATTAAAGGGTTGCAGTTCCCTGCATGGACCATAAGATCTCAGGACTCAAACAAGATGAGAGATGATGTTGGAACCACAGAATGCTAGGAGGGCCTGCTCTAGAAGGACTGGCCTGGCTGGGCTCCTCACCCTGGAGTGGTAGACTACCTGGACTGAAGACTCCTGGCCACTTCCAGCAGTGCCTGAGGAGGGTGTGGTCTCTGAATATGAATTGATCATTGACTTGGTTCAGATGAGGATTTAATGTCTTTTCCTCTCCCCTAGTGAGACATTTAAGACATGATACATGTCCAGCTGCCTTCACTGCTGGGTAATAATCCAGCACATTCCCTGCAGCCACTAAGAAACGTTGGAAGTTCACAAGTGTTGCTGGTCTTACCCCAACTCCATTTGAAAGTCCCACATCATCCAAAGACGCAGGACCAAGATGACTTGCCTCAGACCTCACAGATAGAAAGCTGCACACTAAACGAGTCTGCCTGCCCAAGCATGGTCTGGAATTCTATAATAGTGGAATTCCCACTCATGGAGCCTGCTAAGCCATCTTCTGCTATTTGAGAACAGGGTACACCTTAACACAGAGCCAGAAACTTCTGCGCCTGCTGGTCTAAACACTTCAAGGGAACCTAGGTGGTGCCTGGGGCAGTCCAATGGTACTGTCATTTGCACAGTTCCAGGTGATCTGCCAGCTTTCTTGGGTGTGCTTTTTTCATTCCAAGCAAGCTCCTATCATTGCTACCATGCCTTCTACATACTTTACCAAATACAAACTAAGTGATGACAGTGGCATCCCAGTCAGGACCCTGCCATCATCCCTGTCTCCCAGATGATTTGTCCCAGTCTAATTCTATGTATTTATCTGGTCCTGCTGCCATTGAAAGCCTTGGGCCTTTGGTGAGCTCAGCAGAGACAGTCCACTCTCTGCATGTGCCGAGCATACACTGAAATCGCAAGTTATTTGACTTGATGTAGAAACTTTTGGAAATCCAGAATGAGGCTGATGTTGATTTCTGTAATGCTGAGTCTTTATCGAGCCAGGTGATGTGTGGACATTCTCTTGTCCATACCCTTGGACGTTTGGGGCTTAGTCAACAGGGAAACATAGAGCTCTGGTGAGGAAGCACTAGCTGCCAAGTTGGGAAAGGTCAATTCAATCAGTCCAGTGCACAGGTAAAGTTCATGAACCTTCCTCTCCTGCTTCCTCCAGTCCTCCGAACAGTGCGTGGGTCATGCAGGTAGGATAAAGGGGACCAATAATGATGATGAAATAGTGACTATCTGGCCTGGATTGTTTCCACAGAAACATTAACACCAGTACTATCCTGGCTTGAAAAATAATCATTTCTTGGGTGGGCTCCAATGGCTCACATCTATAATCCTAGCTACTCAAGAAGCTGAGATCTGAGGATCAAGGTTCAAAGCCAGCCCAGGCAGGCAAGTCTGTGAAACTCTCATCTCCAGCAAACCAGCAAAAAGCTGGACATGGAGCTCAAGTGATAGAGTGGCAGCTTTGAGCAAAAAAGCTCAGGGACAGTGCCTAAGCCCTGAATTCAAGCCTTCAAGCCCTAGTCGAAGTGTGCACTTGCACACACACACACGCACACACACACAGAGCGCATAAAATACAAATGTATGAAATGAGGACTGGGGCTTATGTTGTTCCTTTCCTTAAAACTCAGCACCAGGCATTTAGGTGCTGAATAAATATTGGTTGGCTAAATAATTACTTGCCTACCAGTTCCAATACTGCGTACCCTGTGGCATCTCAAACACAGTAAAGGTGCTGGGCTTGGTGTCAGGCATGTCGCCAGAGGAGCTGAATCTCTAGCTCCATGATCTCTGTCTCTTACAGGGATGTCAGAGGCCCCCAGGTACAGCTGAGGACAGCCGACAGAACAGGAAGCATGTGGCAACATGCCAGAGCCCTGCTGAGGGCTACTCCTGCCAGAAGAGGATTAGGAATAATAACCATTCACCCGGAGCTTTATAGTTTACACCCGACAGTCCATCTGTGCCACACAGCTGTCCAGAGGACAGGCAGGGTAAGGACTATGATCCTCCATACAGAAGACAAGGTATCTGGGTTCAGTGTTTGGCCTAAGGCTGCCCATGAAGTGGCCAGCTGGGTATTGAAGCAGGCCTTCTCTAGCTGCTCTGGCCACTGAACACTGCCCAGAGTCATTTTTACCAAGCAGGGCCTCTGGGCCCAAATGGACACATTTCTACTCTGTGAACAAACCACCAGAGGAAAATCCATGGATCATTTATTCTTTGGTGTCTACACAGACACTTAAATACTAGGCCGCTGTCATGCAGCTGTTGTGCAGGGCCAGGGTGGCTCTGGGCTCTGGGCTTGCGTCCTGAGCCTTCAGTCAAACCCAAAGAAAAGCAGTGTCCTGCCATGTCCACTCAAGAGCAGCGGTAGCACCATTCAGAAGGCTGGGCAGGATCCCCTTGGCTCCATGACCCTAAGAGGCTGGCCAGTCCAGGGTACAAGACAGAGCTCCTGCTCATACCAATCTCCTCCACATGTGACCTGGACACTCGTCATAGTTCATCCTTGGCTCTCGATTCCTTGCCTGAGAGAGACTCTTCACTAGGTTGGGGGAAGGGCTGCTCTTGGGGAAGGTCCATCTCTTCTGGGCTGAATAGCATCTTCACCAGGTCATCTGCCTGCACTCTGTCCTGCAAGGGTAAATGTTGCCCACTCAGAGGGGCCCTGGGACAGATGCCATGCCTCCTCTCAGCTGCTGCTTCCTGAGAGAACGATGAAGATGCCACCAGCGGGGCTTGAAGCCTATCTCCTTCCCAGTGGGCCCTAGGCTGATGAAAACAGATGAAGAGGGGCCCAGGGAGAGACGAAGGGTTCATCGCTGTGCTCAGCTTGCCTCCCACCCCATCTCGTCTCTGATTCAGGTAAGGAAGAAAACCCAGGAGGACAAGGCAGTGTGAGCAAGCACTCTCCTGCGCCCGTCACTCCAGTGACAATGCGAGAGGTGGGTTCCACAGCCCAGGGTGCCTTTCACAACTTTGCCACTGACAGTAGGATTTGGGGACACAGGAAGTGAACCAGGATGCTTCCAGGAACAGACCCCAGAAGCCCAACTCCTCACCCGCTCGCTGTGTCGAGGATCCAGTGTGAACCACAGGGCGATGGCACAGCGCTGCCCCCTGGTGACAGCCTTCACTCCATGTGGGTTTTCGGTGCCTGAAGAGAATCCCACGGCCCTTCCACACTGGGGCTGCACCTCTGCCTGAAGTGGATGAAAGCAGGAGTACATAGAAGAAAGCAGGAGTACATAGAAGAAAGACTCCGGAAAGCCACGGAACACAAGGAGCCAAGAGCCAGGGCAGCTTTAGTTTGGCTGTTCAGAGGCCATTGCTAAAGGCCAGCTCTCGCATCTCAAAGCCCCTGCTTAGGGGCAGAGGTATCAGCTCTAGCAAGCAGGTTTCTGTTCCCAGCAAATGAGGACAAGAGAATACTCACTGTCACAGTCTTGGCATCTAGTTCAGTGAAATAGAAGTTTCCTCCATCGAAATCCCCATTGAGGTAAAGGATAGCACTAGGAAAGGCAGAGATGGTGAGGTACGACGTTTCTCTAAGTTGCAAACATGGCCTGCAGGCTTCTCAACTCACCCCAGAGACTGGATCATGCTCTTCTGGGTGCCCCAGTGCCAAGCCCACTCACACCTGCATACTCACCCCTCCACCTGGAGGCTGAGGAAGGGAACAGACTCTGGGGATGGTTACTCTGGCCTTTGCAAGGGCACATGTGTACGGAGGGTGGGAAAGCAGAGTGTAGGGCAAGCACAGGCCTGCTGCGAGCCACACCTGCTACTGAACTCACCTGTAGTCCCGGAAGGTATAGGCAGGGGGCTCCTTGATGCACACCAGCGTCTCGGCATTCAAGATGCAGTTATCCACGTGGACTGGGTGGCTATTGTCCTTCCTCTCAGCCTGTGCCTCTGGGGCCAAGGTAACCCATAAGTACTGAAGCATGCAAGATACATTGCAACGCTCCTGCTGGGAATGGGTAGGGGCTCTCAAAATGGGTTCCAGAGAACTGGGAGTAGGTGGTTTCTGGCCAGCCTCAGCTTAGGGGTCAGGACATCACAGGGGCAAGCAGGGTAGAGCCCACATGAGTACAGGGCTCTAACAAGGCAGCTCCACCAGGTGGGCTGACTGCAATTCCTCCACACTATGGTCATGCTCGGCCTTGGCTATCACCCATGTGTTTGCACCAGCACTGCAACTAGAATGGAGGGCCCTGACTCGATCTTCCTCTCCTCAGTGTGCAGCACGGTGCTGGCGGCCTGGGGACAGCCCACTCAAGGGGAGGGGCCGTGGCTCCACCCACCTCTGATTGCAGTGCGGCACACCAGGTGGGAGTAGGAGAAGTAGAGCGGGGTGTCCAGGCGGAAGTAGGACTCCATGACGCGCCTCACCTTCTCAGTCACATTGTAGTACAGGTGGGCACTCTGAAGAGGAACTTTACCTTCCTGCCCCAGCTAAAACAAGAGACTGGTCGTCAACTGGCTGGAACACCTCTCTCTGGGCTGCCAGGGGCACCCAGGCACTAGGCCTGATGCTGCCAGCGCCCATCATGTTGCTGATAGAGGCACTGTCTCTCTGCCACCTCTACATTACCCTTTCCCTTCTTGTTCTGAGTAACCCACACGTAGCTCCCGTATGGCTCTCTGGACTCAATTATTCTTCAGAAAGCATCCCAGCAGCTCTGAGGATCAGCTCTGTCCTGCTCACCTCACTTTATTACATTCCATCTAACAACAAGGATTCAGAAATTTGCCTCATTCTGCATAATATACCCACAATCCCTTGTAGCTGGAAGGTTAGCAATCAAGTGTTTTTGCTCCCCCCACTTACTATCCCCACTCCTCCCCAAAGCTTGAGCTTTCCCTTCCTGCTGCCACTCAGACAGATTCTGCTCCCCTCTGCTCCCTACTCCACAATGCTAAGGAACTACTTTACCTTGAGGGCTTTGAAGACAGTGACACCATAGAACTTCTCGTTGGGGGTGTGTGGGGAGGTTTGACCTCGATAGCCATCTCCTGAAGTTGCTGCTGCCTAAGGGGTACAGAGACAACAGTTAGCCAGGGCAACTGAGGTCTTGAAAAGAGAGTAGGTTATGCCTAACAGGTACTTGGAAGGCAGATATCAGACAGAGCCTGGGGAAGAAGATGCAGTGGTTCCTTACATTGGTTAGTCTCTGCAGCTCCTGACACTCATTTTCAGAGATCAAGCCATCCATCACAACTCGCTGGGAGCCATTCAACACTTTGGAGTTCATGGTGAGACTGATGCCTTCATACAGCAGCGGGCCCCCTGAAAGCAATGGCAAGGTTGGCTAAACCCGCAGCAGCTGTCTGTCATCATGGTAACCAAAGAAATCTCTCCGTCACTTCCAAAACCAGTGTGTCAGAGGACAGATCTTGGAGCTCAAAGACAGGATTCCAGTCTTAGTCTTAGCTCCACCACCAAAAAGGGCTAGCTCCTGAGCCTTAACAAACTGAGTACACTGTATACATACATTCTCAAAATAGATGCTCCAGAAATCAGGAAGAACTGAGTTTGATCTCTAACTTTCTCTGCCTATTCACTGTGTGACCTGAGCAAGTTGTTTAACCATTCAGGTTAAATTTTAATTAATTAACTAGTATGTTTTTGGTGTTTTAAATAGCATCCACCTTAGAAGTTTGATGTTAACAATAAATAAGTCTGAAGCTTAGCTTAGTATGTAGCTTGTAGTTGATGCTCAAAAATGGCTACCGTAGTATCTCCAATCATGATCACCATTTATGTAAAAAAAAAAAAAAAAAAAAGGATCTTAGCGTCTGCCCAATCCACCTTGAAGTGGTTGTGACAGAGAGTTGTGAGCACAGGGCCCATGAAAGCAAAGGGATGCTGAACACATTCCTTCACATGTTGATCTGGCTAAATTTACCACCATCAATCTAAGCAGTGGGAGGACAAAGGCTAACATTTTTCCCTAAGGTGCTAAGGTGACTCTCTGTGTTGACATCATATACTCAACCATCGACATGCCAAGGCCAAAAGCAAGGGGCTAACACTTCCCCACAATCATGCAATATCCAACTGAAGGCAGACTGCTGCAAAGCCCACTGATGACCAAGGAAGATCCAAGGCAACCTTTGTATGATGCATCTAATGTGCTTTCCAGGGCAGAGATGATGGGATGTTTATTAAGAGGAGGGACAATGTGTGGGCCAAGGGCAGGCTCAGGGAATAAGGAACAGCTCTGCTTTCACTTGATATAGAGGAGGGGTGGAGCACACAGGTGAAAGCAGGCTTGGGAAGATGGGCCTAGAACAGAGTGGAGCCGTCACAGTAGGTGTTCCCTAGTCTGGAGGTATGGACAAGGGAGGCAGAAGAGTCAAAAGACATCAGAGGTTTTGAGTCCTGGTATCAGGAGAGTAGAGGCAGTCAGGAGCACAGGGGTTTGCAGTGCGGAGGGAGGGTTTGGAAGGACGAGCTTTATGTCATCTGTAACTTACTGAAGTGAACACACTAGACTAGTGTAACTGTGATCCAGGAGTCTTCTTAGACAAAGGCCCTTTCTCAGAGCTCTCTAAAAGCAACAGTTCTGTTGGTGAGTTTGGAAAGACGCTGAGGCAAAGGTAATTCTATAGATCTACCATGCCCTGCTTGGGGGGAGAGGGGGTATGCCACCTGGTCAATGTGGGGAAGCCTGCCAGGCTGGGTTCACAACCATCGTCTCACCTTCCCGGGTCAGTCTGCTAACATCCAATGACTCCTTGGTCTTCTCTTCCACAAGGGTCTCTATCTCCCTCATAAGGTTGCCAATCTCCTGGGAGATGCGGACAGCAGTTTCCCGTTCTGACCTGTGAGCACACGCAGCTGAGGACAGTGCTGAAGTCAACTCTGACTCCTACCCTACTTCCCAGCCTGAATCTGCCCGCCCCTGCCCAGGAGTTCCCATCTGCCTGGGCACAGGAAGCCTCAAGTGCTTCGTCACTGATCCAATCATGCAGTTTCTTCAAGGCCCTCACTTCTGTTTTTCTTGCAGTCTCTTGGGAATGATCTCTTCCGGAGTCCATGAATCCTGCAATGTGTCAGGATAACAAGCACAGTGACTTCATTAACCTTCCAGGACTTAATGCATGCAATGAGACCTCTGGGAGAAAGGTGCCTCACTCTGTGCCCTCAAGGTTGCAGGGCCCAGGGTCCCTCTCCATCTGCCTCTCATTTTGAGGTCCACATATCCCATGCTCAGCCCAACAGCCTGCTCCTCAGAGTGGCACAGGGTGCCATTCCCCCATGTTTCTGAGCTCTTCCTCCCTTTCCCCTCCCCTCTCCTTCCCACCCTGACTCACTGGATCCACAAAGGGAATTCCAAAAATGTCATAAGCGAAGAAAAGCAGCTCCTTCTCCAGCAGGCTGCGCTGTATGTACTCCTGCGCACTCTGAGGAAACAGTGGGGAGGAATCCTCTGGAACCCGGTGTTGCTCTAGCCCGGGGTGGTTCTGGGTGGTTCTGCTCAGTCCTCCCAGGTACTCTACACTGTCTTGGGAGACCAGGGCCTCCTTTCCTCACCATCATGGGATGTCTGCTCCCCACTTTGGGTCACAGATTTCAAAGGGTTCCCCCTAGCACAAGCCTTCTGAGGCTGACATATCAGGTTTCCCATGAAGGGAAACAGCCTCTGACAGAGCTTCCATTAATCATAGAACAGAAGATCAGGGACAGGAGAGTGGCCTAGTGGTAGAGTGCTTACTTAGCATGCATGAAGCCCTGGGTTCAAGTCCTCAGTACCACATACACAGAAAAAGCTGGAAGTGGTGCTATGGCTCAAGTGGTAGAGTGCTAGCCTTGAGAAGGTCCAGGGACAGGGCTCCGAATTCAACCCCTAGTTCTGGCAAAAAAAAAAAAAAAAGATCTGACGACCCTCAGGAGATGTACAATGTGCCTCACAGGAGGAGTCCTGGCTTCCAGGGAGTCACACGCAGGCAGGGAGCCAGGTGGTGGGCCTTTGCTTGGCACGCATGTCCTCTGTCAGCTCTGTGCCAGCACTGATCTCATTGTTCAGGTGGAGAAACGGAAGAGCAGAGAGATGTGCACCTTGTTTAAAGTGACACCCCAGGAAATAGGGGAGCAGAGACCTCAAAGTCCTCAGGCTCACGTGCGTCCTTCTCCACCGCCCCTCCAGCTGAGCAGACCCTACCTTCCCGCAGGATGGAAGCTACAGAACAGCCAGGCCACCTGCTCTACCCTCCCATGTGTACTCAGGAGGTAAGGCTTACCCTGGCAGGGAAACTGAGTCCTTTCTGGGTCACATTTTTCCCTAGGTGCCCTGACATTCCAAGCAGCAGAAGGAAGCAAGAGAAAAGACATGGTCAAGTGGAATCAAAGGTGAGACAGTTCAGGGAGAAGTTGGTGAGTCCCATCAGCTGCTGTGATTACTCATGAGGAAAATGGAGTTTTCTCCTAAGGACTTTACATTATTGGCATCCTGTGACCCTCTCCATCAGTCCATTGAAGCCAACTCCACTGCTGTTCACTTATCCACCAACATGAGTTTCTGTCAGCTATGTGTCAGCAACTATGCCAGCAGTGGGAAGAGTCACCACTAGCCAGCTACAGGCCATTCACAAGCTGTTTCCTCTATATGTCCTCACATGTTACAGTGGGCAGGGGAGAGCTTACCTCATAGGGAAGCTGTGCAGATTAAATAGGAAGGATGTCTGAGACCACCCTCCACAGTGCTTAGATGGTCAGAGTCTCAACCTTTTATCTGGGAAAAGTTCTGGTTAAACATGGTGGATTGACTACATGGGTTATTTTCTATCCATTTGCTAGACTAATTAATACCATTAAAGGGTAAAAAAAAAAAAGCCAAAAACTGGGCTGGGAATGTGGCTTAGTGGTAGAGTGCTTGCCTAGTGTGCATGAAGCCCTGGGTTCGATTCCTTAGTACCACATAAACAGAAAAAGCCAGAAGTGGTACTGTGGTTCAAGTGGTAAAGTGCTAGCCTTGAGCAAAAGAAGCTTAGGGACAGTACCCATGCCCTGAGTTCAAGACCCAGGACTGGAAAAAAAAAAAACACAAAAAACTTAGCCAGGTAATGGTGGCACATGCCTATAGTCATAGCTACTCAGAAGGTCTGTGAGACTCTTCTATCCAATTAACCCCCATAAAACTGGAAGCGGAGCTATAGTTCAAAATGGCAGAGTGCTAGCCTTGAGCAAAAGCAGCTCAGGGACAGCACTCAGGCCTTGAATTCAAGCCCTATGACTGCAAAAAAAAAAAAAAAAAAAAGGCAAGACAAAGAACTTGGCCCAAGAGGACAACTACAAAGAAGCTGAACTCCACGTGGGAGAACTGGGAGGACGACTGCTCCTGAGCATTTGGGAGGAGGCGTGGTCTCCCCCGAAGAGTAACAGTCTGCATACTGCCTAGACATTCTCTTCATTTTACAGTGAGATGGAGAAGGCACAATGGGGAGGAAAACAGAGAGAGAAAACAGGTGACCCATATGAAGGGAATAGTGATGCCAAATGGCATCATGTCCAAGTGAGGCTGCCCAGAGGAACAGAGCAGTCTGCTCTCCAGTTGCTGTTTTTGTGCCAACTCAGTGATGCATGTCTGTATCCAGAGGATGCTGTGAGACTCAACGTGTTCCCTAAGTTCTCTGTAGTCTTTCCTCCTCTAAGGGACAAGCTGAACCGAGACACCATCTCCCCCTATACTGACAGCGACTCTTCTGCCCTCTGTTTGGGGCTCACCTGACAGCTATTGCCCACAGAAACAAGGCTCTCACCTCACGGGGACTGATGGAGTTGGCCTGTTCTTCTCCAAGTGTAGCTGCATAGTAGGCCAGATTCTGGTTCATTACTTCGTCATTAGGGAAGAAGAGGAGGTATGTCTTGGCACATTCAATAGCTTGTGTATAATTATCAACTGCAAAGGAAGGAAAGAGGTTGCAAAGAAAGAATCTAATCCTGGAGACTAGAAACTCACTCGGTGTGCGGTCTCCATAAACCTTTGAGGTACCAACAATAGGTCAGTGGCTTTTGCTACATAACTGATGACCTGGTTCAGAAAATGAAGTTACAGAATACACACAGACTACATAGCTTATTTGAACATGTTCTATGTCCTCAAGGCTGAATACTATTGAAAGATAAAAGAGCCAGAACTTTCTGCACACCTTCATCTTTAAAAATTTACAACCTAAGATGAGGGGTGAGGGAGGGGGGAAGGGAAATGGGGACCATGACAAGTGAAAGGGTATCAATGTGTGGGAATTAAGGCACCATTTATCTGGCAAATATCATGTAACCCTTCTATTAATTACAATAAAAAATATATTAAAAACAATTCACAACCTAGGCGGGGAGTTTGGCCTAGTGGTAGAGTGCTTGCCTGGCATGCACAAAGACTGGGGTTCGATTCCTTGGTACCACATGCATAGAAAAAAGCTGGAAATGGTGCTGAGGCTCAAGTGGTAGAGTTCTAGCCTTGAGAAAAATCCAAGGACAGTGCTCAGGCCCTGAGCTCAAGTCCAGGACTGGCAAAAAAAAAAAAAAAAAAAAAAATGCCAACATACACTCATTAAACCAATTTCAGAACTATTCTCCTGTCCTCTACCTTCTTTTTTTACTATGGCTTCCCCGCCCCCCCCCCCCCCCCCACTCCTGAGCTCAGGGCCTGAGCACTGTCCTTGGGTTTTTCTCAAGTCTAGAGCCCTACCACTTGACCCACAGCACCACTTCTGGCCTTTTCTATGTGTGTGGTACTGAGGAATCAAACCTGGGTCTTCATTCACGCTAGGCAAGCACTCTACCACTAGGCCAAACTCCCAGTCCTTCCTATGGCTTTTTAATACAGAGAAGACAATGACAACAGTAGATTGCCTTGTAGGTAAGCTAAGTCTTGTTTGTATAATTCTCCTCAACTCAGATTTTATATATGTATGTGTATGTGTATACAGTATACATACATATAACACATACTTATGTCTCTGTGTGTGTGTATATTAAACTAGTTCTGGGGTTTGATTTCAGGGCCTTTTGCTTGCTCAGCTTGTTTGATCAGCTTATTTAATTGGCTTGCTTATTCTGCTGGTACTCTACCACTTTAGCCATGTCTCTGGTTTTTGCTGGCTATCTTTTCGAGATGGAGTCTCTCTGACTTTTCTGCCTAGGCTAGCTTTTTTGGGGGGGCAGGGGGAGGGAGGGTTGTTTTTTGTTGGCTGTTGGGCTTGAACTCAGAGCCTAGGAGCTGTCCTTGAGCTCTTTTGCTTAAGGCTAGCCCTCTACCACTTTGAGCCACAGTGCTACTTCCAGTGTTTTTTTTTTTTTTTTGTCAGTTGTGGGGATTGAACTCTGGGCCTGGGCACTGTCCCTGAGCTCTTCAGCTCAAGGCTAACGTTCTACCACTTGAACAACCACAGCCATCACTTCCAGTTTTCTGATGATTAATTGGAGATGAGCCTCACGGATTTCCATGTGGGGCTGGCTTTTTCCTCAGATCTCAGTCTCTAGTCTTGAGCAAAAGAAGATTAGGACACTGCCCAGGCCCTGAGTTCAAGCCCCAGGACTGGCAAATAAAATAAAACAAAATAAAATGTGATAGAAAGAACAAGACGAGAGGAAAAGGAAGAGGGAGAGGAAGGAGAGAGAAGGAGAAAGAGGAGGTAGAGAAGGAAAGAAGGCGAGAAGGAGGGAAAGAGAAAGACAGCGAGAGACAAAGACAAGAGAAACCAGAGAGAAATCCTGAAATCCCCTGTTCCATTTTCTGGTTGCTGGACCGGTTTTCTGGGCCACAGGCTTGTAACAAAGTACCTACAGATCATGTACTGTCTCCCACAGCCTCAGAAGAAAGCAGACTTGTTGAAGTACAATAGCTGTAGGTCTGGCTTCACAGTTACAGCAGCAAAGAAAAGAGGGAGGGGAAAAAAGCAAGCCTTACTGTTATAATAGGCAAATTGCAGGTAATTATAATGTGAAGGGAGGAAATCTTCAAAAGGCTTTTCTCGGCTTGGGTGGGAAGCCAGCTCAGTGACACAGTTCTGCTTACAGCTGAGGACTTGGATATAATGATCTGAAAGGAACCAAAAGACAGGGAATAATTATGAGGTTAAGTTTCAGGATGCAAGTTCTGATTAAGATGGACAAATCTCAATAGACTCCCAGACTTAAGAAACTTAGGAATGAGGTTGTACACGCTCTATCCATATCATCAGGACCCCAGTGACCGCACAGCCCCGACGGAGTTGCACACACCTGTTATGGCCTGGAAGAGGTCGGCATTGTAGTCCAAGTAGTTGTAGCCATCATAGTCATAGGGCCCTTCGCAGAGAGCACGGCATTCTTCATCGGCCACAAAGTACTCTTGTAGAGCTGCCTCCAGGTGGGGCACCGCTTCCTGTGGCTGCTCCTCCGAGTACAACCGCACTCCCAGCCGAAACTCATGCTACTGGGGGAAAAGAGCACTCAAAAGCAGGTCCCAGAGGAAGCCCTCTGGCTTGCACTTGGCCACCATCACCTGGGTCTTAATTCCAGCTCCTCAGTTATGGATAGGAAGGGGTAAGTAACCTGGGTGACTGCTTCAGAATGAAGGCTTTTCGTAAATTTCCAAACACCTAACTTTTAATGTAGGAGAAAGACGTAAGAGCATTATAATTCTTACATTTTTCTGTTTAGCTTAAAGTTTTCAAATTCACATGATTTTTTTTTTTTTGGCCAGGCCTGGGGCTTGAACTCAGGGCCTAAGTACTGTTTTTGAGCCTTCTCAAATCTAGAGCTCTTCCACTTGAGCAGAGCCACAGCAGCACTTCTGGGATTTGAACTCAGGGCCTGGGTGCTGTCCCTGAGCTTTTTTTTTAAGTTGTATTCTATTGTTGGAGTAAGGTATAGAGGGGTTACGGTTACATTCGTCAGATAATGAGTACATTACTTCTTGAACATTGATACCCCTTCTCATGTTTTTGCCCCATCCCTGAGTTGTTTTTGCTTACGAATAGCACTCTACCATTTGAACCACACCTCCACTTAAGCTTTTGGGTAGCTAACTGGAGATAAGAATCTCGGGGACTTTCCTGCCCAGGCTTGCTTTGGATCCTGATCCTTAGATCTCAGTCTCCTGAGTAGCTGAGACTATTGGCCTGAGCATCAGTGCCTGGAGAAGGAAAGGAAGAAGAGGGAGACAGAAAAAGTCAGAGCAGACATATTGTAATCTCAGAAGTACTGGGAGGCTAAGGTCAGAGGATTGTGAGTTCAAGGCTAGAGTGGGCTACATAGTGAGCTCCTGTTCCTCAAAAGAACAATTATACACAAAAAGAGAAAAGCAGGGGATTGGGGGAATAAAGAGAGATAAAGTCTTCTTCACCATATGAGGTTTGGCCTCCAGGTCCTTGAAGTCGGCCTCCTTCACTCCAGACATGGTTTGGTAGTAGTCTAGGTTTTGCCTCATCTCCATGTGCTCAGGATTGCCCACAAAGAAGGTGTGTGCTGCTGCTACAGCTTTCTCCAGCTTATTTATCTAGGGTGAAACACAAAGTTATAACTCACATTCTTAGCCTCCCAAGCAGCTAAAAAGGAGTGAGCCACTAGCATACAGCATTTTTTTTTTTTGCCAGTCCTGGGGCTGATAACACTCTATCAGTAGAGTCACAGCACCACTTCTGGCTTTTTTTTTTTTTTTCTGTTTATGTGGTACCGAGGAATCAAACCCAGGGTTTCATGCATACTAGGCACGCACTCTACCACTAAGTTACATGCCCAGCCAGCATCCAGCTTTGTCTGGTTGTTAGTCCCAGACTGGTCTGGAACTCCCAATCCTCCTGTCTCAGTGTCCCAAATGCTGAAATTACAAGACTTTACTACCATTCTCAACTATTACATCCGAACTAAAAGTTTACTGTGCAATCCACAGTAAACAGGAAATCCCAGCCCCTCTGAGACTTTCTGAACCAGTGTGCCCAACTTGTGCCAGTCCTAGAAAACACACTTATTGCTTACTGCAGGGACCACATACTGGAGTATTGAGAGCACAGAGAGCTGGGCAGATTGGCAGCTGTTCCTAGAAGCAGGTTTAGGGCTTCCCAAAGTACATAAGTTTCAATTGTATAAATGTTTTATTTTAAAACAAAGAGCACATTGTAGGAGTGTGATAAAGATTAACTGCCTGAATAAGAGTTTTAAGAGTCAAATGTGTGTAGTGTCTGAGCTAAAAAAATTTTTTTAAGGCTTCAAGGATATAGGAATAGGGCAAAAAAAGCAGTTAATAATTCAACTGTACCTAAAAATTCTCCTTGAATTTTTTTTAATATAAGATGAAATCAGTTAGGTGCACAACTCATCACTGATCTCCTAGCTACTCAGAAGACTGAGATCAGAAGATCATGGTTCAAAGCCAGTCTGGTTAGGAAAGGCTATGAGATGCTCTTATCTCCACTAAACTAACAAAAAATCTGAAGTCTAGGAAATGGAAACAAGAGGTTTTTCTCTTTGTTATTGTTTTAGTTTTCTCCTTGTCTTGTTTGCTTATTTGTCTTTGGGAGGGTAAATGGAGGGCACAGAAAAGGAGGGACAAAAGATGTACAGATGTAGCAGTGGTCCTCACTGGACACCATGTTGAAAATGAATGACACAACTTGTGGGTGGGGATGGGAGGGAAAAACTGGGAGAGAGTGAGGGAAGGGGTGACAGTGTCCAAAAAGAAATGTATTCATTACCTGACCTATGTAACTGTGACCCCTCTGTTCATCACCCTTATAATAACAATAAAAAAAGAAAAACTTAAAGCCAGAAGTGGAGTTGTGTCTGAAATAGTAGAGTGCTAGCCTTAAACACAAAAGCCCAAGGATGACATCTAGGCCCAGAGATCAAGCCCCATGACCAGCAAAGAATAAAAATTGTAAAATTAGGGTTAATTTATTAGTCATAGGGCTTGAACTCAGGGCCTGGGTGCTGTGTTTTCTGCCCTGGCTGTCTTCTAACTGGGATCCGAAGATCTCAGCCTCCTGAGTAGCTAGGATTTCAGGTGGGAGCAACCAGTGCCTGGCTCTGGGTTCATTCTCAATCTGTTCTCTTCTCTCAGACTTTTTTTACATTTTAGACACTGGCATGTGACTTCTTCCATTGGATTCTAGTGGATAAAAGTATGATCTCCTAGTTCTTCTATTTACACTGCCACCACTTTTTCCTTTCCAGACTTATTCCCCGTGAGTTCCAAAATTAGTATTCTGAAATCCAATTTTAATGATAGCTGTCTGAAAAATTCTCCTCCAAAGCTGCCTGGCCTTACTTAACTTTCTTTTTGTTTTTCAATTTTTTTTTTATTGTTAATACAAAAGTGATGTACAGTCACTTCTCCGGCTGCTCCCCAAACCCATTCAGACATCAGTCACAGAAAAGTACTTTTTTGTTTTACCTCTTCTAATTTCTCTGAGACAAAACTAGATTGTCCCTCCTTGGTAATCCCACAGCCTATCTTCATGCTGGCACTACAGTGACTCTTAGCAACAAAGCAAGACAAAATAAAGAAATAAATATGCCTGTAATCCTAGCTACTCAGGAAGCTGAGATCTGAGGATCGCAGTTCAACGCCAGCCTGGGCACTAACTTCCATCAGACTCTTATCTCCAATTAATCACTAGAAAACTGGAAGTGGGGCTGTGGCTCAAAGGGTAGGGTGGTAGCGTTGAGCTGAAGAGCTCAGGGACAGCACCCAGGACCAGAGTTCAAGCCCCATGACCGACAAAAAAAAAAAAAAAAAAAAAAGAAAGAAATAAATACCTTCATTACCTGTCCAATAACTGACTTCAATAACTGTCAAAGAATTTTAAGTAGTACGCTTAAGTGACATAGCCCAATTAGTTTGGATTTTTAAGTCCAGTACTCCTCCCAGTAACTAGGAGGACTGGAAGAGAACTGCACAGCAGAACGCCGACATAGATGTGAAAATCGGAGGTCCCTAAGTGTCTCTGTCTTTAGGCCTGTTAAACATGGACATAGTAGATACACAGCACAGCTCATCAGTAAAATGGGACTAATAACACTTACCTCGCAAGGACAGGGTAAGGAGCAGGGCAAATGAGCTAATAAACGCCAAAGGCTTAATACAGGGCCAAGGAGTGCATGTTCCCAATCATCACCACGATCTCCGAGCCCACTGGTATGTCTGCACTTGGGACACTGGCATCCTTAGAAAACACTGTTTCTTTGGAACTGACAGACTAACAAGAGGGTCCCCTCCACCCCCACCCCCTCCTACAGGAAGGCGCCAGGCAGCCCCTGCTGGCGACGTGGCAATCCCACGTCCTGAAAGAGCGCTGTTGGATTCGGCAGCTCCAGGAAAAGCATCATTGGAGAACCGACCGGAAGAAAGACATTGTACAAAGTTACTGGCTTCCTCACTTGGACACTTTACAATGAGAGACCCAAGCTGCCGTTTCCATTCCCTCAAGGAGCTCAAACCCCAGGGGTGGAACTTTGGGGTTAGAATCTGTCGATGAGAAAAGAAATGCGAGGCGGATCTCCTGCGGGCAGGCTCCCGGGCCAGGAGGCCTCCCAACCCTACCCGAGACGGCCCTCCAAGTTCCCCAGTGTCTGCGAACACTCCGGGCCCTCCAGGAGTCCGATCGCCCAGTCCCAGGCAAGTCCGCACCTTGAAGTAGGCGACCTGCAGGTAGTTGTAGGGGCTCCGCTTGTGGAACTCCAGCTCCAGCTCTTCGCTGAGCGAATGGGCGGCCGGCGGCCCCAGGCAACGGCGCAGGCAAGCGGCGCGGCGCAGCAGGGCCCCGAAGAAGCCCAGGTCCTGCAGGGCGGCGGCGCCCGCTGCCTGGGCTAGGCTGGGGGACGAGCCGAAGTCGGACTCCCACGGAAGGTCCGCGGCACACCGGGTGCGGCAGCGCAGGCGCAGGGCGCGCAGGGCGGCACGCGAGCGCAGCGCCCGCTCCATGTTCAGGACCACCCCGGCCCAGTCCCCGCGCGCGTAGGCCGCGGTCCCCTCCGCATAGAGCAAGTCAGGCGCCGGCATGTCCAGTCCTGCCTCAGACTCCACCTCGGCCCGGGAGGCGGCGGCGGAGGCCGCCAGCATTACGGTTAGAAACCGCCACACGAGAGATGCCATCGCCTCCGCGGACCTAACGGGGCCCCGTGACACCAGCCGCGGACGCCTTAGTCCCACCCCCACCCACCAGGGCTCCGCCCCCGAAAGAAGCCCCGCCTCTCAAGCCCTCCTGGGTGGCTAGTGCCTGCCCTCTTTAGCTCTTAACCAATTAGGATCACGATGTTCAGTTGGAGCCCCGCCTTCGAGCTCAGGCCATTCCAATGGTTAGGGAATACGGAAGCTCCGCCCACAGGGGTTCTGCGCATCCTCTTCCGGCTGGCTCCACCGGGGTGGTGGTGGGGTGCTTAGCGGGCTCTCATGGAGGTCTCGGAGGTGCCGGGCAGGGCAGAGGGAGGTACGGAGAGTCCCGGTGTGCCGGAGGCGGCAGGTCAGGCAGGTACGCCGGGTGGGGGGTCTTTGGGGATCAAGAAGGCCGCCCAGGAGGCCGAGGGCGGGAGCTTACGCCTATGTTCCTGTGACACACAGGACCCCTGGTGGAGCCCTCCCGGACCCTCGGCGGCCTGGCCCTGGTGAGCCCCTACCACACCCACCGGGTCGGGGACCCCTTAGACCTCGTGGCGCTCGCCGAGCAGGTGCAGAAGGTGAGGAAATGTAGAATAACCGTCTTCGTTCGCTGGGGAAGTGAAGAAGAACCATCTTCATTTGCAGTCTGCCCGGCCTGCGTCTTTCGGCTGGGATCGATCCCACAGCCCCTTAGAAGGGAGTAGCGCTTGTTCTTGTCTCCGGTTTCCAGAGGAAAGCCCACTGTCATTGTGAGTGGCGGTCCGTCTCCAGCTCTCTCATCTTGCCAAGACCAGAGGCTTGTTCGACTACCACCTGAGCGCCCATGATCTCCTGTCGTGGGAAGTGTTGCATAGGACTTTCAGTATTGCTATTTCTTTTCAATCTTAGGACAGCCTTGTGGGGTCTCAAGTACAGAAGTTATTCTTCCCACTTCACATGTGACAAAAATTTCTGTAATCCACAAACCCAGTTTGTTTTTTTGTTTTGTTTTGTTATTGTTTTGTTTTTTGGCCAGTCCTGGGGCTTGAACTCAGGGTCTGAGCACTGTCCTTGGACACTTTTTTTTTTTCTCAAGGCTAGTGCTCTACCACTTGAGCCACAGCATCACTTCAGGCTTTTTCTATGTATGTGGTACTGAGGAATCGAACCTGGGTCTTCATGCATGCTAGGCAAGCACTCTACCACTAGGCCAAACTCCCGGCCCCCAGTGTCTCCTTAATTTAGGTTGCTTCCTATCAGCTCTTTATCAGTTACTTAAAAACTGGTAGGAGTACAAATGCTCTAAATTTTGTCCTGTGTCCTCATTCCCTTAGACACAATATTCCTGAGCTCAGAGGTTATTGAACACTAAGATAAAAATATGAGGAAAAGCAAAATAATGGATAAAGTACTGGAAGTTTGGACATGTCTTTTTGTGTGTATGTATGCTGGTATTGAGTTCTCTTATTATCTCCTTTAGCCATTTTGCTTAAAAAGCTGACACTTCTGGCGTTTTGGTGGTTAATTGGGCATAAAGTTTGCCCCCTCTGCCTCCCAGACTCCTGAGTAGTTAGGATTACAGGTGTAATCCACCATGGACTGGCTTGGACACAAGTCTTAATCCTCCTTTTAATATTAGCCTCAAATGATTTTTCTTTTTCTCTTATTTAATTCTGGGAGTCCTAGGGTTTAAACTCCAGGGCCTATGCTTACTAAGCAAGTACTTTACCACTGGGCTTTGCTTCCAGCCATGAACTGCATCTCTATACACTTCAGTGAAATACCAAATTCAGTGAGAAACTAAATTCTTTCTCATCTATTATCAAGACTTCCAGTTGTGGAGCCCTCTCAAGTATGCACATTTAATGCCTGGTTCTTAAACCTTACCTTTAAAAAATTCAGGAAGTTTTTTTTCCCCCCCAAATTAAAACTTGTGTCTTCTCTTTTTTAGAGAAGTGGTAGCAAAGTGCAACTCTTATGGATTAGGAGAGCACTTATTGGAAGAATTGCTGCCAGGGACAATTTTTGGATAAACAACCTTTTTATGTGTTACTGAATGACCATTATGTGTATCACATGGCCTAAACTACAGGAAGGAAGAACACAATTTTTGTCTTTCACACTATATGACAATGAAATATAAATGATACATTTTATGCTGCCTCAAATTCTCCAATATAATCAGTCTCTGAGATCATAAAGAAAAAACACAGACAAATTGAATCCAATATTTTTACTGTCTGTGTACAGAAACAAACTTCCTAGCATGACTAACCTCTGTTACTCCACTTAATGTGTGTTCACAAAGCTTGGTAGGTTTGATATTAAGATGTGAATTTCGAAATCTGACTGATCTAGGATGAAATCATCTGTCATATGTGAGCTGTGAAACTTTAGACCGATTACCACACAGTATTTCTGATTGAATTGGAATGCTTACAGGATAGACAGACATTGCTGAGTCCTAATTCTTTGTTGTTGTTGACAATCCGGGGGCTTGAACTCAGGGCCTCGGCACTGCCCCTGGGCTTTCTCAAGGCTAGCACTTTACCCCTTGAGCCACAGTACCACTTCCAGCTTTTTTTGTGTATGTGGTACCAAGGAATCAAACCCACGGAAACAAGCACTCTACCACTAGACCATGTTCCCAGCCCCAAACAGCCACATTTCTTTTCTTTTTCTTTTTGCTAGTCTTGAGGCTTTAACTCAGGGCATGGGCACTGTGAGCTTTCTCATGGTTAGTGCTCGACCACTTGAACCATTTCTGGCTTTTTCTGGGTATGTGATAACCAAGAAATCCAATCCAGGGCTTCATGCATTCTAGCAAGCACTCTACCGCTAGGTCAAATTCCTGACCCCCACATTTTTTTTTTTTTTTTTGGCCAATCCTGAGGCATAAACTCAGGGCCTGGGCACTGTCCCTGAGCATCTTTTTTGCCTAAGGCTAGTACTCTACCACTTGAGCCACAGCACCACTTTTGGCTTTTTCTGTGTATGTGGTATTGAGGAATTGAATCCAGTCCTTTGTGTATGCTAAACATTCACTCTACCACTAAGCCACATTCCCTAACCGTTTTTATTTTTTTAATTTTTTGTCAGTTTTGTTAGGCCTGGGGCTTGAACTCTGGGCCTGGGAGTTGTCCCCGAGCTCTTCAGCTCAAGGCACCGGCCCTACCATTTGGGTCATAGCACCACTTCTGGTTTTCTAGTGGTTAACTGGAGATGAGAGTCTCACATACTTTAGTGCCTGGGCTGGCTTTGAACCTCGATCCTCAGATCTCAGATCTCAGCCTCTTGAGTAGCTAGGATTATAGGCCTGAGCCACTGCACCTGGCTAGCATATCCTTTTTTTAAAAAACAAAACAAAACAAAAAACAACTTTATTCCGTAATTTCCTCTCACATTCTCCAACTGTGTGAGCCTCAGAATGTCTGAAGCTTTTTTCTTTTTTAGCCAGTCCTGGTGGGCCTTGAACTTTCTTTCTTTTTTTTTTTTTTTTTGGCCATTCTTGGGCTTGGGCTCAGGGCCTGAGCACTGTCCTTGGACTTTCTCAAGGCGAGAGCTCTACCACTTGAGCCTCAGCACCACTTCCAGCTTTTTTTTTTTTTTTTCCTATGTATGTGGTACCGAGGAATCGAACCCGGGTCTTCATGCATGCTAGGCAAGCACTTTAACCACTAGGCCAAACTCCCGGCCCTGGGCCTTGAACTTTCTAAGCAAGTCCTCTACCACCTTAATCATGTCCTCAGCCCTGATGTACTGATTTCTTTTTCTTAATCTAATTGTATGCCACTAAAAATGAATCATCTTTTCTTGAAAGTAAGCGAGTTTTTTTTTTTTATCATTCTAAATGATACTCCTTCCTTGTAGTTGAGTTACTCATATCAGTCTCTCCTAGATTTGAGAACTTTTTTTTTTTTTTACCAGTCCTGGGCTTGAGCTCAGGGCCTGAGAACTGTCCTTGGACTTTCTCAAGGCTAGAGCTCTACCACTTGAGCCTCAGCCCCACTTCCGGCTTTTTTCTATGTATGTGGTACCAAGGAATTGAACCTGGGTCTTCGTGCATGCTAGGCAAGCGCTCTACCACTAGGCCAAACTCCCAGACGGATTTGAGAACTTTTAATCAATTTTCATTCTCTTCGATTTTATTTCTTGGCATGATGGGTACTCTATTTTTTTTTTAGTTGGTTATGGGGCTTGAACTCAGGGCCTGGGTGCAGTCCCTGAGATCTTCAGCTCAAGCTTAGTACTCTACCACTTTGAACCACAGCACCACTTTCAGTTTTCCGGTCATTCTTTGGAGCTGAGAGTCACAAGGACTGTCCTGCCCAGTCTGGCTTTGAACTGTGGTCCTCAGATCTCAGCCTCTTGAGTAGCAAGGATGATAGGCATGAAACACCAGCACCCAAATATATATTTGAGTGGGATTTTTTTTTCATTCTTTGTGATACAATGTTTGATATAAATTGAAGGGAGGAGGTATTAATGTTAGCTCATGGTTTGAGAGGATTCAGTTCATGGTCCTCAGTTCAGTTGATTCCAGGCCTTTGTTGAGGTAGAACATTTGTGGTGACATGTTGAGGTGGGACAGAAGCTACTGACAGAAACGAGAGAAGGCCTGTTCTGCCTGGGGTTCTCCTTTTCTCCTTTGTGAGCACTCAGCTAGGGGATGGTGCTGCCCACACTTAAGGCAGGTCTTTCCTCCTTGTTAATTCTCTGTCCTAGAAGACACCTCCAGAGGTGAGCTTTATGAATCTCTTAAGCATTCCTCATGTTGCAAAATTAACAATCACAATGTCACTTTGTTTCAAAATAACATTGTTTTGTTTGTTTGTTTTTAGAGGAATGTTGCTATGTTCCCAGGTTACTTAGTCTTTTAGTGTTCAAGGCTTAAGCAATGTTTCTTTCTCAGTCTCCTAAGTAGCTGGTACTATAGATGTACCACTGTACTCTAATGTTAACTATGAAATCCAGCTTGATAATGTAGTCTTTTTAAAGTGCATTTTATAATACTAGCTCCTCAAGATTGGATCTGGATTACTATGGTTTATAGTCTCTCTACGTAAAATAGTCCTTGAGACTCCATTTCCAAAATGACCAGAAAAAAGCTAGGCTGGAGATGTGTCTCGAATAGTAGAGTCTAGCTGAATGAATAAACTGAGCAAGTAAAAATCTCTGAGCTCGAATCATGGTATAGGGTGAGAGTGTATTTTAAATATATTAGAAATACAACCATAAATTAAAATTTAAGATACGATATAATAATCCAACTGAAGTAACAGTCAAATTAACAGATACATATCAAATTTTTTATTAACAGATGTTAAAAGCTAGATCACAAATGTCTTTTGCTTCCTGATTTCAGAAATGTTTAGAAATGAGAAACTGAGGAAATATATTAGAAGGAGAGAGAGTATAGGTATTTAATATATTTGGTATGAAGAGAGGAGGACATGTTGAAAGACCAAAAAAGTTCAGTACTATTAGCATTCAGGTAGAGAAGGGTAGAAAGCAATGAAAACAGACTAGAAGGAGTACTTTATTCTGTGGTGTGGGATGATGACAGTATTATTTGAGCTGGGCCTTTGGGTGGGCACTTACATGGCAACAATGAGAATAGGAGTTGTACTTTAGCATTAATAGAGATGTTGTCTTAACTTCACATTAGACTCTAAATGAAAATATCATAGAAATGTACTTTTCTTATCCATAGTTTGTTTTTTTCTCACTTACAGGCTGATGAATTCATCCGAGCAAATGCTACCAACAAGCTGACAGTCATAGCTGAGCAAATCCAACATTTGCAGGAACAAGCCAGAAAGGTAAGAGAGACCTTTATATAGGCTTCATCTTCTTCATTACAGGCTTTCCTTTTCTTCATTTGGTTCACAGGATTGGCCAAAGTTGCTTGTAATCACTGTAATCACTTAATTTGTTTCGGTTCCTCCTAGACATGTAGATTACTCCAGCAAAATAGGAATAAACCTAAGAGTTGTGTTAGTCTGTTTTGTATTAACTATGATAAAATACTTGAGTCAAGCTAACTTTATAAAGAACTTTATTTAGCTGACGGTTTGGGAGGTTTAAAAGTTGCTTACAATGGGGCCGGGAGTTTGGCCTAGTGGTTAAAGTGCTTGCCTAGCATGCATGGAGACCTGGGTTCGATTCCTGGGTACCACATACATAGAAAAAAGCCGGAAGTGGTGCTGAGGCTCAAGGGGTAGAACTCTAGCCTTGAGAAAGTCCAAGAACAGTGCTCAGGCCCTAAGCTCAAGCCTAGGACTGGCAAAAAAAAAAAAGGTTGCTTACAAGGCTTGACTCATTGATAGCCCTTCTGACTGCATCTAGTTATGCCAGGAAATTATGTGTGAAGAGAAAGCATATCTCTAAACAAGGAGCCAGAAATTCATGAGTCAAGTGCAGGCTTTTATAATACATGTTCACTCTTGCTTTCATTCTTGGTCTCTCAAGAACTCCCTGCTTTAGGCAGGGCATGGTGGTGTGTATTTATAATCCCAGCACTTAAGAGAGTGGAGGCAGGGCTGGGAGTTTGGCCTAGTGGTAGAGTGCTTGCCTAGCATGCACGAAGACCCGGGTTGGATTCCTTGGTACCACATACTTAGAAAAAGCCAGAAGTGGTGCTGAGGCTCAAGTGGTAGAGTTCTAGCCTTGAGAAAAATCCAAGGACAGTCCTCCAGCCCTGAGCTTAAGCCCAAGACTGGCGGGAAAAAAAAAAAGTGGAGGCAAAAAGATCGCAAGTTTGAAGTCAGGCAGTTTCAAATAAACAAAAAAAACAAACCAACAAAACCAAAAAGGAACTCCTTTGGGGAAGCTGATATTGCCGTGTGTGTGTGTGTGTGTGTGTGTGTGTGTGTGTGTGTGTGTGTGTGTGTGTGTATGTGTGTGTATACACGTGTGCGCAAGCACACACATGCGTGCGCTAGGGCAAGTGTGCAAGCATCAGTACTGGGGCTTGAACTCAGGGCTTCTCACTCTCACTTAAGCTGTTGCTCTATCCCATGAGCCATACCCTCACATCTTTGCTTTTGGCTTTTTAATTGGACATAAGAGTGGGATGAGGGGATGATGGGCTGGGAATGTAGTTTAGTGGCAGAGTGCTTGCCTAGCATGCGTGAAGCCTTGCGTTTGATTCCTGAGTACCACATAAATAGAAAAAACCAGAAATGGTGTTGTAACTCAAGTGGTTAAAGTGCTATCCTTGAGCAAAAGCAGCTCAGGGACAGTGCCTAGGCCCTGAGTTCAAGCCCCAGGACTGGAAGAAAAAAAAAAGATGCATGTATGTATCTACCTATCTTCCTACCTACCTACCTATCTATATAGCTATACACCTATTTATGTCTATACAGATGTATGGCTATATATCAGGGGGATTTGCTGCCCAGGCTGGCTTCAAGCTTCAATCCTCAGGTCTAATTCTTTTGCATAGCTAGGATTATAGGTATGAGCCATTAGTGCTCAGCTCAGTTATATCTTCTGAGAACAGCATCTTAGAAGGAACCTGTGGAGTCTCCTGTTAGGCCCCTCCCTTCACATCACTACACTAGAGATATCTGGTCCTTTTCTTTGTCAGGAGGCTCTATTATTGCCTCAGCCTCATTGCTTGCAATAAGTGATTTATATCCTCTTGGTTCAACTTTGATCTCTATGCATAAGTACTGTTACTTCCAGTCCTTCCTTCCTTCCTTCCTTCCTTCCTTCCTTCCTTCCTTCCTTCCTTCCTTCCTTCCTTGCTTTTGGCTTTCTTAAGGCTAGCACTCTACCACTTGAGCTACTGCACTACTTCCAGCCCTTTCTGTGTATGTCGTACCAAGGAATTAAACCCAGGGCTTCATGCATGCTAGGCAAGCATTCTACCACTAGGTCACACTCCTGGCACATCAGTCCTTTATTTATTATGCTTCTGTGAATTTCAGGTATTAGAAGAAGCTCGAAGAGATGCTGACTTGCACCATGTAGCTTGTAATATGGTGAAAAAACCTGGCAACATTTACTACCTTTATAAACGAGAGAGTGGTCAACAATACTTTTCCATTATTTCTCCAGAGGTAAGAACATTTATTCTTGCACTGTCCCGAGCTCTTCAGCTCAAGGTTACTGCCCTGCTCCAGTCAGGTCCCACTTCCTGTTTTCTAGAGGTTAATTGGAGATAAGAGTCTCAGCTTCTTTTGTGCTGGGCCAGCTTTGATCCTTGATCCTCAGACCTCAGCCTCCTGAGTAGCTAGGATTACAGGCATGAGCCACTGTGTTGGCTCAAGAACTAGAGCCTTTGAGAAATTTTTGCCATATGTGTATGAAAGTGTAGGCATGTAGACTGGCAAGTTATTTCTTAGATACCGAGGCAAGTGTGGTGGTATGTACCTACAATCCCAGCACAAGGGAGGCGGAGGTAGGAAATTTGACAGGGCTGCATGGTGAATTCAAAGTCAGCTTGGGATCTATTTATCTACATATCAAGACCTTAGCTGGTGTGGTGGCTCACGCCTCTAATCTTAGCTACTCTGGAGGCTGAGATCTGAGGATCACCATTCAAAGTCAGCCTAAGTTTGTGAGACTCTTATCTCCCATTAACCACTAGAAAACTGGAGTGGCTTGGTGCTGTGGCTCAAGGAGTAGGAGTAGCTGAATTGCTCAGGGACAGACTCAGGCCCAGAGTCCAATCCCCATGACCGACAAAAATACTTTTCTCCAAAAACAAAGTGAAAAAATAAACCAAAAAAAGATGATTTCATTTAAATTAAAAAAAAAAAGAGCTCAGACATGACTAAAAGAAGTACATGCTGAATTTATCTCATTTATTATCTGTGTTAAGGGGAGGATCTGATGTATACTGTAACCACTTTCCAAAAATGGTTCCAGTTAATCTGATGCAAAAAGACCCAAAAGAAATTTGCATCTTAAGTAGGAAGAGAATCCAGTTTGCTAACTTTCTACTCTCCTTTGCTTTGTAGGAGTGGGGAACAAGCTGTCCACATGACTTCCTTGGTGCCTACAAACTGCAGCATGATTTGTCTTGGACTCCATATGAGGACATTGAGAAGCAAGATGCTAAAATCAGCATAATGGACAAGATGCTAAACCAGCCAGTGGCCCTGCCTCCCGTCACTGAGCCCACCTTCCAGGGACTAACTCACTGAAATGTGGGCTCTGACCGGCAACTCTCATAACAGGGTCCTGTCACTTCCTTGTTGCCTCATTCTCTGCCTTGATGGTAGAAGTCATGAGAACCAAGGACATGTAGGTAAAGCAGATCCATCTTGGACTGTCAATGTTGTTAGTGTTGCTCTCAGATGGGGTGGGAAGGAATTACAGCACTCTGTCTAGAGATCTGCTTGGGGCCGCAGATACTCAGCCAGTGGGTTTCAGAGGATTGGCTAGTATACTTTCCTTATTCATCTCCAGTGGTTCTTTCCTTAAGTGAAAGTGTTAGAGAAGGAAACATCTTCATTTCATTCAGGTTGGTGGGTCATTTTCCCGAGGAGCCTATTTTCAGTCTTTTATTTCAGACTGAGGTTGACCTGTCTCACAACTGATGTAATGCCAGTTTCAGATTCATCCAAAACCACAGCATTACATATATGTGGATGATTAAAACCACGACAAACAACCAAATAAAACCTCAGTGTGGCTGGATCAAAGTGAGTGAAGTTTCTGGGCTATTGACGAAGTTTCTGAGCTTATCTTTTTTTTTTTTTTTTTTTTTTTTTGCCAGTCCTGGGCTTGAGCTCAGGTCCTGAGCGCAGCCTTGGACTTTCTCAAGGCTAGAGCTCTACCTCTTGAGCCTCAACACCATTTCTGTTTTTTTTGTATGTATGAGGTACCAAGGAATCGAACCCGGGTCTTCGTGCATGCTAGGCAAGCACTTTAACCACTAGGCCAAACTCCTGGCCCCTCTGAGCTTATCTTTCTGCCCTTTCCACATAGGAAAAGTGACCAGAGACTCTTGAGGCAGTGGTTAAGGCACATTGGGTATAGATGGAGGATAGTCATCCTTAAACTTCGGAGTTTCAGACTTGGGAGAGATGTAGAAGGCTACCTCTAAACTACTGCGTAATTCACTGGGAAGCCGCTCTGAAGCAGAGAGGTTGAGTTCATTCACATGTGGCAGGACAAACCCAGTAATAATATGGCAGCTTTAACAAATTGTGGAAGAGAGAATAGGGCAGTGGAAGAGGGAAAAAAGAAAAGGACAGCCTCTTTTTTTCGGATTATAAGGCAACTCAAAATTGAAACTCCTCATTCATGAACTATATGAGCTTTTTGGCTAGATAACTTTTTATTCCTGACTGGACTCTTATAGGACTTTTATCTTATCTTGTTTGTTCAACCTAACTAAATTTGTGGTGTGTCTAGCATGGCTTTACTTGAACTCACAGTGCTCAAGTTTCCTTCTGAAGATGAATATTCCTTGTGTTGATCTACTTGATTATACTCTACCTCTATCTTGGTGTTCATGACCTTTCCTCATGAGCTCCATTCCTTGTGAGCTATAAACAGTCCAAGACCAGCACAAAAGTCTAGTAGGGTCACACAAGTGATGCCTGGTCACTCAGTTTTGTGAACTGAAACTTTAAAAAGCTCTTTCTGGGATGCTGTGAGGCCAGAGGGAGGAGATGTTAACGTAGTTGATTCTGTATAAAAAGTCTCCCAGGTCTTTAGAATGTTCTGACTTGTATATAATGACACATTTTGAGCAGGAGTTGTATTTTTTAAAAACTAACAAAATGGGCCAGGAGTTTGGCCTAGTGGTAGAGTGCTTGCCTAGCATGCACCATGACCAGGGTTCGATTCCTCGGTACCACATATATAGAAAAAGATGGAAGTAGTGCTGTCACTCAAGTGGTAGAGAGTTCTAGCCTTAAGAAAGCCCAAGGTGAGTGCTCAAGCCCTGAGTTCAAGCCAGGACTGGCAAAACAAACAAATAAAAAACCCCCAACAAAACAACAAATCACAGATCCAATGGTTTAAAACAACAAACATATATTAGGTGATAGTTTATAGGCCAGATGTTCAGCACAATTTCACTGGGTCTTCTGCTTTAGGGTTTCTCTCTGGAAAACCCTGCAAAGGCTGTTATCAAATAAGCTTAGGCTGGATTCTGAAAGCCTTACCATTTGCTTCTGAGCTCATTTGTGTTGTTGGCAGAATTTCAGATTTTCACTAGTTCATAGTAGTTACTATCACTTTCTTATCACATGAACTTCTACAGCATGGCACCTTTCTTCATCAAGGTGGAAAAAGTCTGCTGGAAGGATGGAGATTGCAAACTTAAGTATGAATCCTTACGTCAGCCCACACTATAGGGAAGAAATTACATAAAGCATGAGTGCAAGGAGGTAGGGGTCATTGCATCATTGAATACCTATTTATGCTCTGTTAAGAGGGAAATAGAGAAATTGTGGATAAAAGAGACAGCATTATGAAGTGGTTAAGTGTAATGATGTTGAAGAAACAGCAAGACTCTAGACTTGACTCTTACTTTGACAAGGTAAACTCCCAGCTATCATTTTGCTTTTTCCGCAGGTCAGCTTTTCCAGTTCATTAGGCTTACAGCCATTAGATTGTTTGAAAATGTAAATCTTCCTCACTTTCTTTCCCTCCATTGAACTTAGGGCCTGGGCTATCCCTGAGATCTTTAGCTCAAGGCTAGCACTCTACCACTTGGAGACACAGCTCTACTTCCAGCTTTTGGTGGTTAATCAGGGATGAGTCTCATGAATTTTCATACCTAGGCTGGCTTTGAACTGTGATCTTCAGATCTCAGCTCCCTGAGTAGTTAGGATTACAGCCACCAACATCTGTTCACCCTCCTTTCGGACATTTCTGAGCACTGCCAGAGAGCAAGGTCCAAAACCCTTTTGTTCAAGAAGATCTATGCTCTGCGCTGTCCACTAGGTAGTGCCATTTCTCCTTCTTGGTTAAGCCAATTACCAGGTTTAGCAAAGACTACTAGTACTGGTAACCAGGTGCCGAAGGGCAGTAGAAGCTCATGTAATCTAGCTACTCAAGAGGCTGAAGTTTGAAGATTGAGGTTTAAGTTAGCCTGGGCAAATCCCTAAAACTCTTATTTGCAATCAACCAGCAAAAAAGTGGGAAGTGGAGGTGGTGGCTCATGAGGTAGAGGCCAGCTTTGGAGGAAAAAGCCCAGCAAGAAGACAAGGCCCTGAGTTCAAGTCCCAGTACTGGCTGTAACAACAAGAAAAGATTATTGTATGCCTGAACAGTGAAAAAATCATACAGACAGCCCCTCTGGCATGGAGTAGGTACTCCACGGGACACTTAATGTGGAACCCATCATGCCTTATACAGGCCTGTTCTTCCTGACTCCTTCCCTCCCCTTCCCTTCTCCCTCCTACCCTCTGCCAGGCATTCTGCATCAGGGAATTTGCACGAAGAGTCCCTCAGACTCGCCAAGATGGAGAGCTCTTGCTACTGCCCCCCTCTTCCCGTTTTAAGACCCCTCCCCACTCCCCACCAGCCACCTTGCCTTTGTGTAAAGGCCTTCAGCCCCTCCCCTGTCTGCGGGATTGTGAGCTAAGAGGCAGGAGTAAGAGGCTTGGTCTCAGCCGAGTGCCTCCACCTGGGCTGGCCCTCCTCCACCGCACAGGCAGCCTCACCCCCATCTAGGAATGTCTGGTCCCCAGGTAAGCATGCACTGAGGCCAATGCTCCAAGAAAGGGAAGCCCAACCAGCCGCGCGGCATCCCACTGCGGCTCCCGCCATCTCCAGGGTGGTCCCAATGGCAAGTTGGGCCTGGGCAGACCTTCAGATAGCTAGAGGGGGCGGGGAGGGGGGACGTCTGACTTCTGGGCCTTAGGAAAGGGATAGGGATGGTCAGGGAAGGAGCGGAAGGGGAAATGAACTTGGTGAGAGTGATGCCCCTGCTGGAAAGCCCACTGCGTCTTCATTTCCCTGCAAACTCCAGTCGTGTTGAACTCACCCTGCCTTCACAGCCCCCCACTCTTCCTCTCACCCTCATCTCACCCTCCACTTCCCGCCCATAGCTGGCCCCCATTCCAAATGCCTTGCCGCCCGCCTGCACCGCCCATGGGCAGTTTCCAGACCGTAGGCACCAGCACCACCTCTTCCCTCCCTGTCGGCTTCACCTGGAGTCAGACACCAAGGGGACTGGGATCCAGCCTCCTCACTGTGCTTTCCCACCTGCACTATCCTGGGTGCTGGCACATGCCTTGCCCAGCATAACCCTTGTCTCTTCACAGGGCTGTAGACTCCAGACACTAGCTTTTTCTTTTTCTTTTCTCTCTTTCTTTTTGGTAGGGAAAGGAAGGGGGCATTTTAGTGAGAAGGTCACTATGTCACTTAGGCTGGCCTTTAATTTACAATCCAACCTCAACCTCCTAAGTGCTAGAATTACAACAATGCCTCACAATGCCTGCTAGACTAGCTCCTTGGTAGGGTTTCTTGGGTCTTTTCCCCCAAATGCACAAGGCCTGGCACAGAACAGGCACTGGAAAAAAAAAAAAAAACATAAGAAGAAAAGGGAATTAGATTTTTTTGGCTGTACTGGGTTTTGAACTCAGGACCTCATACTAAGCATCTGTATAGAAGAGAATAGATGGCTGACAGTACATCTGAGTAGGCTTAGAGTCTAGAGTCCTAGATTATAATGCAGCTAGAGGATCTGAGGAGACTAGAGAAGGTATATTATATGAATCACATCAAATTCCTTCTGTTGTCAGGCCTCATGTTGGACCCAGAAGACTATTGTCTGCACTCATGTTGCACTTCCAAAAACAGAGAAGGAAAACATGGTAGTCGATGCCAACCCAAAGTGCCAAGGGTCCCAGGTGAGCATAAGAATGTGACTATACAGAGGAAGGGTATCTACAGGCCCCATGGGATGTCAGGCTTCCAAAAGAGGACCACTGCCCAGCTCAAGACCCTAGAGAGGTCCCCAGAAGAAGTAAAGATGGTTTCTATCCTATGGACATTCAAGAAGCTGGAGTGTGACGTCTATCTTCTGGAGGCCACGGCTGTGTAGGCCTCTTCTCTGCTCCCTGAGTGGCCTCCTTTTAGCTTCTCTTTGTGTATATGTGTGTGTGTGCGCATGTGTACATGCATGCATGTGCATGCTGGTACCGATGCTTGAACTTAGGGCCTGTGTACTATGCCTTAGCTTTTTTCATTAAAGGCTGGCACTCTGCCACTTGAGCATCAGTTCTACTTCTAGCTTTTTAGTGGTTAGTTGGAGGTAAGAGTCTCATCGACTTTCCTACCTTGCCTATCTCTGAACTGTGATCCTCAAATCTCAGCCTCCTGAGTGACTAGGATTATAGGTATGAGCCATTGGCGCCTGGCTCCATGTTCTCTTTTCTGTGTGGGGTTGAATCCTCATGTCTGATTGCTCCTTGAGAGATGAAATGAGTTAAATATCTATCTCAAGCAAGAGGCACCAAATTTTGAACAAATGATTGCTGACTAAACAGATTATTCCTTATTTTTTTGTAGATATGTTTGATTTTTATTCTCAATCCCACATCCTCTCACTCCTGGGACCTAGGAATTATGCTGCAAATAGTATTTAATTCAGAAAGAGGAGATCTAGTTCAAGTCTCTGCTCCACATATACTGGGACAACTGAATTAGCCATCCTGAATCTGTTTATCAATCTTTTTTTATTTATTTTTGGTTGGTCGTGAAGCGTGAACTCTGGGCCTTGGGCACTGTTTCTGAGCTCTTCAGCTCAGGGCTTCTGTCCTACCCCTTGATCCACAGTGTTACTTCCTGTTTTCTGGTGGTTTATTAGAGATAAGAGTCTTGAGGACTTTAGTGCCCAAGCTGGCTTTGAACTGCGACTTTAGTGCTTGGGCTGGCTTTGAACCACAATCCTCAGATCTCAACCTCCTGAGAGCTAGGACTACAGGCATGAGCTACCATATCCTGCTAGCTCTTAAGTTCTTGAAAGCAGAGAACCAGGGTTGTTCCACTCTGTAGTTCAAGCCATTGCAATGTTCACTGAGAAAAGAAAACTTAAGGTATTAACTTTTGAGTCTTTTCCTGCCATTTCCAGGTTGACTTTGAGTTAGGTCATCCCTTTTGAGTCTTCTTTGCTTTACCTGGAAAGTAGAGATAACCTTTTGCCTGACACAGCAATAGCATCCTAAGTGTGAAAGTGTTTTATGAGTGGAGTGAACAGTATAATAGGTGGTTAATCTACTTAATCATTAATTTATTAAAAATAAACAGGGTCAGATGTGATGGCCCATGCCTGTAATTCCAGTAGTTTGGGAGGTAAAAGTAGGAGGTTTGTGGTCTGAAGCCAGGCCTGGGCAAAAGTATGTGTCTAAATAAACATGTGTATCTAAATAAACAAAAGCAAGAATGGCTATGGTATGGCTCAAGTGGTAGAACTATTGCCTAACAAGCATGAGTTCTTGAGTTCAAAACCTAGTGTCACCAAAAATAAAACAGCTGTGATGCAGAACAGATGAGGAGCAGTCTTGAAAACCAGGAGACATGCTTGTACTGTGGCTATAGAGATGCCATAGAGAGGCATCTGTTCCTTTTCTCCCTTCCTCCCATCTTTCTCCAGGGTTCTACAATTTCCTGTATTAGCATTTGGAGGGGCCTGGCATAAGAAGGTATTTTTTTCTCTTCTTTTTTCTGTCCTAGGGCTTGAACTCAGGCCTAAGCTTCTTTTTCTTTTTTCTTTTTCTTTCTTTTTTTGGCCAGTCCTGGGCTTGAGCTCAGGGCCTGAGCCCTGTCCTTGGACTTTCTCAAGGCTAGAGCTCTACCACTTGAGCCTCAGCATCACTTCTGACTTTTTTCTATGTATGTGGTGCCGAGGAATTGAACCCGGGTCTTCGTGCATGGTAGGTAAGCTCTCTACCACTAGGCCAAACCCCCAACACAAGCCTGGGCTTCTTTTGCTCAAGGCTAGCACTCTATTACTTGAGCCACAGAGCCACTTCCAGCTTTTTCTGCTTATGTGAAACTGGGGAATCGAACCCAGGGCTTCATATGTGTTAGGCAAGCACTCTACCACTAAGCCACATTCCCTGTCCCTATTTCCAGCTTTTTCTTGAGTATTTTATTGAAGATAATTGTCTCGTGGACTTTTTGAACCATGATCCTCAGATCTCAGCCTCCTGAGTAGCTAGGATTATAGGCATGAGCCACTAGCAGTGGTGGAAGGTCTTTATTATGGTGGCTCTGATCGCACAGCTCTTGATTTCTTTGGTGAATAAGGCTGCCTGAGACAGCTGTGAACCCTGAAATGCCTCCTGGAGAAATTTCAATAGCAAACCTGTGTGGTCCCTCTCTGCTTCTGACCTTTTGGTGGCAAAGTTTATGGGAAAGAAAGTGATTTGTTTCAGACCAGAGGACATAGAGCAGTCCAGAAGGACTGGCTGGAGACAGCCTCAGTCTCAAATCAGCTGAGGATTAAACGAGTAAGTACACACAAGAACACCCAGGACATTCTGTGTGGTTGGTGTGTTTACCCTAACCAGTGGTATATCTGTGTCAGAGAAGACCAGGTCTCTGTTTCACAAACAGTTTATGTGTAAGGAGTACGTATGTTTGGTTTTAGAGCACAAACAGCCAAGATAAAAACAGATCAGTAGGGTGAGCTGTTTCCCATCAGAAGCCAGTGGGCTGGACAACATCTGCTCCTGCACAAGGAGGCTGGAGCTGCACTGTCCTAGCTCCCATACACCCTCCCACCAATATCTCTGCCCCCAGCAGAAGCAGCCCCACATTTAGAATCAAGCAAGCATGATTTGGTTCTCCTTACTGTGTGAATTGGAGCAAATGACTCCATTTCTCTGTACCAGCATCTGAAGTGGCCTGGACCAGAAGTGGAAAATGCTGGGTGAATCATACAGTGCTGTGCATATTCTTTTCATATATTACCTTTCTTCTCCTGCTGGAGGTGGCACTGCGATTCTGAGGCCTTCAGCACTGGGCAGCTGAGGGAGTGAATCTAATCTCTAGCACAAAGGACCACCTGCCTCCACTTCTCCTTCAAGCTAGTTCTTAGTTTCTGACAAGGACCACCTCTCAGCTAGAAGCTTTGGAGGAACCTGGAGGCTCATTTTATGGATGAGAGGAATGTCTATGTACCATGAAACAGGAGTAAACCAGAAGGAGTGAAGACTATGGTGTGTGAGTTCACCTATATTCTACTTCTGAACTTTCTGGAGACTTAATCTTCACTGATTGCCTTTGTCTTCACTTTGTGTATTTCCTCCTATACTGCCAGTGAAAAGAGTAAGGGGAAAGATACAGTTGGGACAAGATCTGAAGGCACAGGACCTATCAGGGCTCTGGGAGCCTCTCTGTATTCCTTGACTTTGGAATCCCTTGTTTCTTTTTCCTGGACCCCAGGAAAATGCACCGATTTCTCCTCGAGCCATGAACAGAGCCAGTTCCGGATGACTGATTTGTCCTGGAAGGATTTTACCAATGCCTTATCCCTGGCCAACATGGTCCTGGGGATCTTCTCTATCTTCTGTAGCTTCGGCAGGTATGTCTGGGGCCCAGCATGCTCTTAGCCAAAAGCTAGAACTTAATGTCAAGCGGCAAGGGGAGGGGGAATCTAGAGAGCTAGATATCATGCCTGTCTCAAGGGTCAACTGGAAGAGAGGCAGGGAAAAGTGCAGTGATTTGCAAGTTAGGGGTCAATATCCTGATTTCAATTGTGACACCAGCCTGATATATGACATCTGTAAAATAAGAAGCTTGCATTATGATCTGTGATCTGTATAGTTCCTTCAGTGATGGAAGTCTAGTATTTAAAATTTTTTTTTTGTTGGTCATGGAGTTTGACCTCTGGGCCTGGGCATTGTTCCTGAGCTCTTCAGTTCAAGGCTACTGCACTCTCCTGGAGCCGCATCGCCATTTCCAGTTTTTAGTTGGAGATAAAGAGTCTCATGGACTTTAGTGCCCAGGTTGGCTTTGAACCAAGATCCTCACATCTCAGCCTCCTGAGTAGCTAGGATTTCAGACATGAGCCACTGTGCCCAGTTTGTTTTTTGTTTTTGTTTTTTTGTTTTTGCCATTCCTGGGGCTTGAACTCCGGAGCACTGCCCTTGGGCTTTCTCAAGGCTAGTGCTCTACCACTTGAGCCACAGCACCACTTCTGGCTTTTTCTGTATATGTGGTACCAAGGAATCGAACCCAGGGCTTCATGCATGCTAGGCAAGCACTCTACCACTAAGCCACATTCCCAGCCTCTTCATTCATTTCAGCAAGAGGCTATTAATAATAGTTCAGTTCCCTTTTAGCTTGAAATTTTCGTGAGTTTGGAGTTTCAGAATCTTAACCTAGTGGTAGGAGAACATATCTGCAAAAGAAAATCTTTGTCTTCTGAGTTCAGCCAAATCTTCTGGAGTGTTATTATGATGCCACAATGGTAGGCTTGCTATTTTATTCAGCCTGCAACCCCTTTAATACTTAAGTATGGACTTAAACAAGTACAATGCTGAGTTAGGTGCTCTGCTTCTGCTGCACCTGAATGGAATAGATATTTAGACTGGCGACTTTGGGAAGGCCTCTAAGAGAAGGTTTACTTGGTACTGTGATGACTGCTTTCAGAGAGACATGTGCTGGACAAAGGAACACATCCAAGAATGTGGGGTCTGAGAACATCCAAAACTGGAGAACTACAAGAAAAAAAAATGAGTACACTGTCATAGTTGGAGATTTCAACACTCCTCTTTCAGTAGTCAGTGGATCCTATGGCAGAAAATCAGCAAGGACGTAAACTGCAGTCCCATCAATCTGCTAGATATAGTTAACATCTATAGATGAGGTCACCTAATAGCAGATTATTCTTTTCAAGTTCTCTTGGGACATTCATTTAAGAGCAAACTATATTCTAGGCCATACAACACACACATTAACAAATTTCAAAGAATTGAAGTCATAACAAAGTATAACCTCAGATTACATGGAATTTAACTAGGAATCAATAACAGAAAGATAATCACTAGATAATCTTGAAATATTTGGAGGTTAAGCAACATACTTGTAAATAATTTGTGGGTTAAAAAAAGCAAGTGAAATTTAAAATGTTTTGAACAAAAAGAAGGTAAAAATACAACTACTAAAATTTGTGAGACGAGGGAAAAGTCATGCTTGTAAGAAATGGAGATACTTGAATGTATATATCATTATACATAGCTGAAAAATGCAATTAGTTTTTTTTATAGTGGAATGATAGAATATACTCACACAAACCAAGAAGCTATCAGCATAACTTAGTGATATAATCTTTCTTTGAGGGCATCATCATATATATCTTATGTGTAGTCTATATTGAAACATGATTATGTGGCATGACTGTATTAAAAGAGAATAAATATGTTTTAAATCAGTGATCTAAGCTTTTACCTCAAGAAACAAGAAAAATAAAGAAAATTAAATTCAAAATAAGCAAGAGCAAATAAAAATTAAGTTAGAGCATCAATTTAAGAAGTCAAAACCCAGGATATGGGCCTGGAAGCATGGCCTAGTGGTAGAGTGCTCTTCTAGCATGCATGAAGTCCTAGGTTCAATTCCTTGGTACTACATACATAGAAAAAGCCAGAAGTAGTGCTGTGGCTCAAGTGGCAGAGCACTAGCCTTGAGAAAAGTATGTCCAAGGACAGTTCTCAGACCCTGAGTTCAAGCCCCAGGACTGGCAAAAAACAAACAAAAAAAACCCCAGGATATTAGTTGAGAAAAATCAGTGAAATCAAAAACTTTCTTTGAAAAGGTCAGTAAGATTGATATACCTCAGCTAGGCTAAGCAAGACACTAAATACTAATATAAGAAATGAAAGTTAGGTGCTTGTTGCTCATGCCTATAATCCTAGCTACTTCAGGAGGCTGAGATCTAAGAATCGTGGTTCAAAGCCAGCCCGAGCATGAAAGTCCATGAGACTCTTATCTCCAATTAGCCACTAAAAAACCAGAAATGGTGCTGTGGCTCAAATGGTAGTGCAGTAGCCTTGAGCTGAAGAGCTCAGGGACTGGGTCCAGAGTTCAAGCCCCACAAATGACAAAGAGAAAGAAAGAAAGAAAGAAAGAAAGAAAGAAAGAAAGAAAGAAAGAAAGAAAGAAAGAAAGAAAGACAGACAGACAGACAGACAGGAAAGAAAGAAAGACAGGGAAGAAAAGACATGAGGGCCAGGCAATCCACGGGTTCATGCTTGTAATTTTGGCTTACTAGGAGGCTGACGTCATGGCTTATCTCTACCTGACCAGCTAAAAGCTGAAGGTGGAGGTAAGGCTTGAGCGGTAGTGCACCAACCTTGAGTTAAGAAGCCAAGTAAGAGTGTTAAGCCCTGTGTTCAAGCCACAGTACTATCATTCTCTCTCTCTCTCTCTGTCTCTCTCAAAACAAGCAAAAAGTTACAAGCTACCATAACTCACACAAAGAGAGACATTATCTGAACAGGCTCTTATCTATCAATGAAATAATCTAGGCATCACTTACAAATTGACATGTTGAAAGCTTTCTGTACAACTACTTAAAGATAATAATTATTGGCTAGGATGTAGCCCAATGGCAAAATGCTTGCCTCTTTGTACAACATCCTGGGATCAATCCCCAGTACCAAAAGAAAAAAATAAATTAAACAATTATTGTTTAAAAAGTAATCAGGGGAGTAGTGCTGTGGCTCAAGTGGTGGAGTGATAGCCTTAAGCACAAAGAGGCTCAAGGACAATGCTCAGGCTCTGAATTCAAAACCCATGACTGACAAAAAAAATTAGGTCTGAGACTGGGGTTCATTCAAATTCAGAAACAAAAATATATTATTTCCTCTCATATGTGAAAACTAGATTTAAAAATGAGACATGAGCTGGACGTGGTGGTTCACCCCTATAATCCTAGCTACTCAGAAGGCTGAGATCTGAGTATCTCTGTTCAAAGCCAGCCCAGGCACTAAAGACTGAGGGATTCTTATCCCTAATTAATCTTTAGAAAAGAGGAAGTGGGGCTGTGGTTCAAGGGGTAGGGTGGAAGCCTTGAACTGAAGAGCTCAGGAACAGCATCCAGGCCCAGAGTTCAAGTCCCACGACCCACCCCCCTCAAAAAAAAAATGAGACAAGAAAGCAGAAAGGATGATATTTGAAAAGAAGAGGGGACCATGTGGAGGGAGAAGGGGACAAGAGAAGGTAGAGGAGATAGATATATCAAATTACCCTATATGCATGTATGAAGGCATGAAACCTATTATCTGGTACAACTAACAAATGCTAATGAAGGAAAAGAAAGAAGAAATCACTTAGTCAATATGCTTGTAATCCCAACACTGGATTGAGACAAGAGGTTTATGACAGCAAGGCCAGACCATAGACCCCAAACAAGAAAAGAAAAATTATTGAGCAGAATCCCCTCATTTTACAAATGGAGGAATAGAGTCCCAGAGAGGTGGTTAGTGATTCATCTGAGAATTCATACTGTAGATGGTAGCAGAATCTAGACTAGGACCTAGGAAGGGTCCCTGAGCCATCAAATAAGTCTGGAAATTCGAGTTGAAAGAGACCCTAGTGGTCACCGTGAGGATCCAGAGGCTGAGGTTTGGCAAAGATGGAAGCATGTGGGAGGGAGGGGGGATGTTTAGAGAAGTATATATCAGAAAGGGGGGCTGGGAATGTGGGTTAGTGGTGGACTCCTCAGTACCACAGAAACAGAAAAAACTGGAAGTGGTGCTGTGGCGCAAGTGGTAGAGTGCTAGTCCTGAGCCAAAGAAGCTCAGAGATAGTGCCCAGGCCCTGAGTTCAAGCCCTAGGACTGGCAAAAACAAAACAAAACACAAAAACAACCACAGAAAGGATGTAAATACAGGTCATGGCCTTGGATGTGCACATGTGGGAAGTGTTATGTAAGAGCATATCTAGACAGCTGGCTGTCCAGTGGGGACTGTAAAGAACTGCCCCATTCTGATCTTCTGGCTTCACTTTAGGAAATATCACTGTGCTTCCTGGATGCTTCTGATCAGCTTCCTATTGGACATGGCAATAGGGACGATGGCCAGACAACTCAACATCTCCTGCAGGTTGGGTGAGTCCAGTCTTGAGGACCCGAGTTCCTATTCCTCATCCCTGGTCAATGCCTAGTCTCTAAAGTCCAGCAGGCTTCCATCTGTCACTCCTCCTATTCCTGTGACAATAGCAAGAACAGTCCTGAAGCAGGAGCTAGGGAGTCCCCCCCAGTCTGAGTTTCAGCTGCTCTGCTGGCTCAACCTTATCTGTTCTTGGCCAGTTCTGTCCTGGTATTTCCTGTCCTTATCCGCTCTGCTTCCCTATTCTGGACTGAGTGAGGTATTAAAAAGGTGAGGGAGAGGCGAGAAGAAAGAGGGTCAAAAGAAGAGGACAAACTACCTCTAGCTAAGCAAGTGGTTTAAAACCTCATGAAGATTCCCTGTAAGGCCTTGTTTGAAAGAAAAAAAAATTCTGGTGCTTTTTAGTGTACATCAGATTGTAGCACAATTCTTGCATAGTAAGTGACAACAATCCCAATATCAGGAGAGGGAAAGACTTGCCAGGCTACAGGTGGTCAGGAGCAGAGCTGGGAGGACATCTCAGATTTAGAGGGAGGCTAGGATCTGAGTGTGGATTTTGATACTGGGTCTCTGGAACAGGAGCGGAGCTGAATGACTTTGCTGTCTTCACCTCCTTCGGCTTGGCCTCAGCTCTTCTCCTTGGTGTGGACGGGCCTCTCAATGGGTTCCTGGCCATCATCTATGTGTTAACCACTTCTTTCCGCCTGTGCTTTTATTCATCTGGTAAGTGGAACCCCGGTAGCCTTAGGACTTCAAGTAAGGGACCACGGAGAGGGAAGAGCTGCTGGAAGGTGAGGGAAAGTCCTTCCTTCTTCCTTCTTTCTTGTAAGCCCTCTGCCTACTGTAGGTTGTAGGCTGTGTTGACAGCGACCTAGTCTGAGAGATAGGAGTCCTCATTTCTTAGAGTGGCTGTGCTTTGTTCTCTGTATGATCCTTAGATGGCACAGATTGGCTTCATGTACTCTATAAGTGGAGGTTGCTCTCCAATTCCTCAAATAGGAGAAACTGCTGTGGGGAGGGCAGTGACTTTTGTAAGGGCACAAAGCAAGGGGGTACAGACAGATAGTACATTCAACTTAGACTAGACCTCAAAAGATCCTTTCAGCCAAGACTTGGCTAGGATATATCTCCGTCCTCACTGTTGCCTACTTTCCCTTGAAAGTCCAACATAAAACCCACATGTTTGTGAATAACTATATGATTTACACCCTGGTACTGCCTGGGATAAGGAAACTTGATAGGCTGGGTAGGAGAAGATTAAGGAGAGAATGGGCTGATGTTGTTTGTGTGCTAGTGAGCAGGGAATCAGCAGGTCACCATGATTCTTTCTCTTGCAGGAGTTCCCTTCTCATACAAGGGTCTACCATGTCCCTATGCTTCCTGTGTTTTGGCTTCCACTTCCCTTCTGACCAAAGGCAACACATTTATTCTCTGCTGCATGGCCTCACTCATGATTCTATTTATGATCGACCAGAGCTTCTACCCACGTGATGAAATCTTAGAATCTGAGAACTGGAAAAAAATGGTCTATATGGGAGGTAAGTGAAAATACCAATTTCAAATGATGGCCAATTGATTATCAGTACTTTTCATAGTCATCTCATATCTCCAGCATCCCCTATCTACCTTGGGCTTCATTTTTATTTTTTTCCAGTCCTGGGGCTTCAATTCAGGGCCTAGGCACTGTCCCTGAGCTTCTTTTGCTCAAAGCTAGCACTCTACCACTTGAGCCACAGTACCACTTCCTGCTTTTTTCTGTGTATGTGGTACTGAGGAATTGAACTCGAGTCTTCATGAATGCTAGGTAAGCACTCTACCCCTCCCAGCCCTGGGCTTTATTTTTTAACCATGATATTTATCATCATCTGACATAGATTATGTTTACTAGTTTTGTTTGTTTTCTATAAACCCTAGGCCTTACCCTCATTAGAGGGCTTATTTATTTATTTATTTTTGGCCATTCCTAAGGCTTCAGCTCAGGGCCTGAGCACTGTCCTTGGGCTTTCCTCAAGGGTAGAGCTCTACCACTTGAGCCACAGCACCACTTCTGGTTTAAACTCTCTTTGTTTTGTTTTGTTTTGTTTTTTGGTGGTCTTGGGGTTTGAACTCTGGGCCTGGGTGTTGTCCTTGAGCTCTTCAGCTCAAGGCCAGTACTGTACCGTGTTGAGGCACAGCACCACTTCTAGTTTTCTGTTGGTTAATTGGAGAGTCACATGGACTTTCAAGCCTGGACTAGCTTTGAACCATGATCCTCAGATCTCAGCCTCCTGAGTAGCTAGGATTACAGGTGTGAGCTACCAACACCCAGCAGGACTCTTTTTTAGAGGACTCACCTCAAAGGGCTCTGAATAATGCCTATTACATAGTAGATACTCCAAACATATTTGTTGATTTAGGGAGCACCAACCACATGCCTAAGTGTTAGAAGCAATTTGGTACACTAGATATGGTCCCTGCTCAGAATCTATAGTCAAATAGGCAGAAAGTCACCAATCAAATAATGGCAGAAGTAACTGGGAATATGTTTTGATATGCTGGATAAGTGTAAGTTCTGGAAGATGTTCAAGGATGGCCTGATTAATATTAGGGTGGCCTGAACGAAGGGAAAAGGACTCTTAAGAAAGTGATTTTTTTTTTTGCCAGTCCTGGGCTTGAGCTCAGGGCCTGAGCCCTGTCCTTGGACTTTCTCAAGGCTAGAGCTCTACCACTTGAGCCTCAGCACCATTTCTGGCTTTTTTTCTATTTATGTGGTACCGAGGAATTGAACCTGGGTCTTCGTGCATGCTCGGCAAGCACTCTACCACTAGGCCAAACTCCTGGCCCCAAGAAAGTGATTCTTAAGTGAGACCTGCAAGGTGAGTTCAAGCAGAGGGCACAATATTTCATGATGGTTGGAAAGCTGGAAGGTGCTGGAAGAATTAGTGGAACAGTATGTCTGGAGCTTGCTGAGAGAGACAGTGATAAAAACTGAGGCCAATGAAGTAGGCAGACTTGGTGAGACCTACATAGGAAATTACATAGAGTGAAAATTTCCAGGATTACTTTGATTACAACATGGCGGTAGGTGATAGAATACCAAGATGGGAAGTTCAAAATAGAAGAGTGTGATGGAATAAAGGAAAATGATTAAAGAGTTGGAAATACAATTGATATTATGGAAGAGAAGTTCATGTTTAAACAATAGAGTGCCAGGAATTTGGTCTAGTGGTAGAGTGCTTGCCTAGCATGCACAAAGACCTAGGTTTGATTCCTTGGTACCACATACATAAAAAAGTCAGAATTGGTGCTGTGGCTCAAGTGGTAGAGCACTTGCCTTTTGGAAAGCCTAAGAACAAGGCTCAGGCCCTGAGTTCAAGCCCCACGACTGGCAAAAAAAAAAATGTTTTTCTTCCTTTTAAATGTGCTCAGTGAAGGGCCGGGAGTTTGGCCTAGCGGTTAAAGTGCTTGGCTAGCATGCATGAAGACCCGGGTTCGATTCCTTGGTACCACATACATAGAAAAAAGCCAGAAGTGGTGCTGAGGCTCAAGTGGTAGAGCTCTAGCCTTGAGAAAGTCCAAGGACAGTGCTCAGGCCCTGAGCTCAAGCCCAGGACTGGAAAAAAATAAATAAATAAATAAATGTGCTCAGTGAAATAAGACAAGTATTTATGAAGCCATTCCATTTTTGTCTGAGCCCAGTCTAGTATGTAGGATTCATGGTTCCAGTTTACGTTTGAAGCTTGGTAGCATTAGCACTAACATTGCTACCTGAGTTCTGGGTGCTGACTTCTCTTATATCCTTGATGGCAGAGGCAGAATGATGCTAAGAAGAATCTGGGACTAAGTAGATCTGAGTTCATGTTCTAACTTCAGCATGAACTAGTTGTATAAAATTAGGCTATTACCATTTTCATCTAAAAAAACATGAAGTCCAAAATCCCTCCTTTGCAGGATCATTGGAATTAAGCAAAATCATGTTCTGATCTCTTGTTGAATACATAGTGGTTCTCCCCATGAAGTACCTCTGGCAAGGTGTATACAAATGGTAATCCCTAGCTCCCATCTTGTTTTCCACCTCTTTTCCCATCTCATATGTGACAGGATTCCCCACAGTGGATAATATAGATCTCCACTTCTTAAAATAACCCATACAGTTGACCTTAACCTTCTGATGGGTAAAGGAGAAGATTGCACCTCACAGATTGTGACACAGTTAATACCAGAAGCCTACTTGGACAATTTCAAAGTAGCTGTTTCCCGTGGTCCCAGCCTACAGCACAGTCCCACTGCCCTTTTAGATGAGGTCCCTCCTCTCTTAAAGAGCTCCTAAGAATCTGGTTTCCAATAGCTTCATCCTCTGCTGATTTTGCTTTTTGTATCCTTTTGCTCTAATCAGCCTTCACTAAGAGTAGGACAACACAGAGAGTCCTGGAGACAGCTTGGGGAATTATCACAATTCCAATTCCAGGTTCATCAACGAAAGGGTTTCTACATAAGTGGCCTGTCTACTCCCCACTAGATATTCTGTTAGGTGTTAAATGTAAATTATTTCAATTTACTTCATAATCTGATTTAGATTAAACCATGTTTCCAAAATGATAAAACATATGGTTCCAATCCAAAGCCTGATTCTAAAAATTAGACACTTAGACTGCCTCACAACTCAAAGAGAGGTTGAAGTGTGTCGGCAATGGCCATTCCATGAGAAGAACCACCATGCCTTCAGTAAGGGATCAGAATAGGATCTGACAAGACCACAGGATAAGGAGCAGCAAAAGAAGTGTACTGGAATTTTGGAATAATGTATATGGAGCATAGCCATTGATCTGTTGAGGCAGAAACAATATTTAAAACCAGAATGGTCTTAGAAACTAGAACAGCTTCCAGGTACCATTTTCCAGGAATTCTCTTCTAGTGGAATCAACAGTTGCACTCTCTTCTTCCAGCACTGAATTGTGATAATTCACATAGGGTATTACTTACCAAGAGAGTTCATCAGAGACTCAGTGCTGAAGCCTTGAATTAGTAGCCAGTTACGTGGACACCCACTGTGTGGCATGTATGCAAACTTCAGACACCCAGAAGTAAAGCAGGTGTTCAGCATAAGCACATGGTTGCACTGTGTAGGTACAGTGAGCCACCCTGATCAGTTAGAGAAAGCTTTCTAGTGGTGAGGTAACCATCAGCCAAGAGCCAGCTACCAGCAGGCCTTTCTAAGGAAAGCAGTCTCAGGATTCTGGGTTAACTTTTTCTGCATAAAGAAAAAGTATTGACCATTATCTCATATTCATTATTTCATATCCCATCTTGAAATGATTAAGGTTTTTGTTTTTTTAATTCTCTAACAATGGATCTGAGCAACTCGAATGTATTCTTGGCCAGTACTGGCTTGTGATCTGCAATTCTGATCACAATGGAACCTGAGATTGCATTATTACTTAATTGTGAGATTATCTGTATTTACCAATTAAACTGAACTTGAAGATGGGCTCCTATCTCTTTTCTTGCTGTGTCTTAGGCACTGTGGGTGTCATGTGAAGGATGAGAGGGTGGGCTGGGATGCATTTAAGCTTTATAATGTAAGAACTGAGTGTCTGTGTTTTTGCTCCTTCTAGGTGTCATCATGCTGTTTTTCTTCCCATTCTCTCTCACTGCTTTTTACTGCCTGATGTGGTCACTCTCCTACATCTTCTTCCCTGATTCCCTGTGGGGAAAGGCAGCGTGTCCTGGGGTCTAGCAGTGAGGAAGCCCCAGCTCCAAGTCCTGTTGACCTCTGTGGGGACTGCACCAGCATGTTGGGCCAAGCCTTGCCTGTCCTCACTAAAGCTTTCCTTGTGCCTGTGTGGTCATATTCTAGGTATATGCTATCTCTATTGTTTTGAACCACAGCAACTCACATAGGCACGGCAGATTTTGTTACTGTTATTGTGTTGCCTCTTCCTTCTTCCTTCCTTCCTCCTCTTCCTCCTTTTTCCAGGGATTAAAATCAGGGCCTTTCACTCTCACTACTACTTGATCCATGCCCCCGTTCAATAATTTAGTGGTTAATTGGACATGGAATCACACAAGCTTTTCTGCCCGGAGTGGCTTTGAACCATGATCCTCTAAATCTCCATCTCCCAAATAACTAAAGATTGTAGGTATGAGCCGCCAATGCCTGAGCATTTTTTTTTTCTTCTGTCTGTTGCGGGCTTGGGCTCTGGGCCTGGGCACTGTCCCTGAGCTCTTCTGCTCAAGACTACCGCCCTACCTCTAGAGCCACAGCACCACTTCCATAATTAACAATTTTTAGTGCTTAATTGGAGATAAGAGTCTCAAGGTCTTTAGTGCCCGAGCTGGCTTTGAACTACAGTCCTCAGATCTCAACCTCCTATGTAGCCAGGATTATAGACGTGAGCACTGCACCCAGCCCTGACTTACTTCTTTATCTTTGTTCAGAGTTCTGACTCCCTTTTGGGAAATAATAATAATAATAATAATAATAATAATAATAATAATCATTGATTTTTTCCAAACCAAGTTTGGGCTATGATTGAAATCCAGCTCTTACACTAGCTGGGTGACTTTGTACAGTAAAGATCCTACCCTATAAAGAAGAAGAATCTTCCAGAATTTGTGTAGCCTCTGCCTCAGCCTTGCCAGGTTGGAACTAATTGTGTGGGTGTGTGTGTGTGTGTATAGAAGGTGGGGGCTCACTAATTTTTTTAGTAGTAGTTTGAAGTCAGGACCTTGCATTTATTTTGCTAGTAAGACTACTTAATGTATGTGTGTGTGTGTGCGCGCGCGCACACACACACACACACACACACACACACACACACACACACACAGCCTTTCAGTTATTTTCTTCAGATAGTCTCATGGTTTTGGTCCAGGAGTCTGCCTCTGACTGCAATCCGATCCTCCTACCTTTGTCTCCCACATGGTTTTTTCCTGGGCTGGCCATGAACCAACATCCTTCTGTCTCCACTTCCTAGTAGCTGAGATTCCTGGTGTGAGCCCTACACCTGGCCCCTCACTTGCAGTTATTATAGCTGCAGACTCTGGCTCTGCAGAACTTGCCCATTTAGAATGCCTGTAGAACTCTGTAACTTTTTAAATTTTTTTTTATTTTAATGGTGCAAAGTCCGTTGCTTCATTTAGCAATGAGATTATTGGCAGCAGGAAGGCTGCTTTTGGGGGTCTCATGATGTGTTTCTTTTCTAAGCTTTCAAATACTAAGCTCTAGATGCTGAAATGCTACTTCATTTCTTTGAATCCAAATCAGATGGGGATAGTATTGTTTCTTAAAGTTGTACCTCACAGAATTTTGGCCTCCAGAAGCAATAGTCTTGCATCTCTATTTGGGACCTGAAAAGCTCACTGGCTAATTCTGCTTCTTTCCCAGAGGTGGCACCAGAGCACCTTCTACAAGACTGACTTTTCTGAAGTTTTTAGGACAGTGTATGTGGTGAATATGCATCAAATCTAAAATTAGATTCCTTTTTTTTTTTTTTTTCAGTTTTTTGGTGCTGAAACTGGGGCTTGAACTTCAGGACCTTGAGATCTCATTTGACTCAAGCTGGCACTTTACCTCTTGAGATACAACTCCACTTTTGGCTTTTGGGTTATTAATCTGAGATAAGAATGTCATAGATGTTTTGCCCCTGCTACCTGTAAACTGAAGTCCTCAAATATCATTCTTCTGTATAGCTAGGATTACAGGCATGAGCCATCTGTGCCTAGATTAAAACTAGATTTCTTGCTGAGTGCAGTACCTCACATCTGTAATCCTAGCTACTCAGGAGGCTGAGATCTGAGGATCAAGATACAAAGCCAGTCTAGGCACAAAAGGACCTGAGACTCTTATCTCCAATTAACCTCTAGAAAATGGGAAGTGGACCTGGCTTAAGGGTAGGGTGGTAGCCTGGAGCTGAAGAGCTCAGGGACAGCACTCAGGCTGAGTTCAAGCCCCATGATTCCCCCTCTCCCCCCAAAAACAAAAAAAAACCCACTAGATTTCTTTTCGAAGTACCAGTCTAAAGAAAACCACATCATGGGCCTGGAGTTTGACCTAGTGGTAGAGTGCTTGCCTAGCATGCACAAAGACCTAGGTTCAACTTCTCGGTACCACATACATAGAAAAAACCAGAAGTGGTGCTGTGGCTCAAGTGGTAGAGCTGTAGCCTTGAGAAAGCCCAAGGACAGTGCTCGGGTCCTTCAAGCCCCAGGACTAACAAAACAAACAAAAAACCAGATCACATCATTGTGATCTGGCTCTAAAGGTGCAGACAGCAGCTTTTCCCTCCTGGTTCTGTACTTATTTCTCTGTTGCAACCTTCATGCTATCATGTTTGATAAATGTGTCTGTGTCCAGAGATATTTTCATCTCCTTCAGTTTACTGTTAGGTATTTCTGCTACCTGCTACAGTTCCTGGCACTCACGATCTTTCCTTTGCAGATGACTCATGGCTTCTAGTAAATAATTCTATAATATACAAGGTTGCTATAATAACAATAACATACAACGTTACTATATGGCAATATTGTAGCTCACACTCCTCAGTGCAATATTAGGAAATGCAACCTAAGAACTGTCTTCATATAAAGTTTTAGGGCCAGCAGTTAGGCCTATACCTGGTACAAGAGGAACTAGGGAACTGATTTAGTTCAAAAACAAAATGCTTGGGATTGGCCAATAATTTCCTATTCTTGAATCATACTAATTATCAGGTTTGTCCTCACGTAACTTTTATATTTTTCTATGTTCAAAGGTAAAATATTTTGTTCCTGAATTTCCATGAACAGAAGTCAAAATCAGTTTATAGTCCCCCATGAAGACTGCTTTGAAAGTAAATTGTGGAGTTTTGAAATGCAACATGTCAACATTCAAAAGACCTGTATAACTCAGTGATCCAATTTTTTTTTTTTTTTTTTGCCAATCCTGGGGCTTGAACTCTGGGCCCAAGCACTGTCCTTGGGCTTTTTTTTCCTGATCCAATATTTTCTAAATGGACAATGTCTGATATCTCTAAATGATGCACGAGTGAAAGAGCCACTCATAGGGCAATACTCAAAACTTCAAAAAGATTTTAATATATCAAAGTACAAAAAGCTCATTGATAAGGTATCAGATTCCATATTGCAGTTAAACCTTTAAGAAACCAACCCTTGCTGAGTTTGGTGTAGAATCAATAAGCTATAATGATCTACAAAGCTTTGAACTGGTGGTTCTCTTGCCTCAGCTTCCTAAATGCCTGGTGAAAAGTCCATTTATTATGTTGATAGTAAAACCGCATGCAATTTGGAAAACTTTTGCCCTTCTAGGGTACTCTTACACATGAGAATATACCTATGACTGAGGCATATTAACATGGACCGTTCCGAAGGGTCAGAATCTTTCTAAACAACGCATATACATAGTTGTCTAAATGCTTTCCTTATAAAACAATCTAAAAGCAGTTGGGGAAGAACATATGCTACTTATCACATAATTTATTTCTGAATTATGCTCCTGAGGGTAAGAAAACAATCTGTAGGTGGGAAAAATGAGGCTGAGTTTTTTAACCCAGGTCATTTTGCTCCCAAATGGGGCTTTATCTAGTATACTACTACAACAGCATTTTGTTATGTTTACAATCCTATACTCTTCAAACAAAAATTCAACTCAAAATTAGTGGCCACCATAGAATCTAGTTACCCGAGGATGATCTTATACAGACTACTTTAGTTGCAACTCAGGCACTCAAAAGCATCTTCACTGTGGGTTATGTTTCTGACACCTCAGTTTACTACTAAAATAAGCTACAGCAGTTAAAACTATTCTCAGTGACCTTAGAGGTAGCAGGGACAGAGAGATGGGACAGCCTAAGTTCTCAGCACACAGCAGGGAAAATACAGGCATTTGCAGTTGTAAGAGGTGGCAGTGTTTGGCCTATGTTCTGTGATCTGCCTGGTTTCCATTTCCCTTCAGCTCCCTGAATGCCAAAGTTCCTCTGGCATTAACATTGCTATGAACCCTCATCTTGAAACAAATGTCTGGGGCAGAAGGAACTTTATTTTGATCCCTAAAAATGGCAGTTCTCAATGGTAGGTGTCTGGTTTCTAAGGGATGAGTCTGATGGAGCAGCCTCAAAGATGCGAAACAAAGCTTTGTTGCCTGGCTTCCAGCTCCTAGCCTTAGTGACTCAAATGAAAGGGAAAGAGTCACGTATTTCCACCTGTGAGATTGAAGACATGGCCAGCAGGGGCATGCAGAACTGTAGCTGGGAGGGATGAACATTGGAAAGTCATCTCTTCTCTATCCTGCTCAAGGACCCAGGGTGGTTTTGCTTGCTGAGTAGCTTCTTACTGCTCACATTTTCACGTCTAGGCACTCCCACCTAAAGTGTGAACAAATGATCATTTCATAAGTATTTTATTTGTACTTTTGGAGAAGAGATACAGTTTTTACAAGAAACACTGATTTTTCTCAAACAATAGAAAAAAGATTAAAAAACTGATGAGAAGAAGACAAGAAGTCTCTTCAGCAATCACTGGGCAATTCAGAGTTGAGGACCCAGTGACGCAGAAATTATACAGAGGAAGTTCAGCATTATCCACAAATGTCTTCTTGTCTAGTTCTGTAAGGCTCCAAACAGGCCATCTCGGCTCAATACTGGGCACAAGCTCACTCACAAACAAGGTTCCAGGGTCTCAGTGTGAAAGCCAGGACTGGCTCACTCCCCAGGCGGTTGCATCTGTTTACAGAACTCATCAAACTGCTGCTGCTCCAGCTCTGTCATAACTCTGTTGAGGGCATAGATCTGAAGTGAGAAACAGATATGTTAGCAACAGAAGCAGCCACTCAGAGGGCCTACACACCAGAGACTAAGTCCTCTGAAAATGTGGAACTGCACCAGAAACATCAGCAACTGGCGCTAAGGAACAGGAAGGCTGGTAGTAATTCCATCTAGGTAATGAGAAAGAAGCAACAAGGCAAGGCAGCTTGGTCTTTAGGGGATGGTAGGATTTGAATAGGTGGAGTGGAAGATGCTATGTGTCAAATACAGTGGATCTGGGTGCTACTCAGGAGGCTGAGATCTGAGGACTGAGTTCAAAGCCAGCCCAAGTACAAAAGACCTCAGGACTCTTATCTCCAATTAATCACTGGAAAAACAGAAGTGGGGCTGTGATTCCAGGAGTTGGGCCATAGCCTTGAGCTGAAGAGCTCAGGGACAGCATCTAAGCCCAAAGTTCAAGCCCCATGACCCACAAAAATAAATACAATGGAAAAGTACAGATTCAGTTCTGGAAACTTCCAAGTATTCTAATACAGAGTCCAGGGTCAGTGCTGGGGAAAGGAAGGCAATGGAATCTACATGTATTTACATACACACCCTTTATTTCTTCTACAAATCGGGACATTTCAGTTCTCTCATGAATAGTTACAGTGGAATGTCTCTTACAGTTTTATTTCTACTACATCTCTAATACTATGGCCTGCCCTAGGATACAGTGTCCAGTCTTCTCCCCGACCAGTGTAGCCAATGCTTCCTAAGTGCCTGATGACTGTTCTCCCCTCTCCCTTTACGTGCCCTCCCCCCACAACTCAAAGCCTTCTAGTTATCTTTCCCAGAGCACCAAAGTGTTTTGTGTGTTCCCTTGCACTTTTCCTCAGTCTACAGATAAAATCCAGGTCCCTTAGCATGGCATAGAAGTCGCCAAAATACTTGTTTTCTCTAGCTCCCCAACTCCTTCTCTACATTCTCCCCCCATGCCTACACTCCAGTTCTTTAGTTGGGTAGTTGATATAGAGGGTTTTCTTCCTCCTCTTCTTTCCTTTTCTTTCTTTGTAGTATGGATGTTTGAACTCACTTGAGCCATACCACCAGCCCTTTTGGTTTTAGCTATTTTTAAGGACTGCCTTCTGACTACCATCCTACTTATACCTGCTGTATAACTAGGATTAGTTGTGAGCTATGACACATAGCTCACTTGCTAAGAAAAAAGTCATTTTAACTTTCTGCCTAGGCTGACCTTGAACTGTGATTTTTCCCAATCTCTGCTTCCCAACTGCTTCTTTTATCTACACATATACACTTTAAAATATACATACCAAAAAATAACCACCTCTGCCTCATTTATTCAATAACTAGTGAGCATTTGAAGTCTGTACCTCACTTTCTCAGAGGCTAAAAGGGTTATTAAATGGCATCTTGCAGACCTCCTGGTCAAGGAGGCAAGGAAGAAGATGTTATGGGGAAGGGAAGAATAAGCAAGATAAAGAAGAGACTACAAATGAGAGAGGATGTCTGAGCCAAGGAATGAAAGACTCAGTCAAAAAAGGAAGGGTCAGGGGCCGCGAGTTTGGCCTAGTGGTTAAAGTGCTTGCCTAGCATGCATGAAGACCCGGGTTCAATTCCTTGGCACCACATACATAGAAAAAAGCCAGAAGGGGTGCTGAGGCTCAAGCGGTAGAGCTCTATCCTTGAGAAGGTCCAAGGACAGTGCTCAGGCTCTGAGCTCAAGCCCAGGACTGGCAAAAAAAAAAAAGGAAGGGTCACTAGCAGTGTCAAATGGAAAGTATCACTGCCTCCCTGCCATGCAAGGGGTTCTGTGACATTTTTACTGTAGGAGATGACACTAGGCACAGGGTGAAGAAAACAGCAAGCTGTAAGGGCAAAGCCAATAGCAGCAAAGGCTGTAATGTTTTTAGAGACCTAACTCCTGCACTCTGGTTACGATATGGCTTTAGAGCAAGGATAACCCTCTTCCCTCCTAGGGCCATATGCTTTATATATTCCTACTTTATCCCAGGAAGTATTTGTTAGAGTAAAATAGGAATATAACACCTGCCTTGCAGTGGGTCTGCATGTGTTCACATGTGTTCATTCATGCATGTGCTGGCTGGGCACCAGCCTGGCTATAAGAACCCAAGTAGCAGCTGTCACTAGAGTACAAGTTTAAAAATACACCTCAGCAAGTGACCACCAACACCACCAATTGTTTAATTTCAGTCCACAAGAAAAACTCAGGCTGAATATGAATCATTATGATAATGTATACTTTCACATGAACTGTTTTGCTTTTTTTTTATGGATTGAAACCAGGAAGGGCCTGGAGCATCTAGGTAGGCACTTTTCACTTGAATAACATCTCCAGCACTGTCTTTTCCCTTTTGTACCATTGCTGGGGCTTGAACTCAGAGCCTGGGCACTGTCCCTGAGCTATTTTGCTCAAGGCTACTCCTCTAGCACTTGAGCCACAGCTCCACTTCTGGCTTTTTGGGGCAGTTAACCTCAGATAAGAGTTTCACACTTTCCTGCCTGAGCTGGCTTCAATTCTCAGATTACAACTTCCTCAGTAGTTAGAATTACAGGTGTGAGCCACATGTGCCTGGTAATATTGTTTTGAGACAATGTATTGCCACAACCTGGTCTCAAACTCATGATCCTCTTGCCTCCACCTCTCTAGAAGCTGGATTATAGGTATGCACCATGCCTATTTCCTCTTTTTGTTCCTTATAACAATATCATCCTCACTTTACCAAGAATGTTCGGAGAGGTTAAGCATTTTGTTCAAGGTCACATGGAAAGAACTGAGAGTTGAAATCAAGACAAATAACTCTAAACTGTGGAACTTCCCAGGAAGTGTGTCAATAAGGACATGATTAATGTCCTCAGCACCAATCTTAATGGTATTCACAAGGGACAGCTGCAGAGGAAGAAGGTTTCTTACATTACCCCTTGAACTGTTCACTATAGAACAAAGCAATAAAGTCACCCCAGGGCCTAGGCAGCTTTTAGATAGTCTGCCTTAGTGCCAAGAATAATTTCAGCTCATTAGCCGCAAACGTGCTATTTAGTTTATTATGTTTGCTGAAATGTAAGCTTCATGAAGGCAGGGATTCTTCTCTGCCTTGTCCAATCCAGTGTATCAAGTTCCCGTGTTCCCTGGCACATAGCAGCAGCTCAATATACGTTAACCAATGGATCTGATTTAAAAAAAAAAAAAAAAGACTATGTCACGGGCTCGATCAGAGGAAGGAATGAGAGACTTTTATTCTGCTAGTAGGGGAACAAGATTTCTGGGAGAAATTTGGCAATATCTAGTAAAATTGTAACTATGAATTGAACTGGGCACCAATGACTCATACCTGTAATACTATTCAGGAGGCTGAGATCTGAGGATCAGAGTTCAAAGCCAACCTGTGCAGGAAAAGTCCATGAGACAGGAAAGTCTGTGAGACTCATTTCCAGTTAACTAGCAAGAAGCCAGGAGTGGAAGCATGGCTCAATTAGTAGAGCAACAGACATGTACAAGGCTTTGAGTTTAAGCACTAGTGGCAGCACAAAAAAAGATTCTTGTGCAAATACAAATAGCTCTAAAAAGTAATGCAAACCAAATACAAAACTATATGGAATTTTATTAACATAGAAAATTTAAACATGGAGATTGTATATTCCAGGATATCAGTGTATATGAATGTAATGGTATTAAAAAAAAAAACAACAAAGCAAAGCTTTCGTTTTTTGTGCTTAGCCATGAGGAAGGGGGAAGGGTGTAAGACAAGAAATAGACAAGGGGGACTTCATGGTTATGTGTGATTTTTATTTATAAGAGTCCAGGAAAATATGACAAAATGGCAACCACTACCAATTTGGGAGCTGACCACTAGGTGTTTGCTAATTGTACTATTTAAGTTCCTCAAAATAGAGAGATGAAAAAGAACAAAGGGTTTTTTTTGGGGGGGGGAAGAGATGTCAAATACTCTCGTCTAGATGTGGCTTAACACTAGTACTGTACACAGTCTAAAGCTTTTTCTTCTTACCCTGACTGTGTTGGAAGAACAAAGCTCCCCCCCCACCCCATGTGCTAAAGCCAGGCCATTACCTGGTACTTTTTGCACCCAGTCCCAAGCATGTGCTGGGTGCTGGGTTCTCTCTCCCTCTCGGATTCTCAGCCCTCACTTGCACTTAGCTTCTGTTGCTTCTTTCCTCAGGTCTTTCCCACAATGCCAGGACTCATGTGGGGACCTGCCCCTAACTTGGCGTATGACTCTGGGCTGCCCTGTCGGGGTTCTGGACCTCTCCTGTCCTCTCAATCTGCCAGAACCCTCCTCTTTCCTGAGGGGCAAGCAAGACCCCACCCCCATGACAGTTCCCCACTCCCCTTCCTCTCTACCAGCAGCCGGCCGGGCACGCGGAGCCCCGCCTCTTTCTCACCTCCGCTCTTTGTCTCTGCTTCAGCTCCTGCTGGGCAGATTTCTGCTTAGCTTTCTCCACCCGGCTGACAGGTTCTTTAACTTTGGATTTTTCTTTCCGTGCAGGTGGATCCATGGCTTGGCTGCTGAATACTACTTCGTGGTCGGCGGACCAGGGCGGTTGCGAAAGAGACAGATCTCTACAAAGAAGGACCCGCCGGTCACTCCCAGTGCCTTGGCGGGGCCCTACCTGGGACAGGTGAGGCGGAGTGCACAGGTGGCACGAGAGTCAGACCTCATGCCCTCTGCCCTGCCTCGACCTCCCCCCTCGGTCCAATGGTCACCTCCCCGGACTCTACGACAGCTGCCGCGTCGGCCTCCGGACCACAAGGCCCGGGGCAGCGGCGCTCCCAGGCCGAGACGCCAGGCCAGGCCTGGGCCCGGGGCTCCCCGGCAGCGTCCGCGGACACAGCCCACCCCGGACCCGCAGGGGCCCCGCCAGCCGCGCGCAGCCCGCCCCGCCCCTCCCGCCCTCCCTCCCCGCCCCGCGGCAAGATGGCGGCTCACCACGTAGTACCTTTCGCTCTCGGGCCTTGAACTTTGGGTCTCCGCCTCGTCGCAGAGCGGGCCCCACGCCCGGGTCACCCTCGCCTTCCCCGCGGTCCGCGGGACCCAAAGCGCCGAGCCCGCCGCCCCCGGACTGGGCGGGCCGCGGCGCGGAGGCGGGGCCGCGGCCGGAGGCGGGGCCGCGGCCGGAGGCGGGGCCGGAGGCGGGGCCGGAGGCGGGGCCAGAGGCTCCCCCGCCCACAGGAGCCTCGGCGTGTGCGCAGAAAGCACTGGGCGGGGCCTGGCGGGGGCGGGGCCTGGCGGGGGTGGGGGGGGCATGGGCGCCGGAGAGGATCGACTGCTAACAAAAGGTTTTGTGCGTTTAAACTCCCCACTCCCCTCCTCCCCGAATATTTTCGGGGACGACTGCTAGGCCTGGAAGAATAAGAGCTGAACCCTGGGATTGAAGTGGCTCAGCGTTGGAATCCCGAGCCCCAAGTTCTTAATTCGATGAGTGCGGGTCGGTGATTGCCACCTTCCTGATTCAGGGGTGTGAGGAGGGGCGGCAAGGGAGGGCCTGTTCGCCCCATGCTGGGTCAGAAGAACTCTTGGCAGTCCCAGAGCAGACACTTGTGGTCCACGGGTAAATCAAGGAGATGTACATTAAATCGTGTGTACCCATCCGTTTGTTATGTTAGCAAAAGAAGATAAGTAACCTTTCTTTAGACCTTCCTTGTAGTTCAGGCACTATTTCCAGAGCTTAACATTTACTTATGTATAATACTTACATATGTATAACTTATATAAGCTATTATTATCTCCACTTTACAGATTAAAAAAAGAAAAATGACTTGCCCCAGGTCACTTGTAGTAAGTGCTGAAACACGTATTTTAGGCAGGATTCACTGGTACAGTGGCTCATCTAAAGGAAAACAGGTCAGGCCACCACCTTTGTTCAAAGTAGAAAACACTGACACAAATGATCGGGCGTTGAGCAAATAGTGAGTGGGTAGTGAAGATGAACAATGACAACTTCTGTGTAAGGATAAATTGTTACATCCTTTATGGGGGCCAGGTTAGCACTAGATGTCAGAAGCCTTAAAAATGAGCACAGCAGGAGCCGGGAGTGTGGCCTAGTGGTAGGGTGCTTGCCTAGCATGTGCAAGCCCTGGATTCGATTCCTGGGTACCACATGCACAGAAAAATGAGCACAGCATACAAAAAGATCATTCTGACCCAATTCCATTTACATGAGGGATCTAAACTAGTCAAATTCTAAAAATTCAAATGAATGGTGATTGTCAGGGAAGGGAAAATGACAAAAAGGAGTTATTACTCAATGAGTATAGAGTTTGTTTCCCAAGATGAAAAAGTTTTAGAGATCCATGGTACAATGATGTTAATAATATTGTACTTTTATAACTAAAATAATCATTTTCAGTCCTATTAACATTCACTACAACTATTCACTAAGTAGTTTCACATTTAAGAAGTTATCCTGAGAGATATTCAATTCCATTGTTGGTGAAAACAGCTTCTCCCCCCAAAAAAATTAAAAAAAAATCTCCAACTATGGGGATGGGAATGAGCTGACTGAAACCAATGAGAAGTTCTCATCCTGCCGGGAGGGCTGCAACCAAAGACAACCGACTTCAAATCTTAAAGGCAGATCCTTGGTGCGTGAATGAGCTCTCCGAGCTCTAAGGTGTGCCACCCCCTTTGGGCCACCAGACCATGACTAGCTGGTCCAGGACGACAATGTTGGCAGTGATCTCCATGAATGAGAATCAGGAGACCAGTTTCCTGGGTGCCTCCCCTAAGGAGGGGGAGAGAGTAGGAGTTGAGCAGCTGTGGCTCTGACAGGGGACATGACCAGGGGCCCAGGTTGGCTAACTTCCACAGAGGAGTCTGGTTTGTTCTCAGATACCAAAAGCTGGTCAAGAGTGTCTATGTGCTGTGTGAGGGTGGGTGCCCCAGCACTGCATGGTGACAGCTGGAGCCCAGAAGAGGCTCTTGGAGCCATCACCCAGATCTGGGCACACATCTGCATCACACCTGGCCAGCTGGATATTCATCAGAAGTTCCACAGGGAGATTTCTGCAAGGGCATCGGAGACTGACACTAGTCAAAAGACCAAACAATACACGCCGGTGGCTCATGCCTGTAATCCTAGCTATTCAGGAGGCTGAGATCTGAGGATCAAAGTTCAAAGCCAGTCGAGGCAGGAAAGTCCATGAAACTCTCATCTCCAGTTAGCCACCAAAAGACCAGGAGTGGTGCTGTGGCTCAAAGCGGTATAAAGAGCTTAGGAATAGTGCCCAGGCCCTGAGTTCAAACCCCACAACCAACAAAATAAGTAAGAGTTCCCAACAACACAGTCTGTGGTGGGTTTTTTTTTTATTTATATATATAATTAAAAGAAAAAAGTTATCCTGCTGAGTGCTGGTGGCTTAGGCCAGAAATTCCAGTTACCCAGAGGCTGAGATCTGAGGATCATAGTTCAAAGTCATCCAGGGAAGAAGGCTGAAAAGTCTGTCAGACTATTATCTCCAATTAGCCATCAAAAAAAAAAAAAACAAGTCTGAACGTGGACTTGTGGCTCAAGTGGTAGAACACTAGCCTTGAGCGAAAGAGCTCAGGGTCAGAGCACAGGCCCTGAGTTCAAGTCCCAGGACATGCACAGGAATAAAAATAAAGATTATGTCTTCCCTTTTTATCCTTAATATTCTTAATTTTCATAATAATGTATCCTGTAAGTTTTTCTCAATTATTTTGCTGGGTACTCAGTGGCCCTGTTCAAATGGGAAATATTGACTTTAATTCTAAGCAATGTTCTCAGTTCAATTTCCTCCCTCCCTCCCTTCCTTCCTCTCTCCTGTCTCCTCTCTCTCCCCTCTCCCCTCTCCCCTCTCTCTCACCTCTCTCCTCTCTCTCACCTCTCTCCTCTCTCTCACCTCTCTCACCTCTCTCCTCTCTCTCACCTCTCTCCTCTCTCCTCTCTCTCTCTCTCTCTCTCTCTCTCTCTCTCTCTCTCTCTCTCTCTCTCTCTCTCTCTCTCTCTTTCTCTCTCTCTCTCTCTCCATTGTGCTAGCCTTAAACTCACCATCCTCCTGCCTTTTCCTCTTGAAAGCTGGGATAACAGGTGTCAATACTCATGCCTGGATCCTATTTTTCTTTTTTTTTTTTTCTTTGCCAGTCCTGAGTTTGAGCTCAGGGCCTGAGCACTGTTCTTGGGTTTTCTCAAAGCTAGAGCTCTACCACTTGAGCCACAGCACCACTTCTGGCTTTTTCCTATGTATGTGGTACCAAAGAATCGAACCCGGGTCTTTGTGCATGCTAGGCAAGCACTCTGCCACTAGGTCAAACTCCTAGCCCCAGTGGCTCCTATTTTTAAATCTTCACTCTTAAGTTCTATTTCTTAGTTTGTTTAGTCTACCAGATAAAAGACTTTTCTGATCTGTGTTCTCCAGCTCCTCTATTGATTTTTTCAATCTTACTATTTAAAAAACATGGTACTTTTTTTTTTTTAAAGGAGTGCTGAGAACACAGCTCAGGAAAATGCCCTTCCCTAGTCCTGCTACTTTAAAACTTTCCGAAAGCTTGTTTCCTGACTTTTCTTTTTAATAGCCTTTGCTTTTGCATCATAGTCTCAGGATCTTCTCTTATTTCCCTGTTGATGAGGATGTTAATTGTAATTTGTTTCTGGGTTTTATTTTTCCTGTCCTCTAGATTGTCTTCTTGTTTATTTTGGACTCTGGCTTTCAAGTTGGAGTCTTTCTTCAAATCATAATGATGGTTATCATTCACTGAGTGTTGCTTTGTTCTAAATATTTGACATATTTGAGATCATTTAGTCTTTACAACCACCTAGTGAGGTAAAACCTGTCCTGGGCCCACCCATCCCAAACCTTTAGGTTCTCAGCTGGCAATCAGCTTTCTTCATGCCAGTGTTCCCAGCCCTGCAGACAGCTGGGTCAGAGTCCTAATTTTCCTCCATTGGTTATCCATCTGCTTCCCTTCATACAAAAATGTTTTGAATTTCTATCCCACAGTTGTTTCCTGGCCTATTCTTTGTGTCTTTACAGGCGTTTCCTTTTTCTTCCAACAATTTCATTTTGATGGAGTTTCACAAGATAGAGATGAGCATTTTTTTTTTTTTGCCAGTCTTTGGGATTGGACTCAGGGCCTGGGCATTGTCGATGGCTTTCCTCAGGCAAGGCTAGCACCACTTCTGGCTTTTTCTGTCTATGTGGTACCAAGGAATCAAACCCAGGGCTTCGTGCATGCTGGGTAAGCACTCTACCACTAGGCCAAACTCCCAGGCCCCCAGATGAGCATTTGTGTTCACTGACCCACATTTATTTAACTGGAAGTTTAAAGCTCAATCTCCCTCTTTAATTCAGAGAATAGACTGATGGAGTGGTGCATGCCTATAATCTTAGCACCAAAGAGGTGGAGGCAGGAAGATGAAGAGTGGGAGGCCCAACTCTTACCTACATTGCAAGTTCAAAGCCAGCATGGATTACATAGCAAGACACTGTCTCAAAAAGCCAAAAAATATGTGGGTACCAATAGCTCACACCTGTAATCCTAGTTACTCTGGAGGCTGAGATCTGAGGGTTGCAGTTCAAAGCCTCTCCTGGCAGGAAAGTCCTTGAGACTCTTCTCCAGCTAACTACTAAAAGCCAGAAGTACCGTGTGGCCTTGAGCACAAAAGCTCAGGGACAATGTTCAGGCCCTGAGTTCAAGCTCAAGGACTGGCAAAAGTAAATAAAGCAGACTATTAGTTAATATTTGTATTTTTACCTATGGTAATAAATAAAGGACCATAAGCTCCCAAGTGTAAATTTTAATTATGTCAGAATCAAGATGATTGAGATTGAAGCTACTATAAATACACATAAATAATAATATAATTTACATTATTATTAGCACAGCCTAAATTCCATGGGGAAAGGGATATGAAAATTTAAATATGAAGGGATATGAAAGTATGTTATAGAAGTTATCACTAGATTCTAGGATTATGAGTGATATCTATATTTATGCCTGCATCTTTTTCTTTCTTTTATTTTTTTGTCAGTTGTAGGACTTGAACTCTGGGACTGAGCGTTGTCCCTGAGCCCAAGGTTACCACCCTACCCCTTGAGTCACAGTGCCACTTTTGGTTTTCTGGTGATTAGTTGGAGATAAGAAGGTCACAGACTTTCTTTAGTGCCTGGGCTGGCTTTGAACCATGATCCTCAGATCTCAGCCTCCTGGAGTAGCTAGGATTACAGGTATGAGCCCCTGCTCCTGGCTCTGCATCTCTTTTTCTTAATTCACAGAGAAGAAATTTATCCCCTGTATCATCAGAAAATAAAAATAAATCCAAAACAAAACAAACAAAACAATAAAACCTTTGGTATGGAAGGAGCTTTTAGAGAAAGCTTGGATAGTAGGTACCAATATATAGTTAACAGCAATAATATCTAGTGATCAGCACAGTAGGGTAAATTCAGTTTATAACAGTTTATTACATATGTCATGATAGCTAGAACAGGGGAGTTTAAGGTTTCTCATCACAAATTATATGTATTTATTTCAATGCTGAGTCTTATACACTGGCTGAATTCCCTCCTAATTTGTGTGTGAGACAAGTCCTTCAATGCAAGAGTTGAGTTAGGAAGTGATTCCCAGGAAGGAGACGTAGCAAAAGAGGGAAAAAGCCAATGCAACATGCATTATTGAGCTACTTGGTCCCACTGGGGAGCTCTGGGAGGAATCACATAGAATACAGAACAGAACATTTCCATCACTATTGGCTTATGCTCCTGGCTTATGCTTTGGTGAACTCCTGGGCTCCCCACAGGCTAAACAGGCTACTCCTAACAGGTAAGCAAGGAAATGCTACAGTCTATGAGATGACAAATGATACACAGGCAGATTGCCTACAGTCTCAGCTATACCTAGACTGGGTGAGCTGAGAGGGGCATGCTGTGTACCACCATGGCAATCTCCTAATTGATGAAAAAGAAAGAGAGAAACAGAGAGAAGAGAGAAAAGAAGGAAGGAAGGAAGGAAGTCAGTCACAGGGAATTCTATACAAATGGCATTTCTTTCTGAAAGTCCAGGATACATATGAACATACAATGTATTATTGTCAAGGTTACAGTTATGGATGTTATGAACACACAATTATGGGTATAAGTAAAGCAAGAGTTTATCAAATGTTGAGGAACAGAAAGCGTGTTTGCTTGGAGAAAGTGCTTATCAAGTGTAAGTGGAGATAAAAGTTATGGGCTAAAGAACGGAGCTAACTGGTGAATGTTTTTGACCAACTAAAACAGATCTAGTTTACTCTCATTTGAAAGTGAAGGGGTGAAAGCTTTTCAGAAAGGTTGTGATAGGATCAAATTGTATGAAAGGGAGAAACTGCTGGCTGTTAACTGTGGAGGAAAAGGGAGCAATGTACAAAAGTCCTTTCTACCCAGTAGCTCTAGGAGCTTCCCTTGCTTTTAGGGAGCCTCCTTTCTGCTCTGTTCCTTTATCAAGGGCAGACAGACTGGGCGTTGCTTGTTTGTAGGGGTAGCCAGAAGACAGTTGGGTAGAGGGAGCCCCTGGCTTGGGCTTTGGTCTTTAGAACAGAATATGAACGTTTTCCAGGCCTACTTCTCAGGCTCTTCCTGATACTCTTGCCTGATGGCTGAACTTCCACATGGGATGTGGGAATTCTCAGCTTAGAGACTCTAGCTCTGGTGCTAAGGAACAAGGGTCTCTGAATCCAGCATTGGTGAGTTTGCTTCCTCTTCTCCTTCTTCTCTCCATTCACTTTCTCAGGATCCTCAGATCCAGTAGAGAATTCTCACAAGAACACCCGAAAGAACAAAATGGCCAATGGGTAACTGTCACTTAACAATCAAAAAAAGGGACAAATAACAAGAGAGCTCGATGGGTTTTGTCTGAAGACTCATTCAATTATTATGGTTATGATTACTAACATGATAGCTGGCATGTATATAACCTTTACTGTTTATTGGATACTGGCCTCATTCTTGTTGGTAGGTGCTGTACTGTCGAGCCATACCACCAGCCTAACAGTTGTAGTTTCTTAAAAGGTTACACACAATGGGGGAGGATGATAGGAGGTGTGACATGGAATCAAGATGCATTATACTCATAAGTTGATGTTGTTTTTGTTTTTGTCAGTCCTGAGGCTTGAACTCTGGGCCTGGGTACTGTCTCTGAGCTCTTCAGCTCAAGGCTAGTGCTCTATATACTCATAAGTTGATAGGTTGAATTGTAATTCTTTTGACAACTACTAAAAGATTATTTTATTTTATTTTTTTCTGTCTTGGGTCTTGAATTCAGGGCCTGAGCACTGTCTTCGGACTTTCTCAAGGCTAGAGATCTACTGCTCAGTATGTGGTACTGAGGAATCAAATCTGAGTCTTTGTGCATGCTAGGCAAACATTCTATCACTAGGCCAAACCCACATCCCAGAGAAGATATTGTTTTAAAAAGTGTAGAAAAGGTTACAATATATGCGTAGAAGAGAGCTTTGAGGAAACATTATCCCTAAGTGAAGGAATTTAGGATTTAGATTTGCTTGTCTTTGGGTGGGGAATGGAAAAGATAATTCTCAGATTGTTATTAAATAAGTAAAACAGAAAAAGTCCCAAATTATGATACATGATGAACTTTAAGAAGTGAAATTGTATGCATGAGGGGGAATTTTCTTCACACGGTGTGAGAGTCACTGTAAAATTTTGCTCTATTTTGTAATTTGCGTGATACATAGCTAGCCAGTTGTTCATTCATTCATTCATTCACTCACTCAATTTCTCCGTGTTTTGCATTTGGTTCCAGGGAAAGGGTCCTGGCATTTCCCTTGCATAGTATCTTGATATGCATGTGATTGCTGTTCCTAAGCCTGAGAGAGAACAAGGCCTATGTTCAGAATTATTGTTAGGACTGAAGATAATATAAGTTGAGCACCTAAGATGCAATAAATGGGAACTATTATACTACAGAACAACATTACAATTTGAAATATAGATATGAGTTAGTGCTAATCCAATCATACACAAATATAATGCTAGTTACTAGAATGTTGGCATCATATGTTACCTGAGAATGTGATGGAGGAAGAGATCATGTTAGACCATTAGATTAGAAAACAAGCCCTGAGATCATATGGTGGCCAATGCACAGGGAAATACGAAACAGGAGGGTCCTGCTGCCCTTCAACTTCACTGATCACAGAGCCTGGGGGGACCTCTAGCTCTGCTGCTTCTGCTCCATCTCCTTCCTTTCCTATCATGCTTCTCCGCCCCTTTTTAATAGATGATTGGTCTTCTGATGACCAAAGTGAGGCAAGTTTGAAGCAGAAAATTTTGTAACTATAGAGGAAAATACACAAGGAGACCCATATGGAGTAGCCATTGGTTAATAACTACATTCATTTTTTTTGTCAGTCCTGGGCTTGGGCTCAGGGTCTGAACACTGTCCCTGGGCTTTCTCAAGGCTAGAGCTCTACCACTTGAGCTACGGCACCAGTTCTGGTTTTTTTCTAAGTATGTGGTACTGAGGAATGGAATCTGGGTCTTCGTGATGCTAGGCAAGCAAGCACTCTACCACTAGGCCAAACTCCCAGCTAATAGCTACATTTTTGCCTCTTCATTCTTTTTAGTTCTTTCACTTTCTCAGGATCTCCAGGTCCAGAATTATAATAATTCTTACAAGAGTACATTAAAGGGAGCCAGGATTGTGGTAGAGTGCTTGACTAGTATGCACGAAGCCCTGGGTTCTAGTCTTCAGCACCACAGACACAGAAAAAGCCAGAAGTGACTCTGTGGCTCAAATGTCAGAGTGCAAACCTTGAGCAAAAAGTGTCCAAGGATAGTGCCTAGGCTCTGAGTTCAAGTCCCAGCACTGGCAAAAAAAAAATAGCCCATTAAGAAAGCCCAAGGATGGCGGGGAGTTTGGCCTAGTGGTTAAAGTGCTTGCTTAGCATGCATGAAGACCTGGGTTCGATTCCTTGGTACCACATACATAGATAAAAACCGGAAGTGGTGCTGAGGCTCAAGTGGTAGAGCTCTAGCCTTGAGAAAGTCCAAGGACAGTGCTCAGCCCCTGAGCTCAAGCCCAGGACTGGCAAAAAAAAAAAAAAAGAAAGCCCAAGGATAGTACTCAGGCCCTGAGCTCAAGGCCCAGGACTGGCAACAACAACAACAACAACAACAACAAAAAGGGACAAAATTAGCCCATAGGAAGCCGGGCATGGTGGCTCACTCCTGTATTCCTAGTTACTCTGGAGGTAGAGCTCTGAGGATCGCGGTTCAAAGCCAGCCCAGGCACTAAAAAGTCCATGAGCTGCTTATCTCCAATTAACTACTAGGAAACTGGAAGCGGTGCTGTGGTTCAAGGGATAGGGCAGTAGCCTTGAGCTGACTAGCTCAGGGACAATGCTACAGCCCAGAATTCAAGGCCCACAACCAACTAAAAAAATAGCCAATAGGTCATTTAACAGACACAAAAAGGGACAAGCGATGAGAGAGCTGGCTGTGTTTTGTCTGAAGACCCTCATTTAATCACTATCTTCATGCTACAAAGAGGGATCACGCAGCTTTAGTTGGTTATATGCCAATTTGAAGGGCTGCAGAAAGGTGATCAAGCTACATCATGGGTAAAGGTGGCTTGAAATGCGCACTTCCCAAGCCCAACCTGGATACTCAGTGCAAAAGGAGGCCAGTGCGCCAATCACTTGACTCACTGATTACTTGATTCATTCTGGATATAAATTATCCTTCCAGACTCCACCTCTGCCTTCTAAGTCACACTTGTTCACTGGCTCATCCCCACTGGCATTCTCCTTGGTGCATTTGTAGACTGTTCCAGGATGCCAGGCTCTGTGTGTCCCCCCCCCCCCCCAGTCCTGCAGGGAGGCATGGCTAGTGTAAACATTTTAAAGGTAAAGCAATAGAGTCTCCAGACCACAAGGGGATATGGTGGATCTGGCCTCGTAAGCCAGGTCTGTGTGGCCCGAGGTCAGCCAAGCCACCTGGATCTCAGCTCCACCTGAGGTTCTACCCTCCCTGGGGTCAGGCTCATCAGTTCTCTTCTGGTCTCTGGCCTAGTGAGGATGAGGATGGCAAGTTCCTCTGGCTCCTGGCTCCTCGGCTGCCTCGTCGCCCTCTTCCTCCAGGCGTCCGCACAAGGGTCAGGTAGGTGTTTCAGAATGTCCTTCCCTGCCTAGGATGTCTGATGATGACTGCCAAGAACATGGAAGCTTGGCCAGAGAACTTCTTTCTTTACCGGGGTTCTGTTCTTTCCCTAGTCTTTTCCAGGGCCCGTCTCAGGCGCTACCCTCCTCCTCACCCCCCCAGATATCCTCTGTCTCATCACTCTCCAAGCAATTCCTCTCACATCCCTGCCAACCCCTTCTCAAGGTCTTTCCCCACAGCCTTCCTCCCACCTCAAGCTGTCCTTTTTGTTGGCCTCCTGCAGGCGATGCCGGCAGGTTCCACCTGGCGCCGCTAGGGGGCACGGCCGAGCTGCCCTGCCCGCTCTCGCTGTGGCCGGGGATGAAGCCGGAGGAGGTGCGGTGGCAGCGGCCCGGGCCCCCGCCGCGGCGCCCGCAGGCGGTGCACGTGTTCCGGGATGGGGAGAGCAGGGAGGAAGATCGGATGCCGCAATACGCGGGCAGGACGGAGCTAGTGGAAAAGGCCCAGGAGGGGAGCGTTGCCCTGAAGATCCACAACGTGAGCCTGGAGGACCGAGGACCCTACCAGTGTCAGATCCGGATCGGAAACCTGAGTCGAGAGGGCTCCGTGACGCTGCAGGTGGCAGGTTCGGCTGGGCTGGCGATTCCCGCAGGCGGGACCCGGGGGTCTTCCTTTCTTTTTATTTTCGCTTGTATTGGGAGTTAAACTCTATCGGTTGGCTTAGCCCCCTCGCTCGAGGCTGGCCCTCTACCGTGGAGCCTCCCCCCGCGTCTAGATTATTTCGTGGTGCATTGGAGAGGAGAGTCTCTCGAGCTTTCCCCGCCCCAGCCGGCTTTGACCCACTGTTCTCCTGAGTAGCTAGGATTCCAGGTGTGAGCCGCTGGTGGCTGGCTTTGGATGAGCCACTTTGTTCCTGCGTGTTTCAAAGGTTCTTTCCTGAGGATTATCGTTTTTATTTGCCTGCATGGCTTAGCCTTACCCAAGCAAAGCCCACTGATCCCAGCGAAGCTGGGACCGGCTGCTTCTGGTGAGGAAGAAACCCGACTTTGGGAAATTCTGTACAATCCATGTCCTGGAAAAAATACGACGAACGGCTTGTGAGGCTTGGCTGAGACTTCCCCTCTGGGAGGCATCTTTCTTTGCTCCGTTATCCAGGAACCCATAACCATGGCTGTAGAACTTCCAGTACTGACAGAGGTTTACTTCATAGTCCTATCTTGGGAGTTGCGGACTATTTGAAGGGCAGGAAGGTAGAAAGAATACTTCTCAAGCTAGCGTCAGTGATTTAAAAAAAAATAGCATTCTGGCTGGGCATCAGTGTCTTGTACCTGTAATCCTAGCTCCTCAGGAGGCTGAGATCTGAGGATCACAGCATGAAGCCAGCCTGGGCAGGGAGGTCCATGAGACTCATCTCCAATTAAGCACCAAAAAAAAAAGCTGGAAGTGGAGGTGTGACTCAAACAGTAGGGCACTAGCCTTGAGCCAGAAAGTTAAGGGACAACATTCCCTCTGATTGTGAGACCCCACATGCACACGTGCACATATACCCCCCCCACACACAAATATACACACACATATACAATTTATCTACCCAAAATACCAATCCAACCAAACCCAATCTGCATTTCCTTGATTGATACCAGCGCCTTATGGTCACATGATGATCTGCCTTTTGATCATCATTTAGTGATATACCCCTCAAAAAGGAGAATGAATTTCTTCAAAACAAATAGACGTTAGAGTTTCCCCTCAAATATGCAAGTAAGTGGTGTTTTTAAAAAGATTTTATTAACATTGATTTTTACATCATATTTCA